>NC_134050.1:7445540-7775540 GCF_965140245.1 Athene noctua | reverse complement strand
TCCTCTGGCTGTATGAAGGTCTCTGGGAGGGTGACCTGCCAGGACAGCTGCAGCCAGCGGGATTGAACGGAGCCAAGAACAAGATTTGTTAGGGCAGAAAAACGGGTCTTCTCAATTGCTAATCCCATGTGAGGAGCTCCTCCTTCCCCCCCATCTCCCTCGGGGGACAGGGGACTGGCTGCAGAGCTCATCACACACAGCCAGAAGTAAAAACCTCCTCTTAATTTTTATTTTTTTTTACAGTAGCTTTTCCGTGATAATGAAAGCAAGAATAATTTCAAGTAGGTAGATGAAAATGTAGTAGGAGAAAAATGGAAGAGAAGAAAGAAAAGGAAGTGAAAGCATAGCTATTGGCAGTATTTTTTTAAACCCTTTTCAATACTTCATACCAATTTTGGGGGGAAATTTGGCCCCTTTTTTGGCTTCTTGCACGTATATGCAGTTTCTTTATGACTGAGAGAATTCCGCGATAGCGACATTACAGCAAGTCATGCGTATACAATATATTGGCAGTAAAAAGTAGATGTTGGCAGAAGAAAGGATAAACAGGAAAAAAGTGTTACAGAAGCATATTGTGGCTTCAGCCACATCATTCAATGATGAAAAGTAATTCGTTCGGTGGCTGATAGAAGATAATTAAAATTATCAGGGAGCTGCTGTGAAAAATAGTATTTTTCTTGATGTATGTATGGAAATCCAACCCAGACCATGTGGTGTTCTTGTGGTTAATGAATTCTAAAGCAAAGCCAGAAGCTGGAAATACGCAGAAACTCCCCACTGCAGGGATCTTTGGCACCATTGTGTGTCTCTGTGGCTGAGACAATGGGAACAATTTTATGCTAATCAGCGGAAATAAAATGCAACATTTTGGTACAAGAGAAATTAGCTGACACCAGCACTTGAACTTTTCTAAGCAGAAGTCTTGGTTTGTAGGTTATCAAAGTGGATAACGCTGTGAGGCACTTCAAACTTAATGAAAGTTCTGGCAACTGAAACATGTACAGCTTCTTTATTTTTCCCCCCCTTTTTTTTTTTTTCCTGGCAACTAGAACATGTGTAACTTCTGTATTTTCCCTATTTATTTTTTTCTTTCTGGTTTTACTATCTTAAGGGATACAAATTAGATCTTGCTTACAATAATTTACTTCTTTGGATGGAAGGATCTACTACTTTCACATGCCTACTTTAAACGTCCTGCTTAAGGGTACTTAAAAGTGATTGATAATAGGTCCTCAGAAAACAAATACAAAATCAGAGGCAGTGGCAGAGAGAGGTCAAAGGCAAAGGGCCAGTGGGGGTGAATGTGGTCAAGTAATAGGGGGTGATAGGCAGAGGAGGCTGCATGAATGCATGTGAGGGGAAAACTTTCTCTTGGATTGCCTGTAAGTCTTTTCAGCCAGTTCTGCTGCTGAACCAGAGATTTTTCTGGACTTTTATAGATAACCCCTGGGTAAAACATGTGAAAGTGTGTTAAGTGAGTATTATACATTGTCATACCACGTTGTTTGTTGAACGTTGTAGAGACACACACACACACACACAAATTATACAGAGTTTTATTCTTTCAATTAAACTTCTGCTTAAAGAAATATTGAAATAAATAAATAAAGATATTGTTATAATTTTTATAAGCATACTAATTTAATTGGGATTTATGATTTTGGGAGGAAAGGTAAGCAGGAATCATGGGCTCAATGCATTGGAATGGGAGTATGAACAAAGTCAGATACTGCTGTTTAAATCACAAATCTGCTGGTAGAGAATGAGGATTCTGTGAAATAGGGTTTTTGTCAAGAGAGAGCAGACCCTGATGGCGAGAGAGACAGCCTCAGGGAAATCACCTGATGCACAGTTCTGCTTTTCAATATCAAGACATGTAAATTGAACCATGGAGTTAGTTAAGATGTAGAGGCAGAAATACGGAATGAGCTAATATCATTGATCAAAGAAGTTACCCACCTTCTGTGAAACAGATGCTCCTAATGGGTCTGTGTCTCTGGTAAATATGGTTTGTCTAACAAAGGCTTTCTTGGGTAATTTGCATTAGCTTGTGCTGAAGTGTTTAGCACTTTTAGTGGCCCAAATACTGTAGAAGTGCTTGGACTACACCTTGACAAACTATATCTGAACATCCAAATGAATGCAGATGTTCAGCCACTAGTTTTGCATTTCATCCAAGAAAAAAAAAAACAACCCCAAACCCAAACAGAAATAGCTCTTAAAAATGAAAACTTTTTATGACAAAAATAAAGGCTGTCTGAAAACACAACACAGAGTGGGTGCAGTTTGCATTACTGGCATCAAAGAATATGAGTGGAACTGATTGGAGAAGAATCTTAAAATACATGAGCATTTAAATGTGTGTGGTCCACAAGAACCAAAGTGCTTTTTTGTGGCAGTAGTTACTATTCTTTTTATTGCTTTATTAATAAAAGGGGAAACACTTAAATTGATAAATAAAAGGAAAAGAAGATGTTGATATTGCCCACAGTAAAAATTATTTTTTAAAAGGCCATTTTATCAAAAACATGTCTTTCAAAGTACTTTTGACTCATTTCTGCATGACAAAACCCACATTTTGTAGACACTAAAAGAGAAAGAAATAGGCTGCACTAACAAATATTCTTTAAATGAAAATTCTTGTTCTATGTGTTTGATAAACTCTGAGTAGGAAAGGATTTTTATCTTTATATAAATAGTATAAGAGCAGCTTAGTCTCAGGTGCTGGTTGTTTATATATGAGAAGTGTTTATCTCAATTCAGCTGAGTTTAGTAGGATTAGAGGTGACAGGCAGGAAATATGTAAATGCTTATATTTTTACATTGTGAGATTAGAATTATTGAAAAGTTTCTTAAGATTCCCATGCAGGATAAGGATTAAACCTTTAGGATTCATCTTTCATGAATCACTTAAAAAAATTAATAATTTTTTTGTATACCGGTGAGTTGTTAGCAGTACATGCAAAACATGGACATTTTAGTATTTATTTTACTTTTTTTAGAGAAATTTCTCTTTTTTTTAATTCACCTCATATCACACTTAACACCATAAGCAGAATGGTATTTATAAGATCAATCACATCCTCATTCTCCCCAAACTCACTGAAAGAGAAGAAAACCAAACCCCTTAATTAAGAAAAAGTAGAAAAGAATTTAGAAGTCCTTGAAGTACATGAGACATAACATAGTGTTGCAAAGAGGGCAGAATATGGCCTTTATAAAAGCCATGCTATGCAGCTTTTGTGTTTGCTGCTGCCCAGAAATATACAAAGAATGTGTGCGTGAAGGGTGTAACGGTCTGAGGTTTGATTTTGGGGATGGTGGGTTCAGTTGTCCCTATTTTTGTTCTATGATGCAGCAAAACCTCTCGGGGCCAGACCTTGTCATAAACTGAGATAAAACTACCTCTGTCTTCCTAAGGTTTGAATTTTGCCCTGCGGTCCACATTTTCTAGAATCCAGTAGCGACGGGAACAGAGCAAGAAGAGGGCAAGGTCAGGAAGAGAAAGGAATGGGGATGAACACAAAGCTTCCACGTTGCTTCAGTTTTAAATTAAATGCAGAGATCCCTGCTTTCTTACCCTGAAGTCCTCCCTCTCGCTCCCAAGGCCCTCTGAGTTTATTTGAACGTAGTCCCTCACATAAATAAAGACAGATCTCGTATGTTAAAGAGGTTTCAAGTAACTACTCGCTTCTCCAAACTGCCTACTAGCAAAGGTCCACTGGGCCTCCTTCCCTCTGGAATAAAAGGTGATGGATGTAGGTACACAAACATATGCATGCAGGCCTGCTGCCTCCTGCTTTGTCAGCACTTGGCTCTTTAATACAGCTCCTGGTGACCTCAGCATCCTTCAGTCAAGACCGAGGAAAGCTGTGAAATACAGAACTGAATGGTTTTTTTAACCTGCGCATGCTGTAAGGCAGACAAAGTTACGGATACAACAACAGAGACAAGATACAAACTTTCTTGTGTTGGTTCAAACGTTATTACAATTTAAAAAAAACCCAACCAAACAACACACTACTGCAGAAAATAGATGAAGAATATTTTTCTCGTCTGTGGTCGGTTTTTGTGTGATGCTGAGGAACTGCAAGAGCAGTAGTTGACACTTAGAGAAGACTCTTTTTTGACCTAGAAATATCAAAATACATTGTATTCAGTATCGTTCTGTTCAGGGCTGCTCAAGTCTTAGAAGAATTGCCACTTTTGCAGTCAAATCCAAGTAACATCTGCTCTATGCAACCAGTCAATATTGTGGAAAAGTTCAAAGAATGAAGATCATTAGTAGTGTCAGCTTTACAACCAGAAGGTAATGGCATTAAAGTGAGCAAGTATAATACCCAACAATACCAGGCTCATTAACCAGTGATTTATCATGATGAAAAGACCTGTTTAACCTTTAGTCTTCACATGCTTTCTGTTTTTAACAAAGAGACCTATTATTTCTAGTTGTCAAGAGATAATTTGTGGGTTGTTAAAGGGATGTATTAAATTATACTTTAAACGATTATACACAATTACACAAATATTGCTTTTGCAATGGGAAAACTTGAAGCTAATATGATTCCCCCCACGCCCCTTTTCATTTTGTTCATCCTTTTGGAAGGTAAAATGAAGGCATTCTATATATTAAGGATATCAGTATGTGACTTTTAAGCAAGCTAAATTGAGTTCGATGTGTGCAGCAAGTGAAAACGTTGTTTCACAGCAGCAGCAAAATCCACATAAAATATTTTGAGGGTTGTATATATCAGTGCAGAAAGCTTGTTCCTTGCCTCTGAATAAACAGGTGCATGCAGCTGACTGTCCTGTAAAACTGCTTCTTTTATCCATGTGCTGGGATATTTCAGTAATTTAATTCAAATTTTCCTGGAAAGGAAGCACTATTGATTCTAGACAGCTTTTGAAAGTTGCCATATAACTTTGTCTACAGCAGATCAACCCACACAACTTTTTCTGACCTACAGTATCTGTGCATTGCCAGCAATAAGCCTCTCTGAAAATGTCAGCACTGTCAAATTGTGCCAAACCATATGGTGGCTTTTGTGATGTAGACACACAGCCATTGAGGATCGGAAAGACCACGCGACTCGTTTCAGATCTAATTAGATCATTTATGATCCAATTCAGATTAGCGTTGTGGGTCACTAGGAGCGCCACGTCGTCTTCTGTCTAGCTTCACATCATTTCTATCTATCTATTGGGTTCTCTGTCTATCCTTAGTACATTATAATGCTAAATTTATAACTGATTCCATAATTCTTCAAATATTTCTGTAGACAAAGAGATTCTAGACTAACTTGCACAAGCAGATAAAATAGAAGGATTGTGGACTTCACATTTCTTTTTTACCCCTACTTTTTGAATATCATACATTCAAATGTATCAACATTCCATATACAAATTTGAGAAAAGTTAGCATTTAAGAAGTTAATAGGAACAATATTGTTAAACATGGTAGTAGAGAGATCACATACCATACTCAAAATGAACATTCTGGAAGTATTTTCTAACCTATGAGTAGATTTTGTGATTTTACAGTTGGAAGGCAGCTTGGGAATTTACAGGTAATGCAGCATTTGTGACAGAGTTTTTCTTAAGTAGGTATATAATTGTAATTCCTTTGAAATGAACAGAAATATAGGACGTTTTCTTTTCCTTAAGCTTTATTAACACATAATTTATGATTGAGAAAATGACTAGGTACACTTTTTAAATTACAGAGACTCTAGATCTATAGATCTCTGTAGATATCCCCTGTATAGATATTTACAGATATTCTCTTTCTCTGCTTACATACAATCCTGATATACTGATCTTTGTTTTCTGCTGTGAAATTATGATATATTTTTTGGGGGGAAAATACTGAGAATGTTTCATTCCTGGTGATGCTGATCTTCACCTCCTTGGTGATCACTTCTAGGTCTAGATAAACATTTGGGGATGTTTATCTACCAGTATCTACCACTATCTACCAGTTTGGCTGTAAAATTGTCAAGAAAATATTTAAAAGTCTTGCTGCATTTGAGAAAAAGTTTGGACTGAAAATAAGTCATAGTGATCTCTTTTTATCCAGTAGTGTAGTAATAGTATATATTTCTGGAGTGCTTGTTTTGGTATTCTCCTCAATCTGGGAAAAATCAAGTATTTGCTTACTGCAGAGTGACTGCCCTAAGCACCATGGCATGAAACAAAGCAGAGGGTGAGGTGAGCTCCCTTTGTTTCTGGTAGGTGTGCTTCACTACCTATTAAATATTCAGTGAGGTAGGGAATACATAATGAGACTTGAAGTACTTCATGATTAGGACACTGGTCTCGGAGAAAAGATACTTCTGATGCTGGTTTCAAAGATCATTGACTCTGTGCACATGGAATTGCAGTAAGATGAGAGACGGGCAGTGGTATAGCATCCATGTCATCATGCATCCTGGTGGCTATAGTACTTTCTGTAGAAGTTCTTCAGGCCCTTTCAGAAAAGGGAGGGATTGAAACAAAATCTTCTGAGTGACCTAACTACCAGGGTCCTCAAGGGGCTGTGGATGTATGTCAGTCAGGATTTTTCTGATCATACACTTTCTCTATCTGTTTTTCTTTTTTTTTTTTTTTTTAACATATGCTTCATTCCAAAACATTTAATTTTTGCTCTGAATTTTTTTTGATCTTTCTGCGTTGTTTTTGACCAGGAAGCTAAAAACCCCCGTGATTCTCAATTGTACTCTCTGTATCAGTTGAACTGAGAAGTTAATTACTTGCATTTTTGAGAGGATTAGGCTCCTAACAGAAAACCTGGTTTTACTTGGATTAATTTTCAATACTTTCCCAATGATCTTGTAATAAATGTGGATCCTTCCTTCCTTTAGGCAAGATCCTTCCTTCTTTAGGCAACAGTCACTGATTTCTGTGTTTGCTGTAGGACTCGACAGTTTGGGTGGAATTCAGGACTCATATAATTTTTGCCATTGACTACTATAGGACCAGGGTCTCAGCTTTTGTCTTTCCACTGCAGTCTGATGGGGAGGGGGAGAGTAGGAAGACAGAGGTGTCTCTAAAGGAGTGAAAAGAGATGCCAATTTTATATATGTCTTTTTTTCTCTACAGAAGATTTGAGTGATTGACTGCCATATCTTTAAAAAAGGGGCATGATCTGTCTCTTGGTTTGCAATTTTGCCTGAAATAGAACTTTCAACACATATTTGCCTGTGGAAAAAAAGCTTATGGTGCAAAATGAATATGCATAAACTCATAATTTTCCTTTTGAAACATAGAAAATGCCCAAATCTTGTCTTTGGCTTTGAAAAAATTGTGAATGGTGTAGTTTGTGAATTCTCACAGGGAGAAGGAAAAAAAGCAGATGAGGAGAATTTAGCAGGTTCAGTTTTTGTGTGTGACTATTTGTAGCACTCTGGTGGTGATACGTGATTAGTTTCACAGCTGTAACAAATGTTTGCTCTTTCTGCGTTCAGTTTTGTGAGTTCCTGAATGTTCTACCTCTTATGGAGCAGACCGTTTCAGGATATGTCATCTCAAAGATAACCCACGTGTAGAAGTGCTTCCGACATCTGGGCTGAAATATGCACCACTGAATCCTGTGAGAAAATATGGTGTATGAGATCAGAAACAGCATGGTGCCTGTAGTAGAATTGCTCAGAAAGTGGAATGTGGTTGAAGCATCATCTGGACTTTTCTTTGGGGATGTCCATCCAGTTAGATAGATTTATAATAATTTTGCAACACTAAAAAATGGATATTCTATTCTTATTGAGGAAAAAATGTATCGGAGTTGATTTTATTTGGTTGTTTTTGGTCTTACTTGCACTAACATACCAAAATCGGAGCATAAACGGTGCTAAAGCAAAATTACTAGAAGACCCCAAGAAAATGAAAAAGATGGATGTATGTGAAAGATATGTTGTGCAACTGCTTTCAAAAAGACCTTAAAAGCAGCACAGAAATACAGAGTGAGCGAGCTCAGTGGCTTGGCACATCGTGTAGTGTATATCTACATACACATTAAAATGCACTCGCTCTCAGAACGGGCTTTCTCCACTCTCTCTACGCTGCTCCCCCCCCTGCCCCGTTCTGCGCCGCCTAACAAAAGATTTTCAACAAAAGAAATTCTTCCTGGTTTGTAAAACAGTTGTGTAAAACTTGGACTGTAAAGCCACAGTTGACTGCTTTAATGTGGAACAGTTGGGAGGGTGGGGAATCGCTGGCAGGTTGGGACAGGACACAGCAATGGTGCCCCTATTCTGTCGAGGGTCTACTTAGTCACACCACCTGCTCCCCCTATTCTTTCAAAGGCAAACCAGTCATGACAGTATGAACAGACGGATGTTTAGCCTCAATACCTTGGACACACAGCACCAGACGGAGCAAGGGGAGTTAAGAAAAGATAAATTAAGTGATCAATAAAGATAAGGGACCTGTTTAGCAGTAAATGGTGGGGACAGAGCAGACAGAACAAGGGGTGAACGTGTGTTAAATAATGCAAGTGTGTGTTCAGCTAAACTCAAACTTTTCAAATCCATGTATTGTTCCCCAAAAAGCCTTTTTCCCCTAGCCTTGGTTAATTGTCTTTTAGGTAGATGTAGAGTGTCCATAGGCACACACGGGCTCCCCAGTATAAGTCTCTTCAGAGTCAGCTGTGCTGTTTGGTGCTTGGCTGGAGTGCGAGGAAGGAGAAGAGAAAGGTGTCTCTGTCCGGGCTTGAGTTGATGACCTATTTGCACCTCCCACCTTTGTGATACAAGGGAAAGAATAGTAAGGAGCAACGAAGTTCTGATAGAAAATAAGTAAAGGTGCTTTGACAGCTGTTTGACTGTTAAGTGATCCAAAACTGTGGGCTTATTTTAATTGGCTATCATACTCTTCATCTCAAGGGCACTCCTGTCCTGCCTAGCAGAGCAAAGGTCTTGATTTCAGGCTTAGACTGCCAACCCTACTGCAGTTTAATAGGAAGATATAAAAATCAACCTACGGTCTTGCTTCATGTTCAGCATAAAAAGATTGCAGTTGAGTAGCTGCAGAAAAACTGTATAGTTTTACGTATCAATGCTCTGCACCATGAAGAAGCTTCTTCCACCTGTTGATGGTTACAAAAGAAGCTACTGATGTAAATTATCATGCCGAGACTGAACGAGAGTTGTTTTTTAACATGACTATGTCTCTTGCTCTCCTCTAATGCCCAAAAAAGGAGGTGCTTTTCTCTCTGGAAGATTCAGGGTTGAGTCAATTAAACCAATTACTGTGGTATAAGTGATGGTGTGTCTTACTGTGCCTCTGCTACACTGTGGTAGCAGCATACAAGGGAGAAGCCACTTGGTGTTTAGCAAGGGGAAACCTGGAGTAAGTGTGGGCGCAGGGGAAGGTGGTATGATGCACTGTAAGTTTATAACTTTGACAAGGCACCTTGTTCTTGTGTTTAGGCCACCAGTATCATCCACTCATTTGGGAAATTGCACTTTAAGTACTACTAATCTTCGAATAGAACAGTTCAGTTGGAAGGAATCGACAAGAATCGTGTAGTCCAACTGCCTAAGTGTCAGCAAGCAAAGCACGTTCAGCGGACCAGAACCCTGTGGCACTCTCAGCTCTCACATTATGGTTCAAAAATCAAAGAATAAAGTGACTTACCTGTTTGTACTGGGTTTGTTAATTTGATTAACCTTCTTTTCTTTTTGTTGTTGTCCCGATATGATTAAAGACATTGTGATTCTGTTTGAATGGATAATTGCCAGACTACATTAAATAGGCTCTGACTGCACTTCATCTAGCAGATCATACAGGTCCCATGGTCTCAGCTCCCATCCTTTATTTTATTTGTGTACTTGTGTAATGCTGAAACAATGATGCTGTACAATATATAGTACAGTGCTGTAAGGTTTTAAGGTGTTACTCACCAAAATGTTCCAAGATGTGAAAACTGAATTTCAGTGGTGCAATGGGGCACAAAATCTATTTCCATGTTATAAAGATATATAAAAGTCTATTCCTTTTCACTAGACAAAAGAAAATGTAGACCTCTAGAAGTCACTGGTAGGTAGTCTAAAGGAACATGGAGAAACAGTCGACTCAAAAAGAAGAATTTAATCAGCCTTGGTGACTTGGTGATGGCTTGAAGTGCAGCTGAGCCTCAGCTGTTCTCTCTGGTGTCATCCTGAACACACACTTTGATTTTCCTTTTAGAGCTGAAACGATTTTCACTGAGTGTCCTTCACAGCTGATCCTGTGCAGCTGTGTGGCCTTGGGCAGTGGGAACCTGTTTCCTGAGGGCAGAGGGGCCAGCACAGCTGCATGGAGACAGCTGCGAGGGTCGGGCAGTTCTCATCACTGTGAAGGTGGAGGTGCCCTCCACAAACAGTTCTAGCATTTCAGGTTGCGATATATACTTTCAGCCACCCTGCCTGTTCCACAGCAAGCCATTCATTAAAAAAAACACAAGTGTGTGGCAATACAGGCCAGCTCAGGCCGGGAAGTTTCCAATGCTCCAGGCAGAGCTGTCGCAGCCTTTCTCTGATGGCCACCTCCGGTGGTATAGGCTCCAATGAGTGCTTGCTGTTTAAAGGCCCTGCATGGTGCAGGTTTCCTTTATTTTCACTGTTTGCTGGTTTTATTGATCATGAGAATTCCAGGATGAGGATGGAAAATGAGGGTAACCTGGAGAATGAGCCTTCTGTCCTTTTTAGATGTGAGGCACAGGCTGCTGTAGGGATACGTGGTTGTATGCAACAGTGATGCAAAGTCAGATAAATGCTTGCTTGGAATTACTCCAACGACTGTAGGAATTAATGGTTCTGGACTAATGTCTTTGATGTTAGCTCTTTGTTCTTACACAGCTAAACCATTTTCTTTCCTCTTTCAATGTGCGTTTCTTGGCTGCCTGGAATCCCAGGGCTCAGCTGTGCTTTGGAGACCTGCCTAGGTTGGACTTCATAACAGTATTTTCCCTTTTGTAATTTTAATGGAGTTTATTTTGGGTGGTGGTAAAGGGAGAAGAAGATATGGAATAGAGTGCAACTGAGGGATATGAAGTGCTTCTTGCAGTGCCATGTCACAGTAGTCCTTGAAAATGTGGTGCTGATGCTGACTAGAAACAAAATAAATTGTCAAAGCCTGCAGGAATTAAAAATACTAGTAAATAACTTAAGGCAAAATGTTTCTAGTTTTAAAAGTGATTTCAGTCCTCATAAACAAAGGTTTTAAGTGAGGAGAACTACAAACCACTGCCTTCATTCTGTATTCTGTCATTATTCAAAACGGACAAATAGATGACAGTTCTGTGTGAGAGAGGATCTTTTGATTTCAGAAGTGAGCCTTGTGAAGTATATAAGCATACAATGAGGATTTTTTGGGTTCTTTTTCAAATCAGCAGCAATGTTGAGATGTCTGCATGCATGCTAAATAAAAGCAATAGGAAAATGTTCTGTGCAGGAGGTATATTGGCAGTGCTGTAATGGATGTGAGTTGGCTGAACACTGTTATTAGGACCTGATCCTTGTGGGTACAGAGGGATTTCAGCAGCAGGCAACTGCTGTCTGCTTTATGCAAAAGGAACATAATCTAACCACATACCCACAAACTCCATAAAACAGATCCCTGGTTTGGTAATTACCTTGATACATTCTGTGATTAATGATTTGCGTCTGTGGGATTATCATTCATGAGCCCGGCAATAAAGCTGTTTATTTTTATGAGATATTTTATAATTCCAGATGCAAGAACGGCATGGTACATTAGTGTTGGTACATCAGCTAAATGTGCGTGCAGCATCATAAGATGATTCAAACAAACAACTGGGAGCATTATTGCGTGCTCTGGAATTTACCATAGTGCAGCCACAGCATGATTCATTTGGCAGCCTCCTCCTACAGCTTACTGCAGTCATTTTAGAAGACCCTGGATCATTTTTCACAGAAAATCAGCTTGATAGTAAAATGGACTACATGAATAAAGTGTGTGATCCTCAGTAATAACAATAAGCTACTCCAAAGTCATTGTGAATTCTTAACCAAAAATGTTGAGGCGGGGCTGAACTTTCTTTATTTTGGGACACAAAGAACACCCTTGTTTTCCTCAAAATTAATTTCATTATTTAAATAGTTTGTTCTCCTGACCTCCATGAAGTGTGCATTCTGGATTTCAGTTGTCATTTTCTGGAAAGGCACAGCCATAGAGGGGCCTGAGGGCTTTCCTCCAGTGAGGGGACTACAGGACCCCTTGTTGTCTGTACTCTGCAGAGTGTCCTGTTCCTTAGGCTGTTTCTGAAGTTATGAAGTACTTTTGTATTGATCTCTCTATATATTTCACAGCCTGCTGACCTAATTCTTCCACTTCCTACTACTTCACTTAGACTCATAGACTAGCGCAGGTTGGAAAGGACCTTAAAAGATCCTCTGGTCCAACCTTTCATGGGAAAGGGAGCCTAGATGAAAGGAAAGTAGTTGCTTGCACAAGCTGGTGGTGCCTTGCATAGCTTCCTGAAATTCCCACACGGTCAAATGTAGTCTACCTGAATTCTCTGGTCTTGGCAGGAATATGTAGCTGCCATAGATGAGAAAGTGGGTAAAGACATGGGGAATTGCTTGTTTCTAATGGCAGATAGGGTATACTTAAAATAGGGAGTAGACAGGGCACTACTGTGATATCTTCTAGTGTGATACATAGGTGCAGACACTTCTTAAATAGTGTAATTCCAAAATTAAGTTCTTTGTGGGAAAACTAAGAAAATTGGATGTAGATTTTTATTTGGTCTCTTGGCTGTGATGAGTGGTGTTTTAAAGGAGAAATGAACAGAGAAGGAGTCCTCGTTTACGCCCAGAGCACATATAGAGAAGGAATATTGTACATGATGTGGCTGTCACCCACCAGAGGCAGCAGGGTGAGTGAGTGCAGAAACAAAATTCCTTGGGCTCCAGGAATCTTCAAGTGTCGGCACTGTATCTCACACCATCCAGTTTAAGAGTGTTTGAATCCAAGGATTCAATTCAGCTGTAGGAGTATGAGGCTCCGTGGTCGTTGTGTTGTGTCATCAGCCAAAGGTGACAGAGCCAATGCGCCCCCAATTTGATGCCTTCCAGAGTTTAGGGCTGGGTATGTTCCTGGAGAGCTGCAGTTCCTGTCTGGATTTCAGAGGCTCCAGCAGCTAGGCAGGTTGGTTGTGCCTGCCCTTATCTTCCAATGGCCTGAGAGAAAGAAGATGCAAAGCTACTTTTGATGTGTATCCTCTAACGCCCTTGAGCTGCCTCATCAGGTCAGCTCACAGCCTGCTGCAGGCATTAATCAAGCATATATAATCCAGGCATAGAATTAAGGAGTAAAAGTTGGACTGTCTCTAATTTAAACATTCCCTTTGCATCCAATTAGAAACACAGTGGAGTTTTCTTTCTTTGTAACATGCAGGTGAAAGGCAGTAAATGATCATAGTATCATTAAAATGCACGTAACTATATTGACCGTACATGGAGTCAGTAATACAGATTCAATCACTGCTTAATAAATAGGGTGTGTGTCATTATAGTTTCATGCTGATCAAATTGTTCCAGTGAGGAAATCCTGGAGTAACACAAGGACAAATCACATTTTTCTTTACCGTTGCGCTGTCACTGTGCATTTGGTTGTTCTAAAATATAGTTAGTCATAAACACCAGAATATTTTCCATTTTTTCACATCTCTAACTAAAGGAACTTCTGGTTTCTCTTATTTCACAAACAACTGCCATTGTTTAGGATAAAAACACAAATAAAAAGGCTATATAAAGAAAACTGAGATTTTACTATCAGAATTCAGGCAAGTGTAGTCAGTAGAATGACGGTGTTAAGCTTTGGGGACAAAAAATATTAAAAAAAATCAGAAATAATAGGCTGCCTATGGGTGTTGCTTCTATCATTATTATTACATTTGAATAGTCCCATCTTCTCTGTACCCCACAGCTTCATTTTTGTAGTCATTTTTCAAATGTTAAGTTATCCCGAACAGCAGAGAGCATTCTCCAAATTGTTGCTGAAACGATGTGGCCGTGTTGGAATGTCTAAAATATTCCCCCCCCAAAACGTGTCTCTAATTAATGTCTATTGTGCATAACTTGTGCCTTCACATCCTGCCAAGTCTGTCTTTGGCGCCAGGCTTTCCTGAGCTGTTTAGTGTGTTTTCTTCTTGTGGTTGCTGAAGGTGCATTGTTGGCACTATGGAAGAGACAGTCTTGCAAATTTTTTTTTCTACATCATTGGTCACACGGAGTGATTACTCCAGCTGTACAAATAATGTAGGAAATGGATTTTTTTTGCATTAGAATTATGCAAGCCCAGCAAATACTCTCAACAATTGCTCCTTAAGTCAGTGAAATTTCAAGCCATTCAGTTTTCTTGTAAGGAGCTCACGGCTTCTTTGATGATGAGGTTTTGTTAAGCCCAAATGTGGAGAACTAATAAAATAATAAAAAGGCTCCAGAGGTGTTTATAGATTTCAATTATCTCTTGCTTTCTCTCCCAGGATTGGGCTAGGCAGGATTGTGCTGCCCTCAAGTAGTACTTGAGTCTAGGCTGCATTTTATGCTGGCTGTCTCCGAGGTTTCTTCTTTGTGGCTGAATCGCCTTAGCGTGGGTAGTGTACAGAGGTGCTAAGGGCTCGCCTAGACAAAGCAGCCATGCTTCACAAAAGCAAAGGAGCAAAAGGAAGCAAAATTGAATCTCTAGCACCCAGCTCCTGGGCAAACAGACAAAACTAATGGATCCACTCTTGCTCCTCCCATCCAATTACTGTGATCCAGTAGAGAGAATATGGCAACATCGGTTCACACAAACTCTAATACTCTTAATCCCTTCCATACATATAAACCTCACATTCACCACCGTTACTTCATTATCGAGCCACCCAGGCAGCCGGAGTGTCGGAATGGACCCACCGGCTGCAAAAACCTGCCTCCTTCAGGTTTTAATCAGCTAATGAGGGATATGCAAATGACAAGATTATGGGATTATGCCTTGTCTAACAGCAGTCCTCCTCACAGTGATACAGTACTAATACAGGTGTTAGTAAACTGGTTATTAGGCGCTGGCTAATTTAGGCCCATTCATGCTGGGATTGTGCTGGCAGCCCTGCCATTTGTACTGGTGTTTGTAGCCCAGTAGGAGATCTATTAGGGCTGTGGTGGGTCTGACACAAACTCCTCACCGCTAGATATGAAGTTAATAAATCCGGTTGGTTTGGTCTTTAGCCATACACAACAACCCATGACTGAAATGGGGATTTCCCCTTCCACCCCAGCTGCTTGGGAAATTGCTACAGGAGGGCAAAGGGGGAGTTCAGTTAGCAGTTACTTAACATTTATATGAACCGTTCACATAGTTTTGAATTAAATGTAGAGCATAGCAGTATGATTAACCTATAGTTTTTGAGTCACAACTAACAGTCAACTCTCTCTTCCACGAAAGAACATGCAGCCTAAAAGTATACAGTGAGCACAAAATACACCGCTTCTGGTGATGAGTGATCTCTCTGGGGCTTTGGTTGTTTCAGTGGTTCAGTACAACTTTCTGCTTTTTAATTTTTCTTATTTGGTGATACTTCTTAAAAAAGTTCCTTCACCATGCAAGCAATTCTATATTGCAGTGCATTTACTCCCCGTGTCAGTGGAGACAAGTGGAGTGACATAAGTAAGGTATTCACAGACCAGAGCACATGATGTGAGCAATTTGTTAGCCGATACCCCTGCTATATGGTTGTCTAAAATTTCCTTAAGTATGACCATTTCATAAAGAGCAAATGTTCCATACATATAGATATATGATGCCAGGTCTAGAGCAATTTTCAGTATTTCCCTGAAGGACTTTGGTGCCAGCTCATACAAGCCTACAGTAGAAATTAAGATAGGATTAGCAAATAATTTTAAAGACAAAGAAGTATAGTCATTGCTATGTATGAGGAACCTAGAATATAGTAGAAATCCACAAATACATCATCTGGTAAGTGCCAAAATTAAATAAAAGTTGTCCAATGAATGACAGATTTTATCTTCTCCAGTCAGCAGAGGAAAGGAGGTATTTTAAAGTAAATCTTCGTTTAAGGCCCATTTGACGATTTTGCCAACAAAATATGTGATGTGGGGTTTTGTTTTTATTACAATAGTAATACCTTCAATTACTCTTTCCTTCATTTAAATATTACTTAAACTTCAAGGACCTCACTAGAGAGCTGAGCTGTCCTAGGAGAGGCCAGAAATTCAGGGGCCCAGGTAGCTTTTAATGAGTTCAAAGCTTGGATTTCACCTTCAAAACGACTGAGTTGGAATTGTCATCATTATATGTGGGGAGATTGAGACAAAGGTTTAAAGGGCAAAGTGTTCGAAAGTGGGTCCACAAATGTAAATAGGCAAAGCCTCTTAGATTTAATGCACACATACCTATTGTTCATCTGTTTGCTCTGACTGACCCTAACTAAACGTGTATCTTTAGAGGAAGGTTCTGCATCTGAACTTTTCTTGTGCCTTTCCACTTTAAGGCATTTGAAAATCAAACACAGGTCCAAAATTTGTATATTCAGATCAGTGACCAATTTCTTGAACCCTCGAGGTTCTGGATAAATGAGACTGGCTCACCTGCTTATATGGCACTTGCAGTAAGGTTGTCTCGTTCTCCCAATCTGTAAACTGGAACCTGAGGTGGCTTGTGGACGCTGTCTTGTTCAAGCTGTGCTTGGGATAACCTGTCCCTATGTGTAATGAATTTGTGAATGATGCGCTGGATCTTGTATAAGCTAAAACCCACTGACTAATGGATAGGGAAAAGCCACACATAGCGGAAGGGTTTAAATAGAGCATGTATTTTTGGCTTTATCATTCTGCCATGCTGCTCTTTGTTCACCTCTAAAACAACCTGGAGGAAATTATAAGGAGAATTTGAATCACATTTATTACAATCCAGTGGAGTCCTGATGGCAGAATGTTGTTGTGCTATTTGTAGATAACAAAGGGACCACAGTCTATTTATCCTTATGCTTTATAGCTGCATGCTGTTACTTCAAATACTGAGAAGGTGAGGAAAGCTTACTGAGTTTGGACCTATTCAAAATCCCAGGAGCCAGAATGCCTGAATATTCACAAAGAACATAAATCCTCTGAAAGATTAAAGAACTCTTTAGAACAAGGAAAAAATATTTTTCTTCTAATGGATATTTAGTGAAGTAGCAGCATCTCCATTTGCTGATGACTCTCTTTTACCTGAGAGCTGAGAAGGTGAAGGATATTTAAAATTATGAAATGCAATGAATTTAAGTGAATGCAAAAGACATGGCAGAAAAAAAGCCTACTTGGACAGACCAGATCAGAAATATTGGTCACACTAAAGAAAACTATCTGATTTGATAACAACATTGGTAATAGTTGCCACAAGTGGGAGCAAAAGAATTGTTTCTAAGACTGTGGTTACACAATAAATTTTCTGTGTGTTTCCTTTTTCTTTCTTTCTTTCTTTTTTTTTTTTAAAAAAAACCCCAAGAATGATTACTTCTGGCACTTTGAGGAGAGTGCATACTCCATCCAAGAAAAAGGTTACCCCTTGATTTGGTCAAGAAAGTATACCAATTTAGTGTTCAAAAATGAATGTGTGTGTGAAAAAGTGTCTATGGTCCAAGTAAAAAGAAACACACGGGGTATGAGAAGGTATACATGTTGAGGGATGAAACAGTGGCAGTAAACATTAAATTAAAATTAAATTAAGAACCAACCCATGTTGATTTCTCTGGATGACAAAACCAGCTGCCAGGTGATGTGCTGTCAGCGGTGCATGGCTGGCAGAGATGGATGATCTGAGTTTGTGAAGTTCTGAGGCTGGTACAAGCAAAAGGACCCAACAGGCATGAAAGATGAAAGCTGTCCTCTGTGGAAATCTTTTGCAAAAAGATCCCTTTGACTTTGCTGGAATCAGAATTTCACTCAAAGTTATTAAAGGGCAAAATAATTATGCTATGCAGTGTTTCTTGTTTGCTGAATATGTATAGGTCTATTCAAAAGGGAGACAGACATTTTGTTATACAAGATGTGACTGAACTCCAGCTTGCTGCTGTATGTGTTGCTCTGCAGGGTCTGTTTTCCATTGTGAATCAGTCCTTCAGGCTTTCCTCACAACTGGACCCCTCAGATCATCTTCATAATTCAACACATAGCAATCACTTGCAGTAAATAAATTAGCAATCATACTTTACAAACAAACCCAGTACTGGGATCTTAGGCAGCTGCCAGTCTTGCAGAGCAGAAGAGCTAGTTTTAGAGTTTGGAAGAAAGGAGTATATGCCTCAGCTTTTGTCCAGGGACTTTCATCAGCCTAGCAGCAGTTTAATTTGCCAGGTAATGTTCATTTCTCTTTTGGAAATGAACCCTTCAAATACTAAGCATCCTTGACTTCCACATATTACATTGTATTCAAAGGACCACCAATACTGCAAGAATTCCATTTTATCCTGCTCTATTGCAAATGCTTTTTGCAATCTACTTCTTTGGCTCTAAAATGGAAAGAGCACAATGATACTGTGAGGATTCACAGCAGTTTGAGGCTTAAGCAGCATCCTCTTCTAGATTTTGGCCTGCTGTTTTACTTATGCTTTAGATAATAAATCTTTCCTTGGTTGCCCTTGAAGTAATTTTTTTGGCCAACAGAAGCTGGGGTTAGATGAATCATGCAGCTGTATTCAGGAACTCACTGTAAAACATTTATTTCCCATATGTGCAGAGTAAATAATAATAATAAAGAAAACACAACCCACCCTTATAAACAGAACATCTAGTTTTTATGAATCAGACTCCCTGAGAGTTTCAGCTTGAGTGTCCAATGCTGCGATCTATATATGTACAGCTGCTGGCTTTACTGCTAGTAATTTTAAAATTCCTCCATGGAAACAGATATTCATATAAAAGAGAATCAATTTTTTTCCCTCCTTAACTTCGACGACAGTCCTCCACCATACTAAATATTATTCCAAACTACCAGAATATCTTTAAGAGATCCTACTTTGTAGCACCATCAGCAAGCAATTGTACATTGCTTAAAGAAATCCTATGTTCAGCTCACTAACACAGTAAATATTTCTGTCAAGAAGAGATGCCTAATTGAGAGATAACATTGCAGATGCAGACCATGAATCCAGCCTGAGCCGACGGAGTTTCATCCTGAATGGTGTCTCATGACGCGGCCCGTATGCAGGTGGTAGAGGAGGGTCTGCAGAGCAGCTTGCCTGCTCTGGGGTCTGCGCTTCCAGCTGCCCCCCTGAGCTTTGGCCTCATTCCATGCTGTGGTTTCAACAGAGAAGTTGGAAATACAGTTAATGAGAAGGCGAGACCAAAATATATTGTAGTGTTGATAGTATTTTCTAGTAAGTACCACCAGAGGGAAGTTGTAACTTAATTTATATATGTTTCACAGCTCCTTTCAACACCTTCACTCTTGCAGCCTAGGTGAAAGCTAAATGCTAAGCCTGGCTTTTCTTAGTCAGAGAACCTCATGTCGTGTGGTAGAATTATAATTGCTTCTCTTTTTCAAGCAAATTTGTTTATCTGACAGCAACAGTTTTATTCTGTATATTTGTTCTAGATGATAATTCCCTATTACATAAAAATGTTATGGCATCTCTCTGCATTACATGGGTTTCTTTTTAGTCACATGCATAAGGCAGGTCTACACCTAGCTTTCCACCTTTCCCAGTGAACAATTTCTGGTCCCTTGGGATAACTCTATTATCAGAAAGATCAGATGTCAAAGACAGCTTATGTCCCCTGTCCCAGGGAAAGTAAATACGTCTTCTTTCTTAGGCACTTCTGAATCCTAAATCGTTTGCAACTTTTTCTGGAAAGAATTCTCAGTTCGCTCGCTGCTAAATGGGATCACAAAATGGAAAAAGCGCACCATGAAAAGTAAGTTTGTTTGGATTGTTGTTTAAGGAGTTATTTGCAAATGCAAAAAGATGTGAGAAAATTGCATCCAGAAGTTACCTTCAGAAAATCCTGAGGTCAAATAGCCTTAATGCTACTCGTTGTGTATCTTTACAATGAGAATTTTAAGCGGATTCCTCCTTCATGGCAGTACATGGGGTTAAAGGTTAACAACTGACCAATTCCTTGGACAAGGTGTTATTCAAAATCAGGTACTTAAGACATTTGCTAGAGGACTTAGCCATTATAGCTATTTGGAATCAGTGCATTTTCCAGCAGGGAAAGTATTTAGGGGAACAAAAAGAGTGTGGAGACGGGGAATTCCAGAAAGCCTGTCACCATATAAACTAAAAACCACGATTAGAAGCTGAGTTTTCTTTACAAAAATCTGACAGTATCCAAATACGTTGTGTGGAAACCATGGTCGCTAGAAAGAGATGAGAGCATTCTCTGCAAATACTTTAGCCTGGTTCTATTTAAGCTCTATTTTCAATGTACACATGAGTTTTTCTTCCCATGTTGCTTTCCTTTGATATAGTTATGCATCTCGAGATCTGACTTGTTTTTTAGAGATTGTAAAGTAAGTGGTAATTTTACAGTCAGATCTGAATCAAAGGAAAAAGCTGTTGGAGGTTTCTGACTTTGCACTGTTTGAAGGAGTATCTCATCAGGAATTTGAGTTTACTTGGGGGAATCCTGAAATACAAAAATACACTCCAGGTTACATTGTCCTGTTTTGAAGAAGCGTTTATAGCGTAGGTGGCCATAAATATCCATATTGTTTAAGCAGTGAGCACAGGTATTGGATCTTCTTTCTGACCTGGGTTGCAGGGTTTCTTTTCTAATTTTCTGTTCCTGGATCTTCTGTGTTTTGGAGCAGTTGGTTGTTATGGACAACATGGCTATGTTCTTCATTGGGTATGAAAATATCCACAGTGGTTTTGAGCAGGATGTAGAGAAGCAAAGAGAGGTATTTAAACATCCTTAAAGGACTAATGCAGTTCTCAGAACTAAAACTTTGTGTGTATATGAAGATGAACATATGGGATTCCAGTAATATGTTTACAAAAATATAAATATCGGATTCCACTGCTGTCATGGGAGGGGGGGCGAGGGGAGATGTTCATTCCACCTTCTCTAAATCACTGGTTTGATTCAGGGAGATAAACAGCTGGTGTCCTACTGGTTGCATTTTGGCTTTTCTGTGGCAGATCTATGCCATAGCCTCCCGGCATGTAAAACAGCTTTTAGCTACAAAGCAATCGCGAGGCTTAAATTAAAGGCATTGTATCTATAAGGAAGAATAGGAAGCGTTATATTTAGATACATTTGAACAGAAAGCAATACCAGATAGCAATGCAACACAAACGTTTTGGAGAACTAAAATTAGAATTAAGCAGATTTTTCAATGTGCTTGCTTTAACTGGTACTTTTGTACTTTGAGGAATTTTGAAATCCCAGTCAAAACAGCTGTGTCTCTAAACACAATATAAGAAGAAGATTTGAGCTCAAGCATGATTCAAAGACCAACTGAACAATGATAGCTTTGTGAAGCTTTCAAATTATTTTAATCTTTGTTTTGTCTTAGACTCTTCTCATTGTGGAAATAAAATTCTCAATACGCATTTCAATGAGACTCTTTTAACCTGCTTATCTCTTCTGACTACAGATGTGAAAAAATTGGTAGAATACCAGTCTTAGATATGACATTTAGGAGCTGGTATTGACCCACTGGACATGAATCAGTAGCCTTTGGTTCTGTCCAATTTTGAAATGCATGCTATCCATTTTTAAAAGAATAATACAAAAAAAGCTAGAGTGATTGTTTAAAAAAGTGTATTTGTGGGAGCGCTAATAATGATGTTTAGCTTCATTTGCTTAAAAATATTTTGCAGAACAGGAGATTCAAACAAAGAAACAAAGGAAATGGTAGGGATGTAATTTACCCAAAGTCATATATGTATGAAATCAGTGCTGAGGCCAGGAACAGTAGATGGATTTTACAATCTGTAACTTACTCCTTGTCTAAACAGTTGTTAATGGTGTTGAATAAGGTCAGTGTGCTCGGTCTGACCAAATGCAGCAGAACAAGTAGGGGGACTGTGTGTGGAGAAAAGACAAAAAGCTTCATGTAAAAAGCATATGCTTTTAGCCTATGAAATAGGACCCAGGTCCGGATATTCCAGCCTCCCCAAACTTAGATGAAGGTTTGGGCTCTGTCATATAAAAGCTTTTTATTTATTCTGTTATAATGACTTGTAGTTTCACTGAGGTTTATCTTGCTTTCTTATAGCTGAAGAATGACCATCTGGAGGATGAAGAGTTAGAGACAGGATTTTAATCTCTTTTTACTACCTGAGTTATGAAGATGGTTTGGTGGGAATAGTGGCCTATAGTAAAGCCTGACAAGATCAGGTTAAACAGAATTTCTTACAGAATGCAGCTAAGATTGTAAAAGGTCTGGTTTTCATCTAATGTAGTTGGACGGGTGCTCCTGGGTTGATGGTTTTGCTGTTGACTTTAAAAAGCTAATGTGCCTGAAATGATTTTTACTCAAGTGTTATTATTTCAGCCTGAGGTTTTAGATAAAATATGTGAATTACAACAATTGTGCCCTCCTCCTAGAGAAGAGATAACTCTAAGAGAAATTGGGACTGCACCGCTCTTGTTTATCTTGCAATGTATTTCCTTTCCCTATGAGACAGCTAGTTGTGGAGCTGGAGAGTGTGGCTGGAGAAAGGTAGGGTGAAACAGTTACAAAGAGAGCAGTGCCTCCTGTTGCCAGCTGCAGGTTACAAGAGGGAGGTAAAACATTCAGCCCCCAAATGTATTATATGGTTATGTATCATCCAAACATCTATTCCACTGATGAAATGGATGCCTTCCCAGAGGAGCTGCTGCCTTCAGAGAGTACTGCGGTTGCTGGTGTATAGTTATGATCATAGACAGGTAAGATAGAAACAATTTCCTATGTACAGAAGACAATCTAACAAAAGGTAAGAATTATGCCTCTCTTCTCATCCGAGTGAGATTCAGATATCACTTGCTTCAACAGAAATCTCCGAGGATTTAATTTGTGTGATTATCATCCAAGTTTCAGGATATAGCTCTCCTTCAGATCATCCATGACAATTATCTTTAAAAAATGAACAGAAGGAAGAATTCTGTAGTCTACCAGCTCTGTCAGGAGCTGTTGTGTCCTCAGCTCATTAAGGTGTCTGTTGTTAAAAGGCACAGAATGTGGCCTTTCTCTTACTTTGTCACTTCAATCTAAACAACAGACAAGAAGCCCCACACCCGTTTTCAGGGATGATTCAGGCATTATTGGAGCATATAGCTATGGAGATAACACATCCAGCCCAGGGAGATGGGCAACCTTGCTCGACATGCAGGTGCTTCTGTGATTTCTTCTAAACTCCCATAGATGTTTTAAAGTGCTTAAATATCTTAAAAATTCGAGTAGAAGACCAGATCCTCCTGGTCCTAATCTTGCGGTCATTGATACCAGTTTCAAAAGACTGGTTGTGTGAAGAAATGGGAGACGCTGTTTGTGGAGCCAGGGCCATATCCTGAAATGGTTGGGCCAGACACCGTGCAACCTGTGCAAGTTCTGTCTCTGAAGTCTAGTGGTGACCTCCTTGATCAACCTGGCCTTCTCCCCCGTGTCCTGACCAATCCTGAGCATATGATCTTTGCCTAGAAAATGAAATATTTTCAATTGTGCTTATTATCAACACTATAATAAAACATTTCTTTAAGGCTTTCCTTATGAGAAAGTGCTTTCGTTTCATGTTAAAAGCAGTGAAATGAATAATGCAAAGTCAGTTTTCACTGGTTGGATGTTGCAGGTATTTTGCCTACTTTCTCCATTGTTCTTCCACATTATGAGAGGTATTAAATCAAGTTGGGGATTTTTTTCATCCTTCAGCTCCTCTGCTCCCTGACAGAGCAGCTAAAATTATATATTCTTTACTGCTCTCTAAGAAGATTACTAAGCCAGCTGACCCAAGCAGCAGTGGCACCAATTAGACATCATTCAAAATTAATAACCACTATGATGATAACAAATCAAAAGATTGGTTCTTCTGATGGGAGAATCATTTTAATTAATTTAATCCTTGTTGAAAGATCAGCTGTGCACAGTCCTGCTCACCAGTGGGGCCCATTTGTCCCTGTCTGTCCCCGTCACCTAAAGCCAGTGAATATGATCAGTAGCCAGCACTTAGGGAACAATAAGAAACAGATTGTACTGTCAGGGTTCATTAAAGATCATCATTAGTATTCCAATTTAGAAACAGTCAATCTATCCTAACCTTTTACCAATTCTTTTTGGCTGCTTTTGTGAAGTTTGGTTCAGCTGCTAAATGTAAAAACGCTGCGCAGGCTTTTTTAAAAAAGCAGGCTGGATCTCGCTGATGCCTGTCAGGCTTCAGCTTAGGGACAAAGCTCGGGGGAAATACGTGTTATGCAACTGGGCTCTAAATGATATCATGTGCAGCTGCTTATGATCTGAGTATTTATGGGCAATGAAACTTTCTTAAACTTGAAGCTTAACAATGACGAATGGAAATGAAATTGATATGGCACTTTCTTTTATCCTGCTGTTGAGATTTTTTTTTTTTTTTTTCTTGGTCCCAAGGGTGTTTTTGCAGCCCTAACACGCTGGCTGGGCTCTCCCGCTCCTCTCTGGCGGCGTGGGCTGCAGAGGGCATTTCGAGCATGTTGATGAGGGAGATGGAATTTGAGATTTGTTTGCAGTTCACTTTATCTTTTCTACTGAGGTCAGATTGCTTTGTTTGTTTGTTCTTGATTCCGGTGGCTGGAAATAGTTATGGAGAAATGGATTATAGGATTTTGGGATATATTTCTGTATGGTCATCCCTTTATCTCTGTCACATCCTCTGGCTGTGCAGGAGATGTATCTTGGATCTTAGTTTTCAAAACAGTTTGTCTGCCAGGCAATGATCTCATTATTTTAATATTCTTGACATTTATTATTTGTTAACCTTCACAGTTGTCCAACCAGCTTCCTGAAGATGGTGGGAGGGCATGGATGTTTTGGGAATGTTCTGCCTGAAATACCAAAAGAAAAATACAATCCTGTCATTTTGAATTATCTCTTAGATAAGTGCTTTAAAAAAAAGGCCCAATGAGTTTGGCTTTTTCTGGCAGGAGAGGTTTCACAGTGATTCCAAATGAAAGAAGAACTAGACCAGTGAAATAGGGAAGGAGTGGCAGATTAATTTTCACATTTCTTTTTACAACCCCCCATTCCCCTCTCCAAATTTGATTAACAATTAAAAAATGTTAATGTAATTATTGTAAAGAATGACAAAAA
Organism: Athene noctua; assembly: GCF_965140245.1. NCBI lineage: Eukaryota > Metazoa > Chordata > Aves > Strigiformes > Strigidae > Athene > Athene noctua. Next base: position 7,750,286 of record NC_134050.1, on the reverse strand, counting down.
AAAAGAAGAAAATAATTAATGTAGTCTCCATAAAAGTTCAGAAAATTTAATGTCGTTTAGTATTACTTTATTTTTTAAATGTTTTATACAGTTCAGGAACGCTCTTGGGGACAATTATTTGCAATAACTGTTGGCTCATTGCATCCCCATGAAAATTTGTGCTGATTCCACGAATAAGTGGGATTTTCTATAAACAAAAATATTCACAATAAAAGTAGATACTTCTTAAGAATAATCTAGCTCAAAATCTAGTCCCACCACCCTGCCGCCTTTAAAGTTTTCCAGAACCAACCCAATAACAGTGAAAACATTTTTTCAGTCAGTTGCATTAATATGGAATAAATGAAAATCCTTTGGTAGATAGCTGAGCTGAAACCAATGTTAATGAAGATTCTGTGTGAACTTGATCAAATTTCCTTTACTTTTATGTTTGTTATTGGGGGGGGGGGGGAAGGGAATAAAAGCTTCGAGGCATCATTGTTTTTCTCTCTGAAGAAATATAAAAACTTAATTTGCTGAAAAAATACAACAATGAGGTAACCAAATCACAAATGTTTTGCTGTATGCCTTTGGCTTATAAATTCTTGTACTGTTTTTCTCTTTGACAAGGCAGTTTTAGTCAAAATTCAAAAGGAATTATAGATTTTATAGGTTAGCATTTATTAATTGCAATGGTATTGGCTATGTAAGTAGCTACATAATTATGTTAATTAACAGCATATATTGCAGTGGTAACATGTATATTGTTAGGAATGCAGATTAAAAAATTCTAGCATCCCACTGAAGAATGTCAGTCTTTCAAACTAGTAATATTCTGTAGGTCCTTTCTTTTTAAAATTTGTTTATAATTTTCCAGTGGCTGCTTTGATTATTTTGTTAGCTTTGCAAATGACAAACCTGTTCCAGAAGGAAAGGCAGAGGGAATAATAATGTTGCTTCATGCTGGAGATGAACCAAGGAGCCAAAATGATATGTACTAACTACATGACTGTGTGCTTTCTTGACAACACTTCAGTCGTAATACTTAGTAAGCTGTAATTTGAAATTCAGAAAAAGTAAATACAGAAAAATATATATTAAGATATAATGCAACTCACTAAAATGTTAGCTAGAATACTCATAAAATAACAGTATAAAACAACGTCCACATATATAATCAATGATTTCTAAAATTTCTGTGTATCTCTCTATGAACATACATATTCCACTATTGAGTATATATATATTCCAAGACACAAAACCATCCATGAAAAGGCTCAAACAGAAACAACGAAGTGCCACAAATGGATGACCTACAGAATTTAATGAAAACATATTCCTGATTAAGAAGTATTTCGGCACAAAAATTTCTCTGCTGATGTGGCTACAACAGACTCTGTGAGATCTTGTGTAATGCCCCTGTATGCTATGCATGCTATGTGGTAAAATCTCTCCCATCTCATGTAGCCATGTGCTCTAAAAGTTTCCCAGCACTGTGGTACGTGATGGGATCCAGACCTTGAGCAGTGCTGGGGAGGGTACAGAAACACCCCATTCCTCGGGTTCTGCAGAAGGTAAGAGCCTGGTTAAAGTCAATATCCTGGTAACAACAGACTGTTGGCACTAAATAGTTGACTTTGCCTCAGCGTGCTGGGGAAAAAAAGAGATGTGCTTAAAAAAATCCCAATTATTGCACTAAACAGGGTAATCTTCATTGTCCCAAATTACTCATTTACTTCAGTGACTATTCTGTTTGTGTGGTATTAGCAATTTACTTCACAAAATGCTTTTTCACTAGGGCACCTGCTTGGAAGAGACATACTGTGAAATGAATACGCTAAAATAAACAGAATGTGACAGGGGAAATATATTTTACAGAGGAAATTTGAACAAGGAGGCTGACCTATCAGAAGGGATCAGAGCAAATCTGCCAAAAGGGTTACCAGGAAAAAAATAATTGCTAATCTTTTGGAGGGTTTTTTTAAAATCGTTATTTCCTTTACCTAATTCACACATTTTAAAACCATGCAGTGTCTACCTCAAGTAAAATTCCTAAGATCTGTTTAGAGGTGTACATGAGTTGGTATCCTGGCTGACTTTTTTTGATGCCTTTGAGCCCAGCTGTTCGTTTAGGTGCAGTACAGATAAATACAATACACCAAACATTAGCACTTCCAGAGTGAGCTAGATCAACAAGCTGAGGGAGAGCATTATAGGGAGAAACCAGAAGCCTTCACTGGTGGGAGAAACAAAATCTGTGAAACTGGAGTCTACCTGTGGAAATTTGCCGCCTTTTTTAGTTTAGTTTCTACGTTGCAGTTCTGCCTTTTTGATCAATACTAGGATTTTTTAATTCCCTGTTGAAGATGATATTTAATTGTGGGCAGAGCTTTTAGTCTTCATTTCCAGTAAGCAATTCATTCTATCAGCAATGATGTTTTGCTCCCCCCAAAATTCTGGGGTACCTTCTAGCACTACCCTTCTATTACAGATTTAAAGTCTCTCCATAGGCTCTGCCTATCGTCTGTTATACCGTCATTCTTACGATGTTGAAAAAGACTGAGACATGTAAGAAAGCAACTTGTTTTATTTTATTTTAATGTCAGACCCAGGATGGGGTCCCTTCACTACAGGTGAGAGGCTACTGCACTAACCCCTGCCTTGCTGAAATTAGTATTCAGCATATTTGTTACACGTTAATACCGACTGCAGTCTGGAAGAAGTTTGAAGAGCTTTATTTTACAGAGCCATTACTCAGTGCCTTTGCAGAGATCCATTTCAGACACACTTGGTCTGCTGCCGAGTTCGGCCCAGGGCAGCCTGAGCACTTACAAATGACTCCAGAGGGATTACTAGTGACCAGCACCTTACAGGATTTGTTCCCCAGTGGCACTGGCAGATCCACTTCCTTACACTTCGGGAATATTTGCTAACTTTCCCTTCTTATCCCCACACCTTCTTCCTGTTCCCCCCCTTTCCCCCCTCCTTCTCTCCTCCTTTCCCTGCCCCTTTTCCTTTTTTCTGTTTGTTTTTTTGTGTTTTGTTTGTTTGTTTGTTTGTTTTGGTTTTTTTTTTTTCCTTTTTGATTTTTTCCCCCCTCTGGCAGTATAGCTATTTGCTGCACGTGCACAGAGGTTAAGGAAGATATTTTAAAAAGTGTGACTACAGGTGGGCTGTCAAGTGTAATAATGAAGGAAAGAGTAGAAACTAACTGGAACAGAGGCTTTGCTTGGATTTGGGCTGAGCTTTATGTCGAAGACCATCTGCTTCATAGATGTTTGAATCCAAACTAGAACTGCACTGCCCTCCTGCGTCCACAGCAGAAAAATCGTGTGTGAAAAGAAAAAGGTTTCGGGAAGCATCACTGGTACAGAGGAAGCGTCTAGTTTTGTACGATGACTTAAACAAAAAACCCAAAATGTTTCCTGTGCCCGGCTACTTAGGAGTGCATATAGGCAAATTAATTTTGCCTGCTCAGGGCAGGTTTTGCTCTCAGTTTCACCCAAAACATATAGAAAAAGTGGATAGTCCAAACTGTTTGCAATGTTTTCTCCAACCATGCATTCATTGCCTAAACATTTGGGAGTTTTGCAGGATGCTCTGCTATTACAGGCAGCCAGTTCAGGCTCCAGCGAAGCCTTATGCCAAGGATTTAGGGTTCCCAAGTGTTTTATAGCTGTTTGGATTCCAAAGACATCACTGACAGTACATCCTGTGGTAGAAAACTCCTAATGCAGATGTGAGGTTGCTCAGTTATTTCTTCTCACCACCCCAAATACTGGGTTTAGCAAATTCAGAAATTTCTGGAAAGTAGAAAGGAAGGGCTCAAGCTGAAACCTCTGAAAACCAGGAGGTGTCCATGCAGCCTTCATATGATCACTGCCAGAGCTGGCAACAAGAGCCTGCTGGCTTTAGCCAACACACTCCAGTGGCCTTGGCTGTGTCAGGTAGAGCTACATTGAACAGGCTGGAGGTTAATTCAAAGGGCTTGGCAGAGCTGGCCAGGGATGTGCAATGCTGGGTGGCAGAGTGTGTCCCCAGGTCACATCTGGGTGGGCTGGTGGTGTGCCAGCAGCCCCTTCTCCTGGTCCTGCTCACAGGCTCCTGGAGCACCAAGAGCTGTGGACTGTCCTGCCCCCTCACCTCTGCACCAGCACTGCAGCTTCATCCATCTGCTAGTTCAGAAATAAAATAGTTCCTGAGCGTTAGAACAATGAGGTCTAGACCAATCTTTCCATGAAAGGCCACGAATAAGAAGAGCGACTCATTTTAAAATGGGAGTTGGTGCGCTTAAAAGGAAACAACAGCCTGCAAGAATAAGTAGGTAGTATGGGAAAAATCTACAGAAAGTTGTTGCTTTTTACGGAGTGCCCTCTGGTGCTGTATACAAATCCGGGGTTCACTGGAGGGTCACACACTTTCTCGTTAAAGTAGCTCAAGCCACATATTGAGTGGGGCTTTCTTCCCCCTGTTATGGCAGTAATAATTTGGTAATGTCTCTTCAAAATGAGTTAGTTCCTAGAAGGAAAGCACAGAGACCTGTGCCTAACAGAACAGAAATAAAGCATGCAGGCAATGAAAGCAGGAAACAGGACACCAAACACCAAACTTTGTCCAGTGTTCCTGAAAAGGGATAAGCAGGACAGCTGCTGGGGAGGCCAGATTTGGGGTAAAATTGCAAAGTATTAGCTCAATAGAGTTGCACCAAGTTTACTGTAATGGTAACATAAAAGTGCTGATTCTCATTTTTTGAAGTTTTTTTGAAGACAGAATCATTCATTTTTTTGCAATCACAGATTTCTTCTAGGGGACAAAAGTGAAAATAATATTAATAGAAGAATTATTTATTGTCAAATATTTCTAAGTATGGAAGCTGAAAGTCAAAATAAGCCACTGTCTTTAAAGCCACTGAAACACAATTTTAATGAATTACTGTATATCCAGATGAATATGTTTGGGAATTACATCCCTTGTTCAAATTCTACTCTGGATCTGGTTCTAGATTTGGTCTTGACTTTCTCTGATTGTCATATTATTCAGTTCTGAGGTTTTAAAGTTCAGAAGACAAAACTTCATCATACAAATCATATGGCCATTAAAGAAACTAAGTTGTATCTATCCAAACCGATGGTTAAGAAACAAAAATCCCTGATCAGTTAATAGCAAAAACTGCATAATTGCTGTCTCCAGTGTGCTCTGAATGTTGCCAGAGAAATGAACCAGTTTGGAGAACTTGAGCAAAGCAGTAAATCTCCTTCCTGCTCATGTAACTTGGACAACAGCTGCTGAGCATCTGCCTGGGCTGCCAGCTGTATGATTTGGCTACCAGCCAAAGACTTCCAGAAACAAGCTGGGTAACCTAAATCTTGTACCAGTGCACAAGCATCAATGAACACAGTTTTGTTCATTGATTCATTTTGCAGAGGCAGGTGACCCCTAGCACAAAGTGAAACATCGGAGGAATTGCTCTAAATTGTGACAATTTGTAATGATTTCTTTGGGGAAGAACTCTGGAAAAATAGCACACTCAGCTTGACAGCAAAAAATCATATTTACATTAGTCAGTGGTATCTTAGGAGCAGATCAACAAACAGAAGCAAGAGATGCAGAAGCTCTTATATCTACACGACATTAAGTTCAGCCTTACAATACTTAAAAGGAGCTTATAAGAAAGGTGGGGACAGACTTATTAATAAGGCCTGTTGTGATAGGACAAGGGGTAACGGTTTTAAAGTAGAAGAGGGTAGATTCAGACTAGATATAAAAAAAATTTTTACAATGAAGGTGCTGAAACACTGGAGCAGGTTGCTCAGGGAGGTGGTAGATGCCCCATCCTGGAAATGTCCAAGGCCAGGTTGGACGGGGCTCTGAGCAACCTGGTCGCGGTGAAGACATCCCTGCTCCTTGCAGGGGGGTCGGACTAGATGGCCTCTGAAGGTCTCTTCCCATCCAAACCATACTATGATTCTGAGTTCAAGAGGTTTATACATCAGATCAGATTTAGTCTGGTTCCCTAGATTCACCATCTGCACCACACTTGTGGCTTGGAGCTGTCTGAACAAGTGGTTATTGTTTCAGACCCTGACTTCTGCTGGGGAGCATGTTTGGTGTGCACCTGGAGTGGAGACTCTGGTTTAGCGTCTTCTGAAAAGAATTTAGTGTGCGTTCACCAAAAGCGGTCTGCACATCCAAATGACAAATCAGAAATGGGAATCACTTCACAACCATATTGTTGTTCCAACACAAAACAAAATGCTTTGGTAGATGCAGCCACTGCCGTCTCGACATGCAGTTGAGGCTGTAACCCAGCATTAAATTAGGATAGACAAGAACTGAAAAGCTATCTATCCATGGTGTATTAGGGTAAATTAAAGAGTGTAGAGTTTTGTGCTGCTCTGGATAAACTCCTCTCAATACCTGAGTTGGCTTGTAGACACTGCTGCAGTCTGGACATACCCAGACCTCACAGTGCAGCAAGAGCTCTTCCTGATTGTCCGTCTTTAGCACCTCTATATGATGGTGGTGTGTTCTGTACTGTGCTGTCAAAGAAAATCTTTCAGGTTCAAGTACTCCTTACAGAATGACTAGGTTAAGATTAAGATGTTAATCTTTTCTACATTATTACATAAAAATAATTTTATGAAAAATCAACACTCTTCTGCTGCTGCAAACAGTGCATGCTATTGCACGATACAACATCTGCAGATAGTTGCTGTGCAGAATAGACAGCTTGAGAATACGTTGAAACCTTGTAAAAGGTTTGACACAAAACACATATTGCTTGTTCAAATCCTGAATCAGCAATCACTTTCTAAAGTTACAATCGTTGGCCTTAGAAATATAGGTTGTGGAGAGGAATTCTAAACTATAGTAAGTACTTACTGTAGTGAGTATTAATTTTAATATAATTTCTTGTTAATTCTTATTAAGCATACAAAACTCAAAAACATTCTTCAACATGTTAGGCCCATTTTTACCACTGGTAAATGCAACAGGGTCATGCACAGTAGCCGAAGAAAGAGTAAAAGAAAGTTGCTGCTTTATTTGGCTTGGCAGAAACTTGCATGTTCCATTTAAAATGTCTGAGATTTAAAATGCCATCTTCCTTTGAAAATTATGAGTAGGTATATTTTTTGTCCACTGTTTTGATGAATATTTTTGATAGGATAGATATTTCTCCTAACAGAAAAATGTATTGAAAGAAGAGTTTGACATAAGCCTATAAAAGACCTGAGCTGAGGAAAGAGATATTTGATACTGAAAAGTCAAATTTGGAGCTGTTTTAACATTACACTCCAAGCAGATATGTTCACAGTACCAACTTTTAAAAGTTACTGATTTGAAATGTTGTCTCTGAAACTTTACATTTACAGCCTGTTTCAGAACGGGTACTCTATCGTCAAGGCTGACTCAGTAAATCCATGTTTTCTTTCAGCAGGCATCCCAGAGGATTGTATCAGCTGAAATAACTTTTCCCTGTCTACTTCACACACAATTTGGGTACGTTAAGTCCCACACAGAAAGCATAAAATGTATGTTTAGTCCATTTTGGTTTTTAGTTAATTCCTTCAGTGTCAACAAGAACTTCTACTAGAGTTAGCTGTGTTGCACTAGAGTCAAGGCAACCCACTCCAAGATTTGTGTCAGGCAGGGTGCATGCAACACTGTTGAAGCATCAGCTTACCAACTACCCTTCTTTCCCTGTTGTTGCAGAGGGACCATGTTCTGTAGGAACAAAAATTCAGCAGAGACATGCAGAGAACAATGCAGACTTGCAAAGCCAGCTCACCAGGCCTTGAAAGTCAGCATTTTGTTTCTGGGAGCTTCATAATCTCAGCGTGTGCCTACCGATCCTGCCTGTCTGCCTTGACCCGATGATTTATACTACCTCACGTAAGTAAACTATCATTATATTATCAGCTACCATGATCAATGTCTCCAGGGCAAAGGCAGGCAGACAGCAGACTTAAGCAAGGATGGGTAAATCCAAGAGGAAGAGTGTTGATGCTGTTCTCCTTGTGCCTCACGGAAGATACATCCATGACCCAACACACAAACAAAGGGATCATCAGAGTGTACCAGGCGTGCCCAAGCCTGTGTTTGTGACTTGAACATGAATGGTACGTTGTTCAATAGGGCAACTGCTAGCTTTGTTAGAATTTTATATATTGTAAATCAAAGAAGCTTACTTCTCTCTTTCTCTCACTCCTTAGTCCCCCAGCCCACAGACTAAGCAAGAATTTACCATATAGCTGTAAAAAGAAAAGGGAAGGCTAGAAGCTCTCTTACTCTTAAGTTTCAAACTGATGGATTGAAAGTGGAAGAGCTAGTAAATCTGCTGAGGGTTGGGTGGCATAGGTTTGACCATGTTTAAACTGCAAAACTTTGACATTTGTAAATGTCCAGTTAAAAGCAACATTAAAGGCAACAAGAGCTCTTTTGCTTTTGTGGCTTTGCTTACCAGCTACAATGTCCCATATCAGAGCAGGAGGGTTGGGAGGAGAGGGGAAAATGCATCTGAAATTTAGCAGCTTAAAAAAAAAAAAACCCAAAACGTTTATAATCAGCTTGAGAGCTCAGTGGATTTGTGAAATCGTTTGGGATTAACAGGCTATTGATTGCTAATAAAACAATATTTAGCTTTGTCTGATGAACAGCAATGGAAAAAGGTGTGGGCACCTTGTCAAACAAGACCCATTGAGGACGGATGATGGGTTAAGTGTGGGGGTCTGAGTGGCAGCGTGGGTGCCTGGTCTTCAAGGAGAACTTGTCAGTTGTTAGTAAGGCTGGTGAAAGGAAGGACGCCAGCGCCTGATGGCTGGGGTAGTATTGATGCAAGTTAGCTGACTAATCAGATTGAAAAAGTCCCATGGTATTTATGTCACTTTAATTTTCATCAAACAATTGGAGACGACAGCACTCTATTAAGAAGAGGTTGATCCAGAACTAAAGCTAAATAAATTAGGGTCTCAGTTTAATCAAATTATCCCTCTACTGGCCTTGGATTAACTGAGGGAGACAGCGTCGGTCTAGGCACTTTTCATTGGCTGATTTTTATTTTTTTTTTTTAAAGAAGCTGGTACAAAGAATGGGAGATTTAACACACATAGCTACTACTCATAATACCTCAAACAAGCACCTTTTAAAGAAGTGGGAATTAATATTTATTAGGAGAATTTGCAGTTTTACTGAAGGATATTTCCATTTTTATCTTTAGTCTTGTTCAGTGAAATGAACTGAAAATGAGGCAAAAATCTGTCAACAAAAAAGCTAAACCAAGAGAACTTGTAACAAGCTGGCACAAAAATGGAAACACTAGCCTCATGCTACTTCATGACTTCTTGTTTGATTCACAACAGATAGTTTCATTTACCTGCTTTATAAATCATTTGATTGCACATTTACATTTTGCTGTTGTTTGCTTACATTTCTTGTGCAGGGTTAGTCATTCTTTTTCATCCTTCCTACATTCTTTAGAACTCTGGGAGAAGTCTTAGGGGTAGCTAGATCATCTCCGAGAAAATAATTCTGCCAAGCTGTCTGGTACCTTCCCCTGCAAAGTGTTTTCACCAGAAACATAGCAAAGAATAGTAACTTCAATACTACTAACATGAAATCCTGGGTTTATAGATACTCTACAAAGATTTAAGTGAACTGTTGCAATAAATCTTTCAAAACTTTAGACTCCTGAAATATTCCCAACCTGTGTGTTGTCAAAATCATTGTACAAATCTCTCTGGTTTTCTAGGTATAGAAATGAAAGTAAAATAGTACATCCTGTGCTGAAAGGAACTAACTGAATTCATCCCCGTTAACTGTGAAATTTATTTTTGAAAAATGCAACGTGATGGATACTCCCTTCCATCTTTGCTGGAAAAGTAAACATGATTTTGCAAGAAAGGCAGTGTCAATGGCTGTGGTCCTGTGCCTGATTCTACTTTGTGATTTTTATCTTTCTCTGACTTCTAACTTGTTCTTATCTGCTCATCACCATCAGTATTGCTCCTCATTCTGCTGGGGCAGTCACAATTGAGGGAAAGTGGAGCTGAACAAAGAAATAGTTGTATTTTTGTTACATCCATTGAAATGGAGAGACTTGTCTGGGCTGTGATCTAAAGGTCACTAAGGTAAATCATTTACACTGCATATGTGATAGACATGAGAAGTATGACTGTTTTCTGTTGGTCCCTATTATCCTGTAATCTACAGAATCTCACACTCTTCCTCTACTTACATTTCAGTTCTGCTCTTAAAGATATTTTTATCAAGTCCTTGGAAATCTGGACACTAAGCCCCAAGATTCCTTACATAGCTATGAAAACATCTACTAACACTCTTCTCGTTTAGGATTTCTAAATTTTTCTGCAGCTATGATATTGTTATTTCAAGCTCAAACAATTTGATCCTTTATTTTTATGGCACACTTCAAGTTTTCACTGTCTTCAGTCTGTTGCTCCTCATGAACACAGACCAGAGCTAGTTAGTTCTGGTGCACTTAGCTTCTCAGATGCTCAGCCCCTCACAAGAAGGGCTTTTGTTTCAAAGTAGCTCATCTAGGTACTTACATCCAAAGTTTGCTAAATGCTTAACAACCACTGTTGTGAGCTAAGTATCTTGTAGACATTAAATAAAAAAATTATGTGCCAAACAGCTGCTTTTGAGGGTTTGTTTCTAAAGTACAGCCCTCATAGTTCCACTAGTTTGACCTGTTAGTGATCCGAATGATGCCTGTTTTCACTTGATTTTTTACTGTACTGTACTGTTTTACTGAATAAAGATCATATATTTTCATGGCAAGATGTGGTCTAAGGTAAACACTTCATTGTACTTCAAACGGAGATAGGATTTCTTTTGTAGTTTACCTTTTCAATCATTTACTCTTAAGTCTGGATATTTTTTCCCTGTAGAAACACAGATATTAACGGATAGGAAAGTCTGGATTACTTACAGATGCTTCCTCTGTGAACACTGGTTTACCCTTAAGATGCTTACAAGTACTTTTATCTGCATTTACCTTTTGTACATCAACAGTGAAAGCAGCTCTGAAGATCAGTGATTTTCTAAGCCTCTAAGTATTTTTTTTTAAAACATTTTCTGGTGGGAATTATCTCCGTTTGATCCCAGTGGTCTGTAGCACCTGAAATTATCCTGTGTTCCTCAAGCTGCTGCACAATGCACATTTTATGGAGGCACTTCTGTAGGTTCACAAATATATTTTATCTCAAGGTACTATGACTCCTTTTTCTACACTGTAGATTTGCCCTAATTGCAGAGACTGGTCTTGCTCAATCCTTTACTGAAAAGGGTCACTTGCGGTATTTGTATCAACAGTGCTACATTTCTGGCTGCGCATTCCTGCTATTTGTCATTCCTCAAAGCTGCTGACTGAGTAGTGCTGAAGTGCACTGGCTTAACCAGCATGTCTGACAGGGCCTAAACATCAGAGGAAAGAAAACAGCTCATCTAATCAGTTTGTTGAGCTGATGCAAGAAAGTGGGGGAGAATGTGATATTTGTATTTCCTTTGCCTTTCTGACAGGTTGAGAAATGCTGCTTTAATGGTAAAGCAGAGAAAATAGAGAAAGAACGGAGGGGACTAAAAATTAACTGTGTAACACATTGAGTCCCATACTTTTTAATGTAACCCTAACCCTAGTTCCAGGCTGAGCTTTTGCTAAAAACAAGACAAAAAAAACCCCAAATCAGGCAAAACCCCCCAAACAAAAAAATTCCCAACAAACCAAAATCTGCCTTTGCCCAGATGAAAAAAATCTGTTTTGTAGCCCACATTTTCCCTTGGTGGCCCCTTCCAGCCCCACTTCAGCTGCAGATCTAGGCTTGCTTTCTCTCTCAAGCTTAAACCCAACCCTACTTTCAGGGCAAGCTCTACACAGGGTCCCCTGGGCTTTGCCCAGATGAAAAATATCCCAGTCAGATATCTTAGTTCAGAATTATATTAAGGGGAATATGGCCATCATTTTATGACACTTTTAAACTGACTGACCATGTAAATTCATATTAGCAATTCTGCTTTCAATATCACTAATTTTTCCTGATGATAGAAATAAAAAGTATTTTTTGACTACAGGTTCTTCCCTCTGTATAATTTTTCTCATTTATGTTTCATTTAAATCTTTCCAATCTCTTTATTTTTTTAATGCAGTCTAAATTCACCCTTTGAGAGGGTAATAAAGGTGTAAGGAAGATCACTGGCCTTAATGATGTTTTACTTGCAGTGATGCCTTTCTGCAAAATGTGAGGTTTCTGTACCCCTTTCTGTTGCACCTATCACTGCTGCAGCTACACTTCTCATTGCTGTGTGACGCTTGGGTTTGTGAGAACCTCCTCATCGCTATAGATCTTAAAGACTTAATGAAAAAGCCACTATCTGCTTTTAGGCTGCTTGCTACAAAGAATTTTCATCATTAATTTAACATAAAAATGCAACAAACTGGGATGGGAAGACTGAGTGTGAGAGAGTATTTGCAATCATACTCTGTGCTTTTGGGAGTGTCATTCTTGGTACTTACATGTAGCAGGCTGGGCTTAGTATCCAAGGAGTGCAGCATAAAATTTCAGATGGTTTGGACTTTCTGGATAGAAAATGCTTTTGAAAAATCATCTTCAGTCTTGAGTTTCATGGTTCTGTGCAGTTGTCTGTTCTGTTGGTGATGCTGAATGGTTAAAATTGAAAAAATATGTAATATCTGATGACATGACTGACTAAAAAGTAATTTGTTTCTTAATTTTTAAACACTTTTCCTCTCTTTTTTCGAATATATTATACATAGGGTAAAGTCATAGCCATTTAATAATAGTTTGCTTAAAAATGTTTCATTTGTTTCCTACACAATTTCTATTAACATATTTTCTTTTCTTTTGAATAGTAACAAGCACTGCAGTCACAAAAGAGGGATGCAGGTAGAGAATAAAGTTACACATGCTTGGAAATTTGGATGAAGCAAAGCCCACAAGTGTTACATTGATTACATATTTTGTGTGCGAACACCCTCTAACAGCCTCCCCAGCGCTGTGTTTCCAAATCTGGAAAAAAGTTTGAAATGCAGTAAAAAATTGTAAATATTTGAAGTTTCTTCCCTTTGGCCCAGATTATGAAATAGTAATCCATTACATTGTAAATCTTCCTGTACCATGCAAATCCCTTTACAAGGATTAGGAGATTGTAACAAAGATGATCATATTTCAAGAGGTACTGGTGTAAGTTATACACTTCTGCTGAAAGGATTTCTTATAGTCTTCACCCAACGTGTTATACACTGACCCAAATGAACAGGTGCTTTACATGTATTGAGAATCTTAATTCACACAATAATAAAAAAGAAGCCTCGGTTACAAGGCTATGCAGCACATTCAGTCTGCTGCTCTCTGAGTGGACTCAACAATAGCTGAGGGTGTGCAATGGAGCAAAGACTATGCAATCAGTGACCCCTTGCCCCTTTGGTGGGGGAGAATTTCAGTAAAACACAAAGAAGCTGCTGTTTATGCTTTTGCTGCTATCAGCCTGGGCACTACTGACAGAGCAGTGGCTGTTTCAAATCTATTTCTGAGATTAGCTGCTTGAGCAGGAGTAGAAGAAAAGTATCATTCTGTGTCACTTCTGTTTCTTTCATGGGATCAGACCCTACTTTGGGAGAATAAGGTAGAAGCATCCAACATGCCCTAGAATTCTTCTGCACACTAAGGGTATGCAGCGTTTTGCCAGCATTTTGCATTAATTCTAATTCAATCAGCAGTACTGAGTCACTATGGAAGGAAAAAAAAATTCCATGAGAAGCACTGTTTTACACCACTAAGTAGCATTTGCAGAATTGGTGTTATCTTGTCATACCCACAGAAGTAATTCTGAAGGATATGGAATTTAAAAACAAAACAATTTGTGAAGCAGTCTGATTTAGTAGCTCTTAAATCATTTTTCAAACCTGTCATTCTGGTCTTATCTAAAACCAATTTCTGTATTTAGATTTTTCAAGTCCCTTTGGATTTGCCTATAGTTAGGCAAGCCTAATCTGTTTAATTAGTACCATACTTAAAAGCCTCCTTTTTTAGCTTTGAGAGATAGGAGGGTAAGCGAAAGGGAAAATTAAGCTACAGGGGACAGATTTAGAAGTACAGATCAGAAATCAGAGATTGCAATCCAGACAAGTAAATTCAGACTTTCAGGTTTCCTTCTCAAATTCTGCATGTCCCTCTTTTTTTTTCTTTTTTTTTTTTTTTCTTACCGATCAATTCAAATTTCTATATATCTATATTCAGCAAAGATGATGGAATTTGCACTCTAAAAATTAGACTAAAAACTGACCCTTGGTTCCACCCCTCTAGAAATGACCAAAACCTGCAATGATGATGCTGATGCTGGCGGTGCCTCTGTTGAGCAACAATTAACTATCATGCACTAACCAGCAACTTGGTACCTCCACTCATGCTACATGTCAAGACTGGGTGCTGTTGCAGCTTAAGCCTTTGTAAAATAAATATAATGTAGAAGAGCTTCTTATGAAAAACAAGATTGGAGATGAAAAGGGAGGAGACTATTGCCATGTCTGCCCTGGCAAGTAGCGTGGTATATAGCAAGTGTAGCAAAACATTTGATGTAGGAAACCCAGTCCCTGGATGCTTGAAGATTTTAACTTTGGGCTAGCAGCTGCAGTTCTGTCCTTGTGGCCTGCAGTCCTGGGGCAGTCTGGTAGTTTCTTTTGAAAAAGGAACCCATTTGATGTTTTGGGAGGCCATGCAGTGATGGACCAAAGCATGCGAAGTGGGGGAGTTTGGCAAATCGGTTTTTAAAGGTTATATTGGATCTGCTGAAGGGCCAAAGCACAGGCACCATAACTTTGCTAACTGAATGGAAAAAGAATTATTTTTAACCCTACTCACAGATATTTGATTTGATCAAAAAGTACAAGATGCTATTTTAAAATGACTATAACTGGACCATTTGTTTCATTAATTTGAAAATGCATAAATCAACAAAAAAATTTGACATACATGATACCTAAGGAGGTGCAGTTGTCTGACAGCTGTGATGAGATATGGGAGATTTTAGAAATATCCTGGTTTGGTTATGAGATGCCACACAAATACAATATTTAGTCATCTGATTCAGACCACTGATAATAGAATGCACAGCACATCTCTGTTCTTGCAGTTATATAAGGTGTCAGGTTCAAGGTGAAACAGTAATTTCATTATTTTTGGAATTATTTGTAGCAGCACAGATGCAAATTTATACACTTGCAGGGTACAAACGGGGAAAAATTCTAGCTTTCACATTTCCTCCACTGTGTCCTACTTAGGAGCGCTGTGCGAACCAGTTGGAAGACGGTCTGGTTCTGAAGCAATGTGTGTCAGTCAGGTGCAAAATGAAGAGAGAAAACGAAGGGGATTCTAGGTAGGTTACCCAATGTCAAGCGCTGTCATTTCTACAGATGATGACCCTCAAGCTTGGTATGTAATATTTTTAAACCACTTCCTAATTTCTGCATTTGAACAAGGCCCTCGGTTACAGGAGTTTGTTGCTAACCTTTGTTTAAGAGCACGTACACATGTTACTTCGCTTCACTCTCTCCTTGCAGCCACGGTATTTGTAAGCAGCAGAAACCCGGCCGCCAGCCCCCTGCCAAGGGCACAGAGCACGGCTCCCCCGCAAGCAGCAATCACCGCCTGTACCGCAGGCCGGCTGAGGCGGCGACCCTTCACCCGGGCGCCTGCTCCTCCCTCCCCCGCGGCTCCCAGCCGAGCCCGCCGCCCGCGGGCCGCGCAGGTCGGATCGGGGAGGCCGCGGCCCGGCCCCCACAAGATGGCGCCGCCCCCCCCGGCGGGTGCCGCCGTTTTCCACCCGGCCGGAGGCGCCGCCGGGGGGCACTCTAGCCCCCTCGGGCCCGCCCCCTCGGGATGACGTAGGCGGGAGGGGCGGGGCGGCCGCCCGGAAGCGGCGCACGTGGGGCGGCGGCGCGGCCATGGGCTCGCGCGCGGCTCCCGCAGGTGGGTACCCGCGCGCCGCCCCCCTTCTCCTTCCTCCTCCTTCTCCCTCCTCCCTCCTCCTTCCTCCTCCTTCCTCCTCCTCCCTCCTCCTTCCTCCTCCTCTCCCTCCCCCCCCCTCCCCCGCCCCGCCGGTCACTAACGGTGCCCTGCTGTGGGCTCCACAGGCGCCGGCGGGCCGCCCGCCGAGGAGGAGATGCCCGAGCTGTCCGACGGCGAGGAGGCCTGGGAGGAGGAGGAGGTGGAGGAAGGCGCCGCCGCCGCCGAGGGCCTGCGGACCCGCTGCCTCTTCTGCGACAGGTAGGGCGATGTGAGGAGCCCCGAGGGCCGCGGCCTGCTCTCGCTGTCCCCGGGCTCCCTCCGCCCGGCCGAGGGACAGCCTGAGGCGCTGTGGTAGCCGCGGGGCCCCTTGGCGAGGGGGGGCGGGTGCCCAAACTCAGAAACAGGGTGCAGCCACCTCAGAAATATCGGTAGTACGTGGTTTGTGACTGCGCTGTGTAGCGTGTTGGTCTTACATTCGGCCTTTCTAGAGCTAAAGGTATGTTAAATCCGGCTAAGGGGAGGGAGTAATGTGGAAGGCGGTTAATTCTTCTCTCCTTGCCCAGAAGCAATGTGGAAGCTGCTCTCGTGAATTCTGTCATTTCTTCCCATCGTAAGTAAATAGAGGAGTATTTTTGTTTTGAAGCAGCAGATCTAACTTGTCAACTCACCTCATATATATGTGGTTCTTAGATTTTAGCTTTAATGCTGCCTTTTCTCCCAAGGGGATTTTCGAGAGTTAATAGGGTTTGTGGTTTTGTCAAAACTTTAACATTTATTACTTTTTGTTGCAAAACGTTTTGCAAACAGGGTAAAAGCTTCTTCGTGAGGTATGCAATTAAGCAGTGCCTCTTCATTGTTTCTCAAAGGCGAAAATGATGTGTTCTGAACACGTTGCCTAGCAGGTCAGAACGGATAAAACTGTTGTGAGTGTTACAACTTCTGAACATGCTAATACAGTATATTTAATAATTTGTTATTTACAGGTTGTTCAGTTCTGCTGAAGACGTGTTCTCCCACTGCAAAACAGAACATCAGTTTGATGTGTGTGATGTGATCAAGAAACACGGTAAGTTTTTTTTCATGACTTGTCATTTCCTTCTGCTTATCAGCATCTCATTTAAAATAAATTGTGAAGATTAGCTTGTTTCTAATGGAGTTCCTCGTTGTAGCTGAAGATTCCAAGACTGAACATAATAAGCATTTGTAGAAGAACGCTTATATGTTATTTTTATGCTGGCTGTTTTCTGTATGCTATATCTACTGGTAAAGCTTTTGACTAGTAGCAGAAGTAAGACTGATCTCTGCTGGCTTGTGCTGAGTCCCCACTGCCTACTTGATGGACCTGAGCCAGCCCACTTCATGCTGGAGTAAGAGCTATCGCCTTGATCTGTTGGGATCTCTTGCCCTACTAGTGACGCTGTTGTTGAGCTCAGGAGCTCAGCAGAGACCAAGGTGGATGTGTCTACCAAGAGGTCACGTAACTGGGCTGTACTGCTGTACTGCTCGTGTCTCTGAAGTGGCTGTTTGCAGTCTTGGCCTGTGTTTCCTCAGGTGAGCACAGGAGGATGTACCCTCCAGTGTCTGTTTCACTCTAAGTGAAGTTTGAGGTTGGCTTTCACTTGAAGCACTTGCTTGTTTAGGCCATAGTGGTGACTGAAGGAAGATAGAGGAGGAGGATGTATGTGAAGAGAGGGGGGACTTTGAAAGATTTAGCTAAGTGCTCAACTACTGAGCCTGACATCTACATCTTGCTGCATACAGAGGAAAATTTGAAGGCAGGGAAGGAGAACATATTTGAAGAAATGCTATTTTAAGAGCGTGCAGTAAAAAGGAGTAGGAGGTAAGATGATGGGAACTACATGAAGCATTAGAAATCTGCAGGTGAAGTAGTAAGATCTGGCCTGGGTTTTGTCTAAAATCTAATGGAAAGTATTTTGAATTTATGCAGTATCCTTGCTAGTCTTGAGGAGAGCACATAATTACGTTTAAATGGCTTATTTCCGAGTAAGGTGTCAGTTTTAAATCAATATTGGTGTGTATTCTTGTTAAATAGGATTAGTTTATAATTTGTTAAACAGAAATCTAAAAGTAAGAATAAAGGAGCACAACAGCCTAAAATATCAGCGAGGTAGCCAGTAGGACATAAATGTGGCTGTTCTGATGCAGTTACTTGCCAAATGAATGAAATCCCTGCTCATAATCCACATTTGCATGCGTTCCATTCTTAATTTGTGGCAAACCCATTTGACCCGAGGGAGAGAATTTCCTGGTTTAGTCCTAAAGAGAAGAAAAATGTAGATGGCAAAATGTAAGGTAGGAAGGCTATACTAGATAATGATACACACCCCAAGGGGAAGCTGGCCAATTGAACAAGTAATTACTGTTTATATAATTGTAAAATGTATGTGGCTTTCTGTAACGTAAGCTCTCTTTTTTTTTTTCCCTCAGGACTTGATTTTTATGGATACATTAAACTAATAAACTTTGTTAGATTAAAGGTAGGTGTGCCACCTATTACTGTTGTAATCAATGTCTGGAGAATGGGAAATCAAGATGCTGTGCTTTCAGTTTTTCCTTTTTTAATAACTGTATGAAATTTTACATTTCTAGAAATAAGAAGTCATGGGAATTAAAATAGCTGTTGATTGGTTTATTTAGATGTGAAATTGTTTTTAGTTTAAATATATTTAATTAATGTGAGTTTTGTTGTTTCCAGAATAGGATGTTCAGACTTGCAAAAAGCCTGTGATGTGTAGTATCATGTCTTGTTAATTCATCTCAGCCTTTGACTCTGTCTCTCTCCAGTAATGGATTCACTTCTTGATAACTGAAGTTTCTCAGACTTTGCGTGCATCTTGGCATAAAAGAGTCTTTCCTGGGGATGTGAGCTGGCCAGACCTTTATTGCAGTGTTAGTAAGGACAACACCCATAGGTTACAGAACCTAAAATTAATCTCTGCTAAAATGATACCAGAATCAGGAAGGCTGATGAGAACCTACAGTTTTAAGTTAGGCCTGGCTATCTTTTGTCTGTTCTGTCACTTGGAAGTATGTTCTTCTGTTGTTAACTAAAAATTTAGGTTTAGGCTTAATACTATCTTATGTAACTAAGCATTTTTTACTTAAGTTTTGAAACCTTAAATTCTCAAATAGTTATTTAAGGCATAACTAGCTATGCAGAGTAAACACAGAAATAGAAAAGCTGAAGTCCAGAATCTGACCTCTTCTTTCCTGGCAAAGTATTAACTGGCCGGATGCAGACGGGAGAGAATATAGCATTGCTGATGTTTGTTCCTACAGCACTGTTAGTGTAAAAACACTTGGCATGATTAGAATCTTGGCTTTATTAATCAGCCCCGTTGTAAGCTGTGGGTCTGACTAAGCCAGACACTGAGTAGACTTGGTTCCTGGTAACAGTGTAATCCTACAAGTGTCCGTCAGTGTCTTATCAATCTGCTGTGCTTTACTGCTTGTGCTGGATGCCTTGATCCTGTAGCTTCCTGGGTTTGGGGACTAGCTCACAGGTGTAGTGTGATGCTCTTCTCTGGTCACTGTGGTTGTGTCAGTTTGCTAAGGTGAGTACTACTTGTCAGAGCTGGGATGGAAGCCAGAAGTTCCTTTGTTCACTGTTCTCTCTAGTCATGCTTTAAAGTAGTATCTTTCTCAGCCTTTGCTACAAAACTAAATACCCTATTTATTTTAATGGGTGGAAGAACAGATCTTTGCCTTATTTTCTTGAATGAGATTGAAGGGCTGGTTTTCAAAGAAACTTCACTTACATGCTCTTCTTTCTAGAAACCAACAGCAGCATGTTTGAGTTCACTTAGCAGCCCACTGCCTTGGGAAGGAGAGGAATATTTGAAACCAGAGCTAGAAGATGATCTCCTCCTTCAGTTTGGTAAATAAATACATTTCAGTATGACTTACTGTGTTGTGGGGTAAATGCGGTCTTGACAGAGTTCATATCATATGAAGTATCGTCACTACTCAATTGATTTACCTACACGAGGTAGTCCACATACTAGCTGAAGTTGTGCGCTGAAATTTTTACCACAGATTATATGTTGTTTTTTACTGACTGAAATTTCCATAGCCCTGTTTTATTATCCACATTCACTTATTGTAGATAATGACGTTCATAGCAGAGATGCTGTATGTAGTAATTAAGCAGGTCAAAGAGGTACTTCAGCCAAGCTTCACTGGAAGATTTCTGAAGCTTTTAAAGCTTCTAATTGTAGGTATTTCAAGTCAGGTGCATTCTTTCAAATACGTATGCTTTAAGCAAGGAGCGAGTAATTTGTGTTGTTGAAAGTATCTTAATCTTTTATACAGGTTCTATTTTGGACTAACCCAGTGTAAGATGCTACAGTGGGATAGAAGAGTTCTGCCACTTTAGTGATTCTAGGGACCAGTACAAGCAGCCTTAGTTTCTCTCTCATGACAGTTCATCAGATGGTCTTCAAAGAATTCAGTTTGACTTTTGAACTTGGTTTTGCTGCCCATGATCCTCCCACTCTCTTCCTAATCTGAACTTGATTGTACATCTTTCTTTCACTATACCATAAGGTATTTAGGGCTTGTGGATTTTTTTTTTTTTCTTCTCCATACAGTCTGGAATGCAGTTTGGCCCTTTTTTAAGTAATAATGTGTGTTAGAGAACATTGATTCAGGGATTTCACATTTCACTGTATCAGCTCCTGCCTAATGTGTGTGCTTTTTGCCCAAGCTGTAGACTTTTGAGATGTGTTGAGGGGCTGTTGCAGTTGCTGAAGGGTTATGGGGTAATCTGAACCTCTGAAATCTTACTTTAAGTATCTGTGCTTTGTTTTGGTCCCATGGGCCAGTCTTATATGATTAAAAGAAATAGATAGGTGGTTTTTAATGAAGTCTATTGCCCGATAAGCTGGCAGTAATTTATTGCTGTATCCAAAACCACAGTAGCACTATTTTTTTATCCAGTAACATCTGAAATCAGCAGCTGAATTTAGCAATTTAGCAATATGTGAATGGGGCCTAGAGCTGAGTCTGAGGTTTGGTAGTTAAAAAGTAGTGGTTCATGTAGATTCATCTTGTAAATGTTGTTTTGAGTTCTGGGTGTTCATAAGCTTTATAAAAGCCCAAGGAACTGGTTTGAAAATTAAGAGTTAGTTTCTAATTATTAAGAAATTTTGCATTTATATACCTTACCCTTTATCATTACCATTAGCATCCTTTACAGCCTCAGAATAACATAATTGGAAAAATAGAGCATAGGACTGTAATTAACTTAGTTACAGTCTAAACTCAATGTCTGTTTTATCAATAATCAAACACTGGTGTTTAAAGAAGCCTGAATTCTGGATTTATTTCCTTTGTTAACATAGAGCTTGTTTCTAGCATACATGCTTTTACTGAGCGTTATTGTGTTCTGCAGTTAGTCCTATCAAATTCAGTGGTGCTTCTTGTAAAACAGGCTGTTTGTACAAATCGTACAATGACGGAAGTAGCAACACTGAAAACATCATGTTCCTAAGCTGCTGTGTTGTTTTTTCTCCCTGTTTATCAGATATAGAAGATCTTTGTGAACCTGCAAATGTTTTGTCTTCTAATGGTTTAAATGATACCATGATACTCCTTGAACAATTAAAACGTGCAGAACACAGAGCAAGACTTGCAGAAGCAGCCTTGGCTAGAGCACAAGATGATCTTCAGAAAATGAAGTAAGTGCTTGAACTGAAGTTTTGGGCTTTTTTGTTTGATGTATTTTAGGTGAGAGGAGATGTTTGTGTTTAAAGACTAAGAAATTCAAACAAGTGATAGAATGTAACTATGGAATAAAACTCATGACTTTTCTTCGGACTGTAGTTCTAGCTTGTGTCTTGTAGATGATTAGTAAAAACTGCATAAAACCTGCACAAATTGAAATAGCAAAGTATATTTAGGAAAGCTAAATAAACATATGGCCCAGAAACATGTATTTTGGTTCAGACCGCTCTGATTTTTAGATGCTTTTCTGTTGGTCCTTTAGATATGAATTTAAACGTTGAGGATGGAGAAGAGGGAGGTCTTGATAAATATGGGACTCTAAATATTTTCAGAGATGGCTCCAGTGATTGTTAGCAGTAGAATCCAGTTACAGTTTAGCGAAACCCACAGTGAAATTAATAAACCAACTTAGCTACTTCTAATTTCAGTCTCAGGTGTGGGTTCTGTTAGTAAGAATATTCAGAGCATCGCAATCAGGAATCAGGACATCTCCATAGCTGTACATGCTACTTCTAAATCTTGAGGTCTTCAGAATATGGATTGATGATGCTCATGGATAAAATGGGAATATAAACCTCTCTTTGGGTCACGTAGGGTTGAATCCTGTACAAACATGTCATCTCATGATCACGCTGATTGGTCACTGCAGAACTGAATATTTAAGAGACTTGGAAAAATAATTCATGTTCTTTTGTGGAAAAGCAGAAAAAAGCCTTGTTTTGTAGGATATGTTTGGGGATTCATTGTATGTTTTGAGAGTGCATGCTTCATGTTATTAGTAACTAAGTATACCAAAATAAATTCACGTATTCAAATCCAGTCAGCTGTGGAAAAAATTGAACACTTTTGTCTTCAGCTAGGTTTAACTTCTGCAAATCATACTTAATAGCATACAGCAATTCTGATATCTCTGTGTACATTATGCATTAATTCATCATAAACAGTGAGAATGAAAGAACTTTGGCACTGTACTTGGAAAACTTGGGTCTTTTTCCTGTGTGTCGTCTTGTCTTGTTCCCTTGTTTTTGATTTATAGAAAGAAAAACATTTTCAGGTCATCAGCTGCAATTTCTTTTCAGCTCTTTAAAGTTCAGTCAGGCTTATATACGTTTCTTTTTCAGGTTCGTATATCAAATTATCTGCTGTTGTAAAAGAGAGACTTTAATTTTTCTTTAATTCAGGCTCTTCAATTCAGCAGGGATCAGCTGGCAGCAAAAATAGCCAAATTTAGATCTGATGAAGCAGCACAGTTTTAAATTGCAGACAGATGAACCAGTTGCACTGTAGTAGTACACAGGCTGTAATTTATAGTGATACTGATTCATGCTGGAGGTTACTCTGAAAGAGACTATTTACAGATGTTTCCTTTCAGGTGAACCTTTGTGAAATAAAGATAGCTTAGAAGTTTAAGGTCTTCTACACTTTTCTTACTCTACATCAGTCTAAGGTAACCTGTTTTTCTTTTGGTTTCTGTCATGGAAGTAGATAGATACCAATATTTAGCAGGATGGTTGTCTGACTTCAACTTCTGGAGTGAAAAAATCTAGATGCAGGAGCTTTCTCGTGCTCTACCTACCTACAGAGAATTCTTGGGAGACTAATAACTGTAATTTCTTTCAGTTGCAACATGGCTGCATTATGCATGTCTTGCTCTCTAAGGTAGAAAAAATATTTTAGGTTTTTTAATGACTGCCTGTTCAGAATCAGTTGTGCAGCTCCCTAGAGGTTGTTGTATTCTGAGCCTGGGAATAAGAATATGAGAAAACTCACTAGTTGAGTATGAAATGATTTCTGCAGAAATGTTTTTCCAGGTTTGCTAGGCTGAATATAGACTTGTAGAATTATGAGACTTGAAAGAGGTACAAAGACAGGTAGCTTGGAGGTCTAGGCCTTGTTTCTCCCCACAAATGGTAACAGTTCTATAAATCAGGTCACCTCTAGCATTTGATACAAGATTTAAGAGCATGGCTTGTATATCCTGAATTTTTTTAATCTGTCCCCTGCTTAGAGATGATGCTTTTGTTTTTACTTACCTTTTAGATTAAAAAAGCAGGAGAGCAGCTCAGTCTCTAGTGTTTGTTAGGTACTTGTGTTGCATGCATAGGCTGGAGGAACTATTGGCTGAATCCATTTTAAATAATTAAAAATTGGGTTTATATCTTACAAAATGTTAATTATACTTAATCGTATGTCATATAATTTTTTTAAGTTTGAATTTTTTTAATTTTGATATTATGTCTAAAAGTAAGAAAAACGTAAAATGCCATGATGAAGAACAATATTAAAAATAAGATCTGAACCTTACCTGTATGTCAGGAATTTTTTGGTATTGACAAACTTTAAATACAAATGCCATTCTCTTCTCCATCCAAACTAGTTAAGTAGAAAAGTATTTGAAATGTTAGGCCTGAAATAGTTGTGTTTTTTTTTTTCTGTAAGGATGGTACTGGTAATAAGATGTTACCTACAGCTTCTATACATTAAGTTCCTATTTATGGAAGTATGAGCAGTGTTAAAGGTGAGCTTTGGTTGATTTGCAGTGGTCTAGGATTCAAGCTTTGTTGATGTTGAGCTGTAGACCTTGGAGGAGTATTGTCTGGCTAAAGCATGTTTGCTTTTTCACTTCATTGTGGGTATAGTACAAGCTATTTGCTTGTCAACTATTAATTGTGTTTTCATGATAAAACCCTTGATTTGTGTATCTCATCATCAAAACTGCTTTGAGAAATGAGAACGTGTGAACTAGGAATGCAAGGCTGTGGAGGAGTAAAAATAAGCAGCATGAAATGAAAGTAATAAATTGAATTTTAAGCTCTGGTTTGTTTCCACCCAAATGCTTCAGTTTTAAAGTACTTCCTTCTACTGTCCACTAGTCATGCAGTGGTGTATGGTTTGTAGTTCTTGTGCTGTTCGTTGTAATGAGGCTGTATGAGCCTAAAACACATGTTGTGACCACTGTGGTACTAGCCAGCACAAAACAGAGAATTCCTCCCTAAACCCAGAAATGAAGTGCCAATGTTTCACTGCTGATCTTTGCTGGTAGAAGGCAGAGAGGAGCCACTGCAGGAGGGTGATGGAGGGAGGCTGGCGGTGCAGCAGCGTGGCGGAGCCGGCAGAGGGAAGGTTGTGCACGCTGAAAGCTGGTCCCATTGTTGTCAAAGCCCCTGTGCAGTCTGCAGTCCTTATCTGTTCTCAGCCCCTCTCCCTCCTCAACCCTGCCTTCTTTTCATGGTCCCATAAACATGTCTCAAGGGTGTATTTCAAATTGATTACAGACAATTTGCACAGGATTTTGTGATGAACGCAGATGTCAGGAGCAGCTCGTCATCCAGCGCCATCGCAGACCTTCACGAGGATGAGGATGGTGTTTACTTCAGCTCCTATGGGCATTATGGGATACACGAAGAGATGCTAAAGGTTAGAAAGTCACCTCACCTGCATCTTAGTAGGACTAAAGAGGCGAGATGGAATGAAGTGGGCTGTGTGCCCATAAATATACTGCAGGGCAGCTGCATTTTTAACCCTTTCTGTACATGTCTCAAGCTAATTCCTAGGAAAAAACTGTCATTTTTTTTAGTTTTATTTCCTTTGTATAAATTCTGTTTATGCGAAGCATTGGGAACGTAAAATCATTACTCTACAGATATGCTTGAAGATGTACTACAACATCTGTACCATAACCTTACCTTGCCAAAAGCAGCTTTTTCCTAGGTGCTTAAAAGATAAAGGATAAACCATGGTACGCACAGTGAATATTTTTCTAACAATTTAAATTTGTTAGGCCAAACCATGGCCTCATATGGCTTCCTTTGCATTTGATAAACAGAAATTGTTGGTATTCATGCACAGTTCAGTGTACTGATAACATGACATTGGACAGCTGGAAAAACTATATGCTCCTTTTATATGATAATGATGAAAAAATTAATGCTTAAAACTCTTCAAAGGTAAACCTGTTTATTTCCTTTTAACTTCAAAAAACCCCAAACAACTTAATAATGACAGGTAAATCAAAATCTCCTAATCCTTCCTTTCAGAGAACATGTCGCAGTTCTGAAAATTATAAACAGTCCTATCATTTTAAGGCACAATAAACGCAATTCCTGCCTAATGTAGAGATAGAATATGGAGTTGTGAAGTGACTTTGTCCATACAGGTAGCTCAAAGTTTTCTGCTTTGTAAATCATTTAATGGCCCCAATGTAGAAATACAAATGAATCTGTGTTATGAATAGTGTAAGCATGAGGTTAATTGTAAGGAGGGGGGCGGTTACAGAAGCATGGAGATGTCTGCAGAAGTAGAAGAACAATTTTCCAAAATGTATAGTTTAGAGAAACTATAAGTCTTGAAGATAAATAAAAATGCAAGAAGTTAGGTTTTCCAGTTGTATATAAAGGTGTCGTTTGAGATGATAGAGGCTATAGGATGAGGAAGCCGCCTTCTTTGCTAATAAAGTTTATAATAATTAGGCATTTCTGCACAAGGAGATTGGTATTTTATTGGTTTCAGGGAATGTTTGTCAGAATACTTTTAAGAAGACTTTCCTAAATATAGGAAAACAGTTGCTTTTTATCATGTGTGAATTGAATTTTTTCCTAGGTGCTAGGCATTCACTTTGATTTTTATTTTTTATGTTTACCTTATATAAATATAGTGATTTGCTACATGGAAATTTTTAAGAAAGGAGCCTTGCTGTCTGAGTTTTAAGTCTGTTTCTGACACTGTTTAGTGAATCCTTTTGTTCTTACACCTGGTAGTGGTAGGATGAAGTTTCAGTTTGGGTTTTTTTTGCTGCAGATACTTCAGAGATGGGGGAACAGTATTGTTACTTGGTACTAATTTCTTGACTATCATCTTAATAAATGTCCTTACCTTTTTATTTAAAAACAAAACAAAAAAAGCATAGCATTGAAAGAGCAAGTGAGAGAATGGAATTAATGAATAGAGAGACCTGAAGTGAATGACCATGGCTCACTCGAGCAGCAGTGCATACAGTAGAGACAGCAGCTAGAATCGTATTGATTAAGTTGGGGCAGTGCTGAAGCAATGGGAGTGGGCAGGATGTAAGGCTGAAAGCTTTCCAGCTGACTGCTTTCTCGATTGATGCTGGAGTCGATTTTTTTTTTTTTTTTAAACTTTTTTGGTCATTTCAGCAAATCCCATTATATACCTCAATAGAGGTGAAGTACTCAAAATAGTTGCTCTGAATACAACGTAATAGTGAACCAGTATGATTTTAAAGGATCGCAATTTCTTTTATTCATGTTAATTACGTATAATTTTAAAGTACAATTTTCTATAATCATCCCTAAATGCTTGAGTTCTATGTGTATGTAATACTCCTCCTAAACTTAAAACTGGATTTTAAGATTTTCAGGCCTGAAAAAAAGAGTCTCCAGAATTATTGTGAACATGCCCTTTGTTCTCAGTCTCTGGTTTTGATCTTATTTTTCTAATAAAATAGATTTTGTTCTTTCTCTTTAGAGAAAATTTTTTAGTTTTTGTATTTATTTAGTTTCTGTAAAAACTGTTAACCTTCCATAGTAGAGAAATATTAACTTAAATATAAGATGTTGGATTTTATACTTTAGTATTATTTATAGATTTGTCTTTCCTAGATAAAAATAGCTTAAAATCTTTCTTTTACTTTGATACTTGAACTGCAACAGCAGTTCCAAAACCTATACTTGGCTGTCAATTTGTGTATCTGGTGATGTATATTAAGAGAATCAATATTTTAGTAGATTACCTTGCTGGTAGATTGAGCTATACTGTTTAACTTTCATATAGTAAGATACTATAAATGTTTAGTTATATGCTTGAAAATGTTCCAGCTTCTTAGGTCATGTTGTCTTACAGTTATTTATTACATTGGACTTTTATAGAATGGGCTGTACACCTTAAATTACTAGCTTGTCAGGTTTGCAAATTTGCAACTTGTTCTGAAATAGAAGGTTGATCTGATCTATAATTTTTTTTAAGGAATCTGTACGTCACAGGAGTGTCAGAATAAAATGATGCAAAGTATTTTATGACCTTGTGACTCAAATTTTTGCCATTATATAGGA
Organism: Athene noctua; assembly: GCF_965140245.1. Classification (NCBI taxonomy): domain Eukaryota; kingdom Metazoa; phylum Chordata; class Aves; order Strigiformes; family Strigidae; genus Athene; species Athene noctua. The sequence goes on along the minus strand of NC_134050.1, from coordinate 7,722,454 downwards.
AGTTGTTATGTAAAGTTGGTGCAGTATTGCCACTCTTATTACTGCTGTGCCTGGGAAGTGAATAATAGATACCAAGAACTTTGAAACATCCAGAGTCAAATGCAGCAGGTCAGAAAACTGTAAGCTAATTTTTTATTTGTCCTCCAGAGGCTCAGCTGGCTTAATCTGCAAAGACAATAAATTCTGAAAGGATATCATGTGGGAAGTGTCATGATTCCAAAGCCCTTATAAGTATAGTAGACACATAACATCTTTAGGCCAAGTTAAAGAGCAAGTTTTTCAGCATTTTTGAACAATACGATGTACCGAAGTAGAAAAAGTGAATGCTGCTTTATTCTTTGAATCACAGGATAAAGTGCGTACGGAAAGCTATCGTGACTTCATCTATCAAAACCCACATATCTTCAAGGACAAGGTAGGTAAAACAGCTCAAAATACAATAATTTTTGTGCTTTATTTTTTCTCAAGTGGTAGAAATCCTTCAGGTTGACTACTTTGTAGCTTTGGGAATGGAATATTGCCCTGACAAGATTTGATTTAATGTACTTTGGCTTTATTAGGTGGTAGAGTGCTATTCAACTGCTGGAGGGTGCAGAGTGCTGATAACAGAAGTGCTGATAGCTATTGTCACTGTTCTGTGTGCCGTGTCGGGATGTTCATTAATTATGTTGTCGGGGTTAAGTTGATCCTTTCTTGTCCAGTATATGAAGTGGAATCTATCTTAGAGGGCCACTTGAAGAGAATTTAAGTGAATTTCAATTTGTGCTTGATAGTAAAAACATCCTAGAAGCACTGTGAAATTAGAACTGGGGAAGAACTCGGGTGCAACCGATTTATTGAATTAGCGTTGTTTAGTCTCTAGGTTATTAAGAATCTAAGAACCAGAAACTAGCATTTCACTTTCAGTGAGGAGAGATTGTGCTGGCATCTTTTTATAATCTTACTGTGGTTATGACCCCTGCGCAGTTTACAATTCTCTTCTTGTCTTCTCTGTTTCATTGGCAATTTTTGATGAGTTTGTTGTGTTCTGAGTGATGCTGTGCAGCCTCCTGTTCTGGATTTTCTTTTCTCTGTTTAGTGCTTACTGTTCTTGAGCTGTGTGTGTGGATATTTCTTAATGTGAAACCAGGCTGTCTAGGTTTATGGAGGGCAATCACTGTTGATTTTTGTTTTGGTTTTGGTTAAGGCCTTGATAATAAGTGATAATACAAAGCTTCAGAATAGTTGTGGAACTAATAAGAGTGCACCAATCTGATAATTTCTTGGTTGAAAACTGTGCTAGATATGGTTTTGTTCTAGGTGTAAAGTGTTTCAAGGTAGATGATGCATACTCTTTGTATGTCTTACCTCAGTTTTCTTTTAGCAACTACAGCAGAAAAAGGAGGAACAAAATTTTCATCTTTTTTTTTATCTTCAATCCATATCACAAGCCTGTTTCTACTAAACCTTTTTAAGATCTTTAATTATAAGGAGAAAACAAGCAAAAGTGTAGAAACAACATGCTGCCAGCCACTAAAAAGATGCGGGTGACTGCATAGGTGGGCGGCTCATCCAGCAAAGCAGAAAAATCAATTAAGGACAAAAAACTTTCATGGGGGAAATTTAGTTTCACAGATGGCTCTAACCTTGATAACTGCAGGTTTTCACAGGGTAATACTGACCTTAAATTACGTGGATTGAGTATCCTAGTGGAACAGTACATTTTTCAGAGCTGGTTGCATTTCTCCTGCTGTATGGACATATGGCAACATTTGAAACAAAATGCAGATGAACTGTTACAGACAATGTTTCAGCCCCAGCTGTAGATGCACTTGCTTGGGAAACAGCTAGGAAACATGCGTGCTTACTCTGTATTTACTTCACATAAAAGCATTCAACTTCTAAAGAAAAGCTTGTCTACTGTTGCCACATCTACAAACCTGTTTCTGAACTTGCTGTTTTTATACCATTTTTTTGATCAAGATTATGCCTTCTTCTAAGCGTATCCAAACTTGTCATAGCATGTAGCAGTTGAATGGAAAGAAAGATTCTCAATTGCTCTGAGTTCCTGACAGCGTCCTTCCAGGAACCAGTGCCCCACTTAACTTCTGTGTCTGACTAAATGTTGATGTACACTGTTATGGAGAATGTGTGGGATTCTTTTCAGAGGTAACATCTGGTATAGACTTCTGCTGAAGAAACTGTTTGGATGTTTTCCTTAATTTATATATCATATGATGCTCTCAGAATCATATTAATGAATGAAACCTCCAGCTTGGGGAAATATGCTATTTTATCCTAAAGTTTAATTATAATTTTTTTTTTTAAGTGAGTAGAAGTCTGATACTGTATTTCCTAGAACTCCTGTATGGTATTCCTCCCTAGAAAATACAGTGATGCTTTTTGTTGCTTCCAAAAGGACACCTGTGAGGTGGGTTGTGAAAAGCTTGTTCAAGGATCTTAATTGGTTGTACTAGCTTTTGATGCAAATCTACAATATCCCAAAGAGGTGTGATTGCACAGTAACAGATGATAACAGAATATCTAGGTTTGTTTATTATGCATACTTTACTCAGCATACTTGATTCAGAACAAGTCAATTTGTTCTCTCTCAGCTTTTAAAAGAAATTATTGAAACTTGAAGGAGTCCTGCATGCTGCCTTTATTTTCAGCCTGTCAGATGTACTTGAGATGAGAATAGGACCATTTAGATTACCTCACAGGACTAGTTAAGGTGGCCTTACTCAGTAAAAGGAAATGTGATCCATTTTACAGTGCGAGTATTTTTTGGTTAGAAAAGCACTACTGCTATGCTTAGTTTTTGTTGTAGAATAGTCTGAGGCAGGCATCAATGCCATATTGAGGGAAAAAAATGAGGTTTTAAACATTATTCCTACTGAAAGTTCATTGATGGCATTAACTTAATGGGCCAGATTATCTGACTTCCTGTTTTCCTGAATTGGAAGGTTTTTCTTCCTGTTCCTAAAAGTAGAATATCAGTTTTGATTAGACTACAGAGAAGGATGTGATGCTGCAGTGTATTATGGTGTAGTCAGATCACCAGTCCGGCTGCTCCACATCTCTGGTGAGAGGCCATATGCGATCACCACAAGAATGCATTAACTGTAGACCCTTGTCCTTAGGCTAACTGGTGATCATTCTGCTTGTCTTTCCATTCCTCAGATGTGTTCCAGCTCGTACATTTTCTTTTGGTGCCTTTTTTTCCACCCCTGTCCCCTGCCTAAGGCTAGATGAGTTCCATCTGGGTTTTTAAGTGACCAAGGCAGCTGTCCAAAGTGGTGTCTGTTTTGATTTTTTTCCCAATTTGTGGTGATTACTCTCTTTCATGCAACTGTACATTAAGATCATTCTTTCACAGAGGTTTATTTTTGGCTCTGACTTCCAGCTTTCATGGCTCAGCAATTTAGTTAACTACCTGGGTTAAGCGTTAGAATAGGTGATGTTAGGGGGTGTGAGATTTCAGCAGCTGCAAGACCATTGATTTTTACTTTTTATTCTTGTCTCCCAAAGACTTCAGCCTAAGGATTTCTGTAGCCATTACATACTCATATGTAGCTTGTGAACGATTTACAGAATTGACATCTTTTGGAACATAGCTGCAAAGAGTTGTAAGTGGAACAAGTAACTGTCTGCAACTTCCGTGGCCAGCCTCTACACAAGATGCTGTAAAAAAAATTCATTGTGCTAATGTTTTTTAGTCTGATTACAGATTGTAAGTTGCCCTAAAAAGACAGGTGGCCATCAGCTCTTGAATCACTGCTTCCCAGTACACCACAGCAGGCGCTCAGTTACACCGTGCTGCTGAGGATAAATGGCTATTTTTATTCATGCCAACTTCAGAATCATTATTTTGTATCCACCATCAGAACATGTAGAACTGTATGCAAGGGAAAGCAAGCAGACCTAATGTACAGAGCATTCAAGTATTTACTTTGAAACTATTTGTCGGGTGAAATTTAAAAGTTATTTTGTGCCAAAGCAAGAATGCTCAATAGCTCATAAGCTAGAAAGTTTGTCAGTAAGGTGCATTATTGCCTTGAAATATTTTCTAAATGGGGTTATAATTCTCAAGTGTGGGATTGACTACTGAGTGATTTGATGCCTTCTCTGGAAAAAGATTTAATGTCGTGAAAGCTGTGAGAATAGCTTTTACAACACTGGATGATGTTCTAAGGAGAGACAGTGAAATAAGTTAATTTTCTCTTCTCATAAATTATTTTTCTGACTAGTAATTCTAACTCAGTGTTCTTGTTATCTTAGAAGTGTTTAAGTTGTGCTTACTCTCTTGTTTAGGTCTCTTGTATGGGAAAGGTAGTCTCTTTGTAGAGTTTCTGATTCCGGTAAGGCTTAAGTGCTATGCGTGATACAAGTGACTACCTAGGGTAGTGTTTATGAAACTATTTTTGATTTTTCAAATTTCAGAATGTTCTTAAGTTTAGTGCTTAGAATATTATAACACTATTAGTAAAGCTTGATTATGTTAAGTAGAAGTCTAACAGTAAGACCACTGATGCTCTGGGCAACGTAACAGAATGCACCCTTGGCAAATTTGCAGATGATGCAAAACTGGGAGCAGAATTTGATACTGCACATGGTTGTGCTGCTGTTCAGAAGGGCCTGCATAGGCTGGAGAAATGGGCCAACGACAGTCCTGGGCATAGGACTCGGGGCACTCAAAGGGCGATGCAGAGTCCTGCAGCCAGGGATGGAGGAATAACCCCAGGCATCAGCAGAGGCGGGGGCTGCTGGCTGGGAAGCAGCTTTGCGGAGAAGAATTTGGGGGTCCTGGTCAACACCAAGTTGGCCGTGAGCCAGCAACACGCACCCTTGGGGCAAAGGCAGCCAAGCAGCCTCCTGAGCTGCGTTAGGAAGATGACTGTCACCAGCAGGTCAAGAGAAGTGAACTTTCTCTTGTACTCAGCCCCAGGGAGACGGCCGTGCCCCACGGCGATGGCTTCTGGAGTGCTGTGCCCAGTCCTGGGTTCCCCAGTGCACGAGTGAGGTGGATGTCATGGAGTGAGACCAGTGACAGGCCAAAAAGCTGCTGAAGGGACAGGAGCATCTGTGACGCAGGGAGAGGCTGAAAGAGCTGGGCTTGTGTTACCTGGAGAAGAGAAGGCTCAGAGGAGATTCTTATCAGGGTGTGTAAATGCCTGGTGGTGGTGGGAGTAAAGGAGGTGGGGCCAGACTCTTGTCAGTGGGGCTCAGGGTCAGGATGGGAAGCAACAGGCACCAGTTGAACTCCAGGTAGTTGCCTTTGAAGCCAGGGAAGCACTATTTTCCTGTGAGGGCAATTGCACAGTGGCAGGGGTGGCCTTGGGAGGTTATGGAGTCTGTCCTTGGAGATGCTCAAAGCAGTTTGGACATGGTGCTGAGCAGCCTGCTCTGGTTGACCCTGCTTTGGGCAGGGGGTTGGTCTAAATGATGTCCAGAAGTCTGTTCAAATCTCAACAATTCTGTGTTTCTGTGAAAACATCTAATGTGAAACACAGCTTAAAAACCTACTGTAACACATCCAAGATTAAAAGTGCTAGTTTTTAAGCTGTTGAGAATTTTCCAGCCATTAGAAGAAACACTACTCTGATATTGAGGCCTGAACAAGGTGACTTGGTAAAATCTCTGCTTTATGAAGTTCAACCCTGGTGGCTGCTTAATTCTACTTATTAATGTATTAGATACTGTTTTCTCAAATGCTTCACGTTTTTAAACTTTTCCATATTCCTACAGTAGCTAAGATGTGAGATGTCAAAACCAAACATTTGCCTGAGTCTTGTTGCTATGTTCAGTATACTTTTTTCAAGAGTAGTGATGAAGTTCATTCTTCTTTCATGAAAACTTAGGCATGCCAGCTTCCTGGATTTTTGTTTTTGTCCTATTTTGATTATAAATAGTGTTAGAAAATATTTCCAGGTGTTAAAACTGTGCCTGTTACCATTTTGAAATTTAGTCATCTTGAGACACAGCTGTTCTGAGGCACTGTGGCCATTTCTACCACAGGATTCCTCAATAAAGTTTCTGAATAGGCTCTTATTAGAAACTGTACTTAGAATACGTTTTTTCAGTGCCTAATGCTGAATTAATTTGTTAATGATTCACTGATTAAAATTGCTCAGACGATAATTTCCTGTTTCTCCTGTTCATGTAACTATTTAGTTGTTGCCCAAATAATTGCTGTTGATTGTTTCCCATATGACTGAGTTAACCTGCAGCTGGAACTAGTCTGCCTGATTGTCTATCTGTAGCAGGGTGTGGAGTTGGAACTGCAGTTTGACTTGGGTATCTCTGAATGCAGTAGTAAAACTTGATGCTACCATTTGTTCCTTCTGTTAGAATATACTATCTCACTGATGAGCTAGAAAGACGTGTGGAAAAATCATAGCAAGGGAAGTAGGATGTCTATTTTTACCTCCATTTATTCATTTCAGGTGGTTTTGGACGTTGGCTGTGGAACTGGAATACTCTCCATGTTTGCTGCCAAAGCAGGTGCGAAGAAAGTGATTGGAGTTGACCAATCCGAAATTGTCTATCAGGCCATGGACATCATTAGGTAGGAAAAGTTCTAAGCAAAATATGTCAAATATCATGGTAAAAGGTTACTAAAACGCTGGTACTAGTTAATGATCACCTGTCACTCAGTATGTGTTTTATTGAAGTCCTTCTTTGTCCTACGAATTAACACAGGTTTGGATGTGCAGTGTTCTGGTAGGGGTATTTGAAACAGGGCTGTAAGTGAGGCAGGATGTTTCCCAGACCTTCCTCCTAATGTCAGCACAGGGCTAGTGCTGCCTTGCTGCAGAAGCACTGACTGCTCCCAGTCCATTTGCCATTCCTAAGCTTTAAATGTTGCTACTGATAAAATTGTAAATTTTTAGACAGCAAGCACAAGAGTTGAGACATGTTCCAAGAGGATGTGAGAAACTTTTCCTGACTGCCCTACTTTGAGTTAAAGAAACAGTTCTGATTTAGATAAACCCAGTAAAAGTTGTTTGAGTGTGTGTGTATAGTTGTTTCATTTTCTATTTCTATATAGGAATTTTAAATAATTATACAATTTCTAGAATTTAATTTCCTATATTACAGAAAAATGATAGAAAGTATTTATAGAAGTATAGAAATTAGAACTATAGGAATATAGACATTTTTCTATGTTGGAAATTAAACAACTTTTACTCAATTCATCTAAATGTATATATACATTTTAGATTGTAATTGTGATATTTTTAAATAAAAGCTTGTCATGCATTAATTAGTTTTAACAATTTTAGCACATGAAAAGGAGACATGTAATGTGGCTTGCTTTGACAAATAGGTTTTATAATTACATGATATTTTAGTTTTAACTTCTGGAAAACCTTTTTCTAGTAAGATTCCCTGTACATTGGTGTATTTAAGTGACTCTCTGTGAGAATAGTAAATGTCTACTACTCCGTGTTTTGTTTCTTTAGAAAACCTGCTGACCTCTGGTTTTCATGCTAATTTGAAAGGGATTACCACTGCACTGTAATATTTTCTGTAGTTTAGTGGGGGGAAGGCAAATCAACCAAGCAAAAGAAAAACTCAAAGCTAAACCCATTTTGAGAGCATGCACACAGACACATGTACATAGTCTACAAACTTGTCTCCAGGAGAGCTACAAAGATGTTGGGTGCCACGTAAACTGTCATGGAATAGTACAGGGTGGAAGGGACCCTGGGGCAGTGTGGGGAGTACATCTGGTTCAATCCTCTGTCAGAGCAGGCTCACCTCCGACAGGTGGCTCAGGCCTTGGCTGGGCAAGGTCTGAACATGCCACTTCTGTCTGAACTTCTCTGGAAAATGTGTCTTGTCTGACTAGCTTCGCTCTTCCTTTTGAAATACCAAGGTGTAACTTCCGTTGTTTCAGTTTGTGTCTGTTGCCTGTCATCCAGTCCCTGTGATACAAGAGAAGAGCTTGGCTCTGTCTTCTCTTCACCCCTCTGCTAGACAGAGGCAGACATCAGAAACCCATCCCCTAACCATCCCTTCTAAGGCTGAACAGACCCATTTCCGAGCTTCTCCCTGTATGTCATGTGCTCCAGCCCCCCATCATCATGGTGGCCCCTTCACTGGACTCGCTCTGGTATGTCAGCATCTGTCTTGTACTGGGGAGCCCACAACTGGACACGGTACAGCAGATCAGTTTTGCAAGTGTCATATTGAGGGGAAAGATCATTTTCTTGACCTGCTGCTACCCTCTTGCCTCTATGGCACAGTAGACAGTCAGCCACTTTTGCTACAAGGGCACACTGCTGGCAGGCTCAGCTAGTTCACCAGGTCCCTGTTGGGGCAGGGTGGGGAACAGCAAGCGGAGCTGATTTCTGACCAGCAGGAACCAATCCTTACTGTTTCATGGGGTTATTCCAGCCAAGGTGCAGGTCTTCCCCTTGCCTTTGCTGGACCTTTGAGGTTCCCATCAGCCCATATCTACAGCCTGATGTCCCTTGAAATAGCAGCCCTGCCTGCTAGCATATCAACTGTGTCCCCCCAATTTAGCATTATCCACAGACTTGCTGGTGGTGCATTCTGTCCCATTAGGTCACTAATGAAGGTGTTAATTAGTATCAGAACTAGCATTGAACCCTGAAGGACACCTCTGGTACCCAGCTATCAGTTAGACTTCGTATGCCTCTCAGCTCTTGAACCTCATGGTCTAGATATCAGATGGGTGCAAAGCTGGTTCATTTATCCACTCCACATTTCACTAATTTACCTATAGAGGATATTAAGGGAGACTCTTGAGTATATGTAAAAATAAAGCAATGGCATCTGAAGACATAAAAAGGATTTCCTAACATGAGGTAGGAGAAAAGTAGCTGTAGATGTGTACGCTTGATAGCTGAGGTGTATAGTTTTTTTCATTTTGATTGGTTTTGTAAGAGCAACTGTGGAAAAGAAAGTCCAGGTAGATACAGAGGAATTGGGAGTGACAATTTTTATGCAAGCTTAAGTCATACAGAAATAAGGTTGCCTAGACAGAATTTTTAGGTTAGGTAGTGCTTCACACATTGGAGATGCAACATTGCACTCTTGGATGCTGTAAAAATATTATATTAAATAAATGCCTATTTAAGAAAGTATCAAGCATTAAGTGCAACTTGGACTAAAATGTTTTTATGGCGCAAGAAATGGTTCTCTAAGAACTTTTCCCAGGAGTCCTTGACATCTTCAGGATGGTTACAAATGTGAAATAGTGTTTTGTTTCTAATGTGTTATTTTCTAATGTACTAGATGACAAACTTAGGATTGTTCATATCTGTCAACAACTGCACAAAAAGCCCTTTATGTGTTATTTATACTTAGAGGAGGATAGAAGTATCAGCCAACACATATTACCTTTGGTGAGGAGAAGGGCAGCCCTTTAAGAAAAGCAACAAATCAAAACTCTTAAACTCTTTAAGAGTGAAGAATTGCCACTTGAAGTACACAGTGAACCATCAGTAAGGCTACACATTTACAGATACCTTCTGCTATAAAAGGTTCAGTTCACATTAAAGTCTTCAGTTCACATCAAAACAATTTATGTTTGTCTGGTTAAACCTACTTTTCCTAAAGGGATAAAACTGACAAACTTGTAATGGGGTAACAAATATTTATGGGAATACTAAACAATTCTGTGTAGTTTAAAAATGACTACTGCAGCGTGCTTCCACCTGTGATTCAAATATGTGCTCAAGAGCTTTAGTCCCTCCCAGAGTTCAGGTTCGTTCCTAGCATGCTAAGTGCTAGAAACGGTGCAACCCATGTGTGTAAGTAAACTGGAATAAGTGGCCACAAACTTGAATAAATGGCCTGAGTGGCATGATTCATTCCTAGGGTTACATAGTAATTTTTAATTAAATGCTTGCCTTTTTCTTACTCAAAATAACTGCCCATAAAATTTCTAGTGCAGTGAATGACTTGATTTTTGTCACTACTCACTGTTATGCTGGAATAGAAAGTTAAAGTATACTTGGTAAATAGCATCTCAGCCTTTTTGTAGGAACAATGTGTAAACTAAGTTGCTTTGTTTGGGTTTTCTCTACCTTACAATTGCAAACAAGTATCTAATGAATTAGTCTTTTTCCTCTCTTGTAAATCAAGTCCTTGTATGTGGTCATTTAGGATCCTTAGATCTCTTTTTGTCCTTAACTGTTATGGTGGTAGCTCTTTAGCATTTTCTCACTTTGAACTTCTGCTTTTACTTCTGTTTACAGCATTAAATATGATACTAGTGATGAACTGCTACTCTTCTAACAGAAGACTGTCATGTGTAGAGTATTTAATTGATCTTTGCAACAGCCCACATGCTCAAGTAGCCCTTTGACCCCTTCCTTTCCCTCCCTTCTTTCTGATCATTCTCCCATTGTCTTTTAGATTGAATTTTTAATGTGATTACTGATCTGCACTGAAAGCCACACAGAATGTAAGAGTAAGATATCAGGATAGGGAGGGAAGGTGCAGAGATATGAACTGCAGTGGACAGATAAATTTCTTTGATGGGAATACTTTTCTCCCCTCTGTAAGAACAGCTATTGTAATAATGGTATGTTCAAGAAAGACTAATACGCTTTGCCAGGAAGAAGAATGCTGAATTTCAAGCACTTAGGTATTTAGCAATTCCACTGTTGTGCAGTTTTTGTTTCAAAAATGATTCTCACGTCACAGTACCTTCCTCCTCACACAGGATGGTTGTACCCTTACTTGCCTATGAGGTAATACCTGATTACTGCAGTTACTAAACATTGCAGATGGGTTTGGCCAAAATCACAGTGGGGAAGGTGCCTTTATTGTGGAATAACTGTAATACTGATCTAGAAATCACAGTGGGGAGGATTCCTTTAGTGTGGAATAACTGTAGTAGTGATCTAGAGGGAATGTTTGTTCTCAGTGACTTTGCAGCTAGTTTTGCTAAATAATAAAAACAAAAAAACAAGTCATGCAAAACAGCTTTGTAAGGAAGTTAATTTCCATTGCTATCCTGGTGTGATGAGGAGATTCTAATCACTATGGACTTATGCTACAGGGGTCAGAGAAGGAGAGCAGGGAACAAGCAACTCTGAGTAAAAAAGGAGTGTCATTTTAAATTGTCGTCTTCTCTATTTTCCTGATTTCTGAAAGCTTACACATTTGCATGCACAGCACACTGGAAGTATACAGATCTACTGTCTGCTATCTTTGCCTGGCACTTCTGTCTGCTGCTATTTTTGGTTGCTCAGAAGCTTTCTCTCTGAAATGTAACCAAAAAGAGGAATATTACATTTTAGTGCTTTCTTGATGAGTTAAAGTTAGTTATTGGGGGGAGGGAGAAATGCAAAATATAGACATCAGTATATCTCTCGACAGTATAAATTGGAAATATGAACTAATTTGTTGTGACTTGCAGATTAAACAAGCTTGAAAATATCATTACATTGGTCAAAGGAAGAATTGAAGAAGTTGATCTGCCTTTGGAAAAAGTGGATGTAATTATATCTGAATGGATGGTAAGGTGCATGAATATTTTAAAGACAGTTATTTTCAGGAGAAAAAATCTGTAGTCTTATTTAATTCAAAAAATTATTTTCTAAGCAAAGCTATTTTTTAACAAAGATCTGTCATGCTAGCAACAGTGTATCTGACAGTGTTGGAGAGGGGATGATGGTTGTGTGGTACTCAGATGCAGTTCTTGATCCCCCTTGTTCATGCTCTTTCAAGTCAAGGTTCTCTAAGTACAGCTGAGCTGGTTTGGGTACAGCAGTAAGTTTCTGTTATGTACTGAGTATGCAAATCTACAGCAGTACTCTACTCCTTAATAGGGTACTTCTTTTTAGGTGAAAGTAATGAAGAAATATTGTATTAGTTATTTAGCTAGATGATTCTGATGTGTAAAATACCTTCAGTTTGTGAAGACCGCTAAACACTATCCTGAGTGTGGGAAGAGCGGTGAGGGAGGGAGCATGTGCAGTGGGAGATCTGCAAATACATGTAGAGCTTGAAAACAGCGTTACTGTTCATGGCAGTTTTTTATTATGTACGTTTAAAATCAGTTATTCTTATATTAAAGATGATGGACAACAGGAGATGCAGTATACAGTGAGTAAAGGAGCCGTTTGCTGCAATCCACTGGATTTCACCCATTGGCCTGTTACCTTTATTCACATGCTGGCTGATGACTCACACAGTTGTGCTTGCTACCTGCCACTGATCCTAATAAAGAAATCTGTGTTACAAAGACCCAGTGCCAGGCTGAACTTCACAGTGACTGAATAAGTCTGTTCCTTACCAATGTGGTAGGAATCACCCCCTGTGACTTTTTGTAAACTTCCACTATTCAGTCTCCTCATATTGCAGACCTTCAGAATGTACTTGAAAGCATAGGTTTTCTTCATGCTAGTTCCCACAGTTTGGGTTAAAGAAAAATTCTTTTGCCCTTCAAACTTAAGATTAATAATGAAAACTGAATATAAGTTACTTGTTTTGGTGTTTTGTTTTCAAACTGTGGCTGTTGTACTGTATGCAAGGGCCTTCAGGAGTGAGGTCACATGTTCAGTATCAATCCATATATATCTAACTAGTGTCCAGGTGAAGGTGGAAATATATTTTTTTGGTTTACTTTTCTGAGGGTTTTTTTTGTAGTACATATTTCAGCGAGCAGGAAATCTGCAAAAGTTTTTCTTCCACTACTATAATGAACGTTATTTGAAGCATGAGATTAATTTAGTGTTGAGGTCACTAGTGTCAAGGAAGGTTTAAGCCATTGGCCTAAACTGAGGGTTTAAAAATAGTGTGTTACGGTTAGTGATTTCTGACAGTATAGTGACTTCACTAGAAATGTAATTACAGTTCTTTCAGGGAAACTTCTGATCAGTTGCCTAATATGTGCACCAAGAATAATGTTCCGAGAATCACATTTCTCATTCTGGAGCCCAAGATTTGGTTTTAAAAGCAACTTGGGCATTTAAGAGCTGAAGTCTTGTAAATCAGTGCCTCTAAGATGAAGTAGAGGATTTCAAAAAGCAGCTCCTGTAAGAAATTAAGTATTTAAAGTTCCATGTTTCCCATTTGTGTGTTAATTTACCTTTTAATGTCATAATTATATAGTCACGTGCATTTCCCTTAATTGGGTATTCTAAATATTTAGCAATGTTAGCATTTTTATAGGTTGCTGCAATACAGAGATAAAGAGGACAGTGCCCTGAAAATAAGATTGATAGTGTATGCACTGTCCAGAAAGGAACATTATGTTGCCTAGATGCAAATGAAGATTCCTTTTTGTCTGGCTTTCTTGTGTGAATTTGCTTTTTGTTTTCCTTCCTTATATGATACTGACCACTGTGAAATCTTTTGTTAATAAGTAAATGTAGTGTTTGAAAATGTTGGAAATGTGAAGTGTGAGAGCAAAAAGGAATTCAGCCCTTCAGAGAATCTCTGGGGACTAGCAGGAGAATTCCAATGGGAACAGTGTTTTTTCTTTGTAGCAAAAATATAAAAAGTTGCTGTTCTGTTTAGAAAACAAACCGCTTTTAGACTAGTAAACATCATCCCCTCTTGTGGAACCACAGCTTTGTTTTGCTTGGTATGGACCAGTACACTGTAAGCTTTTTTTAGAATCGTCTGGAGCATCAGAAAACTAAAAACAAGTGTGAAGCGACAGAATGGAGGCAAAGGAGAAAAAATACTGCATCCCTCAGGAATAGTTCTAGAACAGGCTTTCTCAGAAAGGAGGCGTCCAGAGCAGTGTATTGTAAAAGGTGCAATATTGCATTAGGAGCATCTCCAATGTAATGTTTTCTGATGATCGTTGTCTTAATTGTGTAAGTGACCTATAACTTCCACAGACTGCTTGCTGTTCCTACTTCTCTTTCATTTTTAAATTTGTTGCCTTAAAATATGAAAGAATGGGAGAAGCATCTCAAATATTGCACAGTGGGTAAGGATGTGTGTTGTGTATGTTTATATATATAGCCAGATTATATTTCAAATGTGTATTTTACCATCTTTCAAAATAATACTTTTCAGATTTAAATTCAACTGGATATGTTGTTGGTATGTTCTAGGTTGAATGATGAGCAACTGTCTTTTCAGTGGCTTTATTTAAGCCTATGAAAGAAATTAGCAGGGATCTTGCTTTTCACATAAAGACTAACTGCCTTGTTTGTGACCTCTGACATATGTGTGTTTGTTAAAATCAGACCATAAGCAGGGCATCTGTGTGATTGTGTTTGACTGAAACCACTACGTGTAAACCATGGAGAGGGGCAGTGGAAGCTGCGATGAGCTGTGAGCTGCTCTGTTGGTGTCCAGAAGGCAGATTGCTGAAGACTGGGGGCCTGTTGAACTGCTGAAGAGCCAGATGAAGCTATCTATTTAGACTTTTTCATGCTGAAGACGGCTATGCATTCCTTTTAGGAAAACATGGCTGAAGTATGCAGCCTAACACAAGGACTTCTTGCGTGCTGGGAACCAGGGGGCAAGGGAGAGCAGGTGGACTGAGGAGTGGTGGGAAAGTACTTAGGAGTTTTATACACTGTAGGCTTGCTCTCAATCAAGATCACATTTATGTTTTCTCCCCAGAGATACTCTGTTTTAAGAAACAATGATATTTTACTGTAATTTGAGTAATTTCTCATACAGTACATAAGTTTGAAATGAGAGCTCTTAGGCGAAATACTGGAGCTAGTTTTTGGTTAAATTGAATGCTTGGCAGAAAAAAATTTGCTGTCAGCATCTGAAGGTGACTGTTTCATTGCACACATAGATTTGGGTGGTGTAATTGTAAACTTCATAGGCTGCTTACTGAGAGGATGCGAGCAGAAAGAAACAAAATGTACATAATATTTTTCTGGAATGTTCTTACCCAGCTGCATCTGTGTGTAGATGTTTTTCTCTTGGTATGCTTTTACTTTCTTTCTCTAGCTAAGACTATAAAGCTGGAGGTTGAGAGTTTTATTCATTTGAAAAATGTGTGCAGTTCTTGTTCGTAAGGGGTTTTACAGTGAGAGACAATTGTCTGAGATGGTTGTCTCAAATACGGTGTCAGAGTACAGCACGTTCTCATAAATTGCTGGTTTATGCAGTGCTTTATGATACTGAATATGTAATAGAGTTTTACACAAGGTAAAACTGGGAAAGAGATGGACTCTTAAAATAAACCAAGGATAGAGTCCAGAACTCTTGTCCCTTAATTGTATCATTGCTTGGGGAGCTAATGTCTTTGTCTTCTTTTTGTGTGTGTGTGTTAGATAATTTTGAGGTGCTATCAGGTTGAGCTGTGGATAGGAGGTATTCAGCATCTGGGGAAAAGGATTAGGAAGTGAGCATGGCTGAAACACTGGAAACCATCTTTTCTCTCCTTTCTTCTTTCCTGTTTCTATGATGGATATATAGTGATGACACTTTTTTTAACAGTTACTAGTTTTTCTGTAGTCTTGATGTTCTTTATTGTTTCTATTAGTATTTGGAGGTGCATTAGTGTATAAGTGTTCTGTTTCTATAACAGTAATAATTTATAACTTTATGTAAGAATTGAGCTTCTCTTTTTTGTGTTTTTAATAATGCTGTGTAAAGTGCATACTAAGTAGCTGAATGCTTTAATTTCTTTACTGCAAAATGTTTTTTATAAAGTAATTTTTTTCCTTGCATGAAAAAAATACATTTTTTTTTTTTTTGATAGCACCAATAATGAGTATCAGTCTTCTGTTCTTCATATCTTCCCATTTGGTGTTCTCACTCATATTTGTTTAAGGACACAACAGGGTGTGCACAATTTCAAAAGTCAAGATGTGGTTTTGACGTGTGGACTTGCTCTGTCAGTACTGAATTATTTCCTTTTTTAAGGAATGTGAGAGATCAGCGTGAAGGCTGACTTAGCGTGAGGGACATGGTGCTGCAGCAAGGCATGCAGATGAGTTTACATGTTGCTGCTGCTTCTCATTTAAATGCACCACAGGTTTTGGGGGGATTTTGTCAAGTAAAAAGTAATTTTTCACAAAATTGAGTGGGCTGTGTCACTTCTGTCTTCTGTTAATGCAAGATTGCATTTTTTGTTTTAAATCAGAATCCATTGTCCAGTCTGTTTTGCATACCCTGTGTAACTTGTTTTACTCTGTATTCCAGTGGAAACCTTGTAGTTAGAAACTTCAGTTTAAGAAAATATTTTTTTTTGTATACTGAGAGAGATTTTAAAAAAGAAGTCACTCTCTAGGCCAGTTAATTGATAGCTGCCTTTCAATTCATTAAATATTCAGTTTTGTTCCTTACTGAATTGGGAGTACAGACCAGGTTAATTCATGTTACAGAGAATAATAAAATGGATCTTTGATAGAAGGCAGGGAGAGGGATCCAATGCTTATTCGAGTAGTTAAATATTTCTTCTCAGTTCTATCCTTACATGTTTTTTCTGTGGCACTAAAACTTCTGCTAATTCCTGCTGCTGTAAACCTGCTAATACCACTTCTTGAAATATATATGGCTTTCACCAGTAAGTAGAAAATATTAAATGAAGGAAACCCAAGTTCCACTAAGGTATTTGATAGGAATGGACAAGGGAGATGTACATGAAGAGGCATTTTTAGTCTGAAGTAATTTGTGTTTTAAACAAAACATTTTTCTTTAGTATTCTCCATAGATGTGTACTTTAGAATTCTGTGTTGTTCTTGTGTCTTGAGGCTTTTAAAGGCCTTTCTCTTTTTCTCCATGAAGGATATCACAATGAATACAGAAGCACTAATGTTGAAAGAACTTTTTATACTTATTTGATTGATTGATAAAATATTTTTATGCAGCTTTGAATTGAGTGCTATAGAGTATTTGAATAATAGAGGGAAATTGACAGCTTAATATCCTGCATTATTAAGTCTTGTGAGCCTTTTATAATTCTGTTAACACAAAATACAGATACAAAGGTTATATAAGAAATGTGTATCACATTCCTCTGGATTCAGATTTGTCAGTAGGCTCATGCATTTTTGATAGCTGACTTGTTGGATGGATATGGTGTAGGACAGACGTATGCTTGAATAGAGTAACCCATAGTGCTGTGCATTTCTCTTCCTGTCCAAATCTGTTTATGTGTGGTTTTGTTGTTAGCTGGAGAACCACCATTTCATTTCAGCTTTGAAAACATTAAAATAACTTCATTTTGAGAAAGCTTATTAGTAGAAAACACCTAATATGACAGCATAACATTTAAGATGTGCCATGTATTGTTTATCTTTAACAGAGAACATGTCACCTTTTATGTGTCTTAGTTTAGCCACTAGCAAGATTAAGTTATTAATATGCGACTCACAGATTTGTATCCTGGAGATCTCTTTGCAGTAATTAATTTTGAGGATGCTAATACACTCTTAAGAAAAAACAAACCCCTGAACATTCTTGGGGTGGAAGCAAAAGTGCCCCACAGCATCGTGGGGAAAAACGTCAGGTATAATTCTCTTTCCAGATGGCATCCCTACAGGTGAGGCAGCAGCCTGTGAAATTACATTCTAAATTACACTACAGATGAGCACAGCACACTGAGCAAAACGCTTTGGTAAAAGTAATAAATGACTTGATTCAGTACCATTGACGGTTTATGTAACTTACAGGAATGCTATAATGAATTGGGGGGGGAAGGTAGAACTGGGATGGGGGGAGAACCATCAGTGCCAGAGTAGAAAGGTTTGGGAAAGGGCGGTGAGAATTTCCTTGTGTTTTTCATGAGAAGGTGCGTATTCCAGCTGTATCTTGCGCTTGTTTGGCAGATGTTGTAGGTGATGGGCATTTTAGGCAGGAAGAAGTAAGTGAAGAGATGATCCGTAAAAATATCGCTTTGTAACTCACTGACTCTTGCTGGTAACTAGACTTCAGATATGTCCTTGAGGTCACATTTAACATACTGTGAAAACAACTCATTTTCAGTTAAAAGCATCTGGAAGGAATTTTTATGAAAACATTCTCTTTTTTTAAACTGCAAGAATAAGAATAAAAAAGAAAACTGGTTCTACTCTGTGCTTTTGGCTTGCTGTAGGCATAAAACCATCTCTGCCTGATGCCATTGGAGCTCCTGGCCTTGTCAACCATTTTGCAAAGCTTACTAAAAATGATATTGCTCACAAAGCAGTAGTCTTCATTCTGGGCTTATTAAGGACTTGATAAAAGTTAGGCAGTAAAGTGGAAGAACGGGCAACATTTGGAAGAAAACTGTGCAGTAGAGCACTGTTACCAGAAGAAACGGGTTGAGAAAAGGGTGTTTCCATTATTTTCAAACTATGTTCGTGTTAAGTACATATACATCATGCTTCAAGCTTCTGGTTTTCTCGTTTTGTTCTTATTTGTGAAGGCTGTAGTGTGGATGGTGATGTTTATAAGCAATTCTGAACTTGCAGTATTTCTTGTTCTAAGAGCCTTGGGCAAAATAAACATCTCCGATGGCATAAACCTGAAGTACACTTGGGTGGCTTTAGCAGTGCAGTTCCCATGCAGTGCTATCTATCTTCGGTACTGTGGCATGATGACTTCAGAAATAAAAAACTAAAAGAAAAAAATCCCTATAATTGTACAAATATGGAAGAATAGTAAAGAGGAAGGAAAAAGTCTTAGTTTTGCTTTGTTTGGTTACTGCTGACTGGGCTTATAGGACTGCAGGTCCAAAGTTGGACTTGTAGTTGTCCTTTTTTTTGTTCTTTCCTACTGGCAAGTACTGTATAAATCAAGCCATGTAGCTAAGCTGTGTTTTTAAGCAAAACAAGAATTAGGATGCTAAGTGAAAATCCAGAATGTATGGCAGTATGATTTATCTTAACTGATTTGATGTTGTAAGAATGCGTATGTGGATTAAATGTGTTACACTATTCAGTAAGAATAGGGATTGTATTCAAATTTGGAAGATAGGAAGGGTGTGAAATCAATAAATCAAGGGGAAACAAAGGGCTGTATATCTCTTAAATCTGCAGTTTACTTAAAAGTAGTTGAGAAATCGGATGTTTTAGCTAAAATGCTAATTTTATGTGATATTGCTTTTTATATCACAAATGTTTAAGGAAATTTTTTTCTGTTTCAGAAAACGGCTGACTTGCTTAAGTTATTCTAATCATCTATAGTAGTATGATTAACCTGCTATAAAATAAACCCCAACACAAAAAAACCTAGGCAAATCTAGTTCTAACCTTCTTTTATCCCGAGAATTTTTTAAGTTCAAATCCTGCTAAATGATGTAGAACATCCAGAGAACCCATGCCTCTGGTATATGATTTATTTCCAGCTGTCATAGTGAGCATTGCCTAAGATGGTACAGGGCACCAGGAGGTTGCAGATGCGAAGTAGCAAAGATGCATTCCATTTGGTGTTTCTCTGACAATAATTTTAATGTTACTTGCAGTTATAAGTGGGAAGGGATTTTCCTGGTTGTCTTTTGTTGGGTTTTTTTGTATGTTGCCTTAGAGTTATTTTCAATATATACAACTTCTCGCTTGGTTTAAGTTGAATTTGATTTCTTTTGATGTTGTAGGACTCTACAAGGTAATTATTGTTGTAGATTGGATATTTATTGCCTACAGTTTATTAATTTAGTAGGTGCTAAATAGTTGCCATTTGGGAAATTAAAGATGATAGTTTATGTAACTAAAGTTTTGAACTGACAATGCTGCTGTTGATAAATTCACTG
Source organism: Athene noctua (assembly GCF_965140245.1). Classification (NCBI taxonomy): domain Eukaryota; kingdom Metazoa; phylum Chordata; class Aves; order Strigiformes; family Strigidae; genus Athene; species Athene noctua. The sequence goes on along the minus strand of NC_134050.1, from coordinate 7,702,833 downwards.
CATGCTTGATTTTACTGAGGTGTATGGGCACATAAAGTTCTTAAACGGTGTTGATAAAGCCTATCTGTAGATTGATTAAATAGGCTACCTAAGAAGCATAATGATTTCTAAGTTCTTCCCATCTCTATCAACAGGGTTATTTCCTTCTTTTTGAGTCAATGCTGGATTCTGTCATCTATGCAAAGGACAAGTACCTGGCAGAGGGAGGCTCAGGTTGGTACGCATAATTCTTTTAATAAATTTAGCTCTGGGGGGAAGCTAAATTAACTCAGAGACTTAGAATAAGCTATGCATGAATGAGAAAGTTGCCAGTCTAAATGAAAAATGTTTCCATTAGTATGAGCTTCAAGGCATTAATTTACTGTATGGGTAATAGAAGAACATTAGATGGAGTATCAAGGTCTCAAATTAATGGTGTTTTTAAGAATAGAGGGGTTATTTATTCTTAAGTACAGTCTAAATTTTTCCTCCCTACTTCTTCCCACCCGTGTGGATGTTTGTTTTCCCCTTTCAAAATCCCAGTTTCTGCATGACTACTAACAGAGACTAGTAATTTGTATTCTGTAAGATGTGATACTGTTTGAGTAAGCTACTATGAATTAAAGGAAAAGTGCATATGATGTTTTGCTGGAGGAGGAAAGCTGTGTGGGGAGGACATGGTGTCAAACACAAGAAGCAGCATGAAATAACTAATGGAATTATATTGTTTCAGTTCAGCAGATTTATCCTGTCCTGGTGGGAATATGCCCATTTTCTTCATGGTTTGAGGGTAGGGAAGTGACAGAACAAAAAAGTTTTATTTTGAAATAGAGTTCTTTTATCCTTTTAAGTAGCTTAGATGGTGTCATCTTAAGCAGTGTTTAAATGCCTGTAAATATTTATTCCTCATGTGATGTAGCTTTCTGCATGAGTTATGCATGTGGTTTATTCCTTGTGCTTAATTCCTTTGTCAGTGTTGTATTTCATATTGACCTTTTCAATCGTAGTCACCAGTCTGGGTTTTTTTTCCCCTTTTGTGCTAACCATGCACATAGTTAGTTTCACTACACTGACTTAATGATTGGATTAATGACTGTGTAACAGTACTCGCTGCAGTGCTTGCCTTAGATTGCAGTGAGCTTTTGTATGCTACAGAGTGCAACAGAAAAAAGGGGTTTTGTGCAATTGTTCAACATTTAGTCACAAAGCAGAAGATACAAGTAAGAGATTACTGTTCGCATGTTTTAAAATATTTAGAAACCACTTGACCAACGTAACAGAATAAGAGCTGTTTTGTTTTCAGTAATGAATAGTCCAGCCAGATCCAGAACATGGTTGTGGTGTGCTCTGTATCAATATATGCTGATAGACTTACACTGCAATATAATTAAATCTAGGGACATCCCTTAAAACTATAAGAAATTGTTTTGTTTGCCTACTACTTCCAAAGCCTTCTGAAAAGGGCCAGAAATTTTTGACCTCTATGGAAACTGCCATATTATCTTATTCTTTAGCTGTATTGTTGGCAATTTGGTTGGTAATTGTTGGTGGCTTGTGCCTCCCAAAGTTTCCTTTGAGAGATAGGGTGTGCAGGTTCTGCAGTACTCAACCTTTGTGTTCTGAGAATGGTCTTGGGCCCTTATTTGACTCTTCACAAAGCATACAGGATTGTACAGTCACCAACTGGTATGGCCAGATTTTAAATGGAATGCTGTTTCTTTAGGATGCTTACAATTACTGCTCTTCTGCCAGCTTGTATAGCAGGTAAATGCCTGTGCCTGAGATGTGTGAGAAGTTGCTCAGCAAACAGCTTAGCCAGACAGACGCTTCTGCAGGCTTAGATGAATAGCAGCAGAACTGTGGGCACGTCCAAATTCAGATGAGCCGAAACTGAGAGTGTGTTCTGAGTTGAAGTCTTACCAGAGAAACTCCTGAATCTGCCATAAAGCTTAACTTTGTCTCAAGCCACTTTGCACTATTGAGCCCAAGACCATTATTACAGGGACTGTTTGAAAGCTGAAAAAAGCAATGGAAGCAGCTGCATTTTGGCCAGACTTTTTGGTGATTGAGCTGGGAATAGAATCCAAATTTCTAGATTTGTGTTCAGTCAGTCATGTCGTCGTTATTTCAATTTAGCCGACTGGCATGCTGAAGTGGGTTATGCCAAACTGTCTAGGGTGATGTGTACAGTATATTTGGGAACATAAAATTCTTGCTGCACAGGACCCATCTGTTTGTTTGTTAAAGCTGTTACTTGCTGGAGTATAGGTTTTTGCACACCCTTATGTGTGCAAAACTTGGTGGGGGTGACACAGATAAGGACAGCATCGTTCAAAACGTAATACGGTTTGCTTGTTCACATCAAAGTGGTAATGGTGTTCACTTGGAATTATTTCCGTATATCTGGAGGATTGCTGCCTTACCCTTCAGTGTCCTGAAGTTTGTGAGGCATTGCTAAGGGATAAAGGATTTCCCATCGTATTCTGTTCACCATGTGAGCTGTTACTACTGACAGATGACTTCTGGGCACTGAGTCGAGAAGGACACAGATGGTCAAAACGATGAATCTGAGAGAGCACTGAGGATTATGTGCTTTTGTCCAATCAGAATTTTGTTCAGTTCACCTGTGAGAAGGAATAATTATTAAATTATGGGCTTAATCAGAAAAAAATTACAAGTCTGTCAGGATTGCACAGGAAAGTGTTACAGGGTTGCAGAAAGAACCGAGGCTTTCCAGGGGGATCCAGGATAATGCCTGAAATGACAAATGCAATAATCAGCAGATGCTTTTAAACATTTACAGAAGTCTACAGCATTTAAATGAGTTAGGCTGGTATTTAGATAACGTGCTTATATTTCCAGTCAAACTTCAGTATAGTATGTGCTTCTGTACACGGGTGGGTTTGTAAATTTGGAACTTGATGTTTGCCTGTGCCCTGTTATGGGAACACAGATTTCATTTTGTGAAGGTCTGAAGAGGCTTTTTTTTTTTTTGTCGCTTTTTGTCAAGCTAAACTAAAATTGCTGATTAGATTAGAGCATTAGTTTTTACATTTTTACTTTTTCTTAAGCACTTTGTATAATGGATCATGAGTTCCACTGCTGATTTAAGGATTTGCTGTGTGAACAAAGAGATTTAATAAAAACTGATTATGGTCCCGCTCAGATACTTCACACTTGATAGACGTGGTAAACTTTTTGCTGTTAACAGAATGTTCCAGAAATGTAGGCTAGTCTGAGGAAGGAAGGTTATAAAGTAGTTGATCACTTCTTGCTGTGGCTTTTATTTTTGTTTGCGGTGTCTCTAGCATGCTCCTATAAGTGTATTCTGTAACTAGGGATTATAGTCTTTTTTCATCCTTGTTTTCACCATACCCGTTACATTCTACAAAGAGCATTCTCCTGAAAAATACTCCCTCAGAGGCGGTAGTCATGTTGTCCGTTTCATACTGTCTTAATTTTTGGAGCATCAGTGGTGGCTCTAGAAGGTTTGAAATGCTGGGAGGTAAAGCTGGATATAATGCAGTTGTCACACTAGTAAACAGCAACATGAAAGCTTGGAGAAATGGCAATCCATGGCTCCAGAAACTACTTGCAAGTATTCCTACCACCAGATGTTGATTTTTTTTTAATTATTTTTTTTTTATTTGTGCATGTGTGACAGTGGTCAGTTGTGCTTGGAACCAAATGATTTGTTGCACACAAGACAGCTTGAATGCCTTCCTGTTTTGATTTTCATCAACCTGCCTTGTTACTGCTGGGTTAATTGTAGGCTGTTCCTGGAGAAACCTGCTTTGAGTTCCTCATCTGCAAAGCAGGAATGATGGTAGCTTACCAATGGGATTCCAATTTAGGCTTACTGGTATTTATTATGATATTTTAAATAAAAAGTGAGAAACGTGACACTGTGTTCATATTTTGTATAAACAAGTCATTCCAGTTGTAGAGGTGGTTGCTTAATGTCTTCATATGGAAAAAAGAAAAAGCTTCTTTAGAGAAGGTTCTTCTTTATCATTAATATGTATAAGCTTATTTCCTTTAGGCTAAATCTACTATTGCTATATAGAAGGTCCAATTTCAATTTGCTGTTTCTATCTTCAGTATTTTACAAGGCAAAAAATACTGCTTTTCTGACTTACTGTGCTATACCAGCAAATTCTCCATACTCATTTTGATAAGCTAACAATTTCAAGCAGAGCTGAAGACAAAATTAATTTTACAGTTCACTAGATTTTGGGGAAGAAAAGAGAAACTTAGCTTCAGTTTTATTAACACTGCCACATTCATGTATCAACAAAAAATAAAATAAAATTAGGTGTTTATTAGTAGGCATCTTACACTGAAGCCAGGTCAAGTATTCAATGCACATGGCTTTAAAAGCTTTAAAACTCCTGAAAACAAAACATGGGAACTTCTTTGTGGAAAGAAACCTAGCTAAATAAATATAAATTGAGCTTCTCTTTGATAGTCAGCCATGTTCATAGCAGCTGTTCTCTGTGCTAAAATCGGTAGTGGATAGAGATTTCCAAGAGATTGACTGGCTTTGCTGTAGGCAGCTGTTAAAAAGGCAATGTCAGTCTTCCACTACTGTTTGGAAAAGGTGTAAACAGGTACTCGTTCTGAAGGTATTCCTGGGAGAAGGGAAAGCATGAATGGGAGGATAGTGTAAGCATGATAGCTGTCATCCTAAAACCTGGGGGGAATCAATGAGGAAGTTCTCTTATGTCTGTTGGGTCATTTCCATACTCTTCAGGTGCAGATAGAAGAGTGGTTATTCTCTTTCAGTACCCAGAAATATTGTTTTTAGGTTGTAAGGCGAGTATCAGCCAGACCTGATAAGAAACAGGAATAAAACTCCTGAGTTAAGAATATTTGCTCTTTTCTGGAAATCCGGTCATTTCACAGGGGTTTCTTGTTATTGCAAAGCCCTCACTTGAATCTCCCTTTGGGTGTCTTGTCTGCAATTATTAAATACATTTTAGGTCAGTCTCTGCATAGAAGCCAGAATAGGATCTTGCAAATTATTTTCCTCAGCAAGTTTCCAGTCATTTTGTGGCAGTGGGCTTCAACTACAAAGATATTTTATCACAAACAGGTAATACTGTTACCAGAGTAGTGTGGGAAAATTAAGTTCTAATGTCTCGGGTTTTCTGTGGACAAATGGGACTTCAGAAAATAAAGTAGCAGAAAAAGTGTCTTGTTCAAGAGCTGAAAGAAGTTCTCTTTGTTCTTTTAAGACATTAATCACAGAGAAGGTAAAACAAAAAAAGGTCCTCTTTATGCATGTCAAAAATAAAATCTTTCTGTTGTTACAGTTTATCCTGACATTTGCACCATTAGTCTAGTAGCTGTTGGGGATATGAATAAACACGTGGACAAGCTGCTTTTCTGGGAAGATGTATATGGCTTTGACATGTCTTGCATGAAGAAGGCTGTAATTCCAGAAGCTGTTGTGGAGGTGCTGGATCCAAACACGCTGATATCTACAGCCGCTGTCATTAAGGTACCATAATTATTAAACTTTTAGTTGTTAGATTAGAAGTTTTATTTTTTTATGAAGGAGGGGGGGAAAAAATACACATACACAAACTTGGGTATTCTTCAGAATGATACAAATACAGTAAGGCTCTTGGTGTTAAGACTGAGACTTGTATTAATTGCTTTACCAAGTTTAAGATCCTAATAAAGTAATCTTCCCATATTTAGGTTGTTCTTTTCTACATTTTCATCTATCCAAGCCCAAATTTACTTGCGTTTTAGTAAGTTACGAGTTGCATAACTGAAATTTAAACTATACCAAAGAAACCCTACAATATAGAATTATCTTCTACTTTGCTTTCTTCTTCACCTCAGTCAGTGTATGGAGTTGTAGGGGAGCTTCATACCTATTTCTGGCTTTAAAGATCTTTCATTGGAGGATCACTGACTGTCACCTTTGTCTAACAGGATGACCATGTCTGAAAAAGTAATGGTAGTTTCTGCAGTATTTGTTGAATTGATTTTATGCTTGGTTTTGTGTTGTCTTTTTTTATGGCAGCTTTGTGATGGGGAATAGTGGCAATTCCTTGCAGCTACACCATAGGTAGTGATTCCTATGAGAGAACACCTATGTGATGAGATGTAACTCCAGAACACTGACTAGATAAAAATTCTCATGAACTTTGTGATTAGTAATTATTTGAACAGTTCAAGTTGAGAAGACTATTATAAACCAAGATTTTTTTACTACAATGGTATTCTAATTATTGTTCATATAGTTACTTTTCTATTGTAAAACACTTAAGGCAGTAATATTACTGCTCTTCAGTGGGAATTGCCTGTTAAATAGAGGTAATTTCTATTTAAATGCATTCCTATCCTATTTTTATATAGAAGAAAATGGGTTCACATAATTCATTGCTGAACTTGACACCCTTACTGAGGGTAGTTCCGGTCTCTTCCAGCGTAGTTGCTTGTTCATACTTGTTGTATTCAGTTGTCATCCTGCCCACAAAATCAGTAACAGGTGAAGTACGGTTTTGTTGTAAGTATGTCCTGATGCAAATTATTGTTTAAGATTTTCTTGCCTATGATTTTATTACAGAGAACATTTTAAACTATTAAGTTTTTTAAATCGGGTATTCAAATGTAAGAAGTGCTGGGACTGATGTTTCTTTAATTTAAATAACTAATTTGGATGACTGGTGCATCTCTGCTTTCTTTTTTTTTCTTCAGCTTTCTTTATTTGTAGGTGTTGAAGTCATTACAGATGTCTTGCATTTTATTTTCTGAGCTTATTGACTAGACTCCCTCTAGAGTGAGTGAAATAACATTCCTAAGGACACCTATAATAAGTTGTGTGACTTGAGGCTTACAAGTGTCTGTTTTCCTTGAGTGTAAGGAGAGGGTAGAGTCATCAAAGCAGTTGTTGATATATACTTTGTAGACTGTCATCATGGGGAAGATAAATTCAGCCCTTTGTTTTGTGTGCATTCATTCACTGAGTTACTGAGATCAAGTGTCTGAGTCAATAATTGTTAGCTCTGACAGGTTTGATTGTACAATGAGTGAGGCATAGGCACTTTTCCTGCCTGCCACTTTTTTATAACATTTTGCATGTTCTGATTCAAGTGAAAGTGTAGTTCAGTACTTCTTACTAATAGGTCAAGTTTGATATACAGAAAATAACATATAACATGCTCTAAATTAACAGTTGTGTTGGTAAGTTGAACTTTGTCAGTTTGTTGTGCAAACAAATAAATTAAAGCACATCTTAACCTGGAAAGTGTTAATAATAACTATAGTTAAATGTGTCCAATGCAGTCTATCAGCTGCTGTCATTTTAGAAGCAAGATGCTTTCCTGATAACAGTACCTGCCCCTTTCTAATAAGTACTGCCATGAGCAGTCACTGTCCAGCACCAGTGTATGTGCTTAGCCCATTACGTTACTGTGCAGCATTTTGCATAATTGTTATATTTAATGGGTTTATATGCATTTGTTATCAGTAGCAATTGTCACTTTAAAAATAACCTGAAGTCAATGCATGAGCTCGTTTGGAGTTACAGTACAAAATAGTAAAATTAATGAGTTGAGCAACAGTGGCATTATAGGTAAATTGTTTTAATCGATAGGCATTCCACAGAACAAATGGAATATATTTCTGAGGGGAAGTTTAAAAATGTTCCAATTTATCATATGGTTATTACAGAAGATATTTTAGTGTTTGCCCAGATTATCTGCTGCTTCTTTTGTATAGTTTATAATGTAACTTTTCAGGAGGCAAAACAGTCCCTGAAGAAAGATAAGGCAGCATCAAGCAATACTGATTAATAATGTGTATGACTTTTAACTTCAGCAGTATATGATGTTCTTGGATAAAGCATTTTAACTAGTTTGTAAACTGAAGAACTTAATACAGTGAAAAAAAAAAAAAAGGTGGAATTTTTGTGAAAAACTAAAACCTGAAGTTTATTTCTCTTTAGAAAGTCTGGGGTTTTTAAAATATATATATATCTATCCTAAAAAGAATATTGAAATGCAGGTTGCAGTTTGATTTGACACTGTTATTGCAGTTGTCCTGGATGCTGTTGTTTTCTGTTACTTTTAAAATAGCAAAGCAGTTCTTTGCCTCGTGTGCTTTTTTTTCTTCTGTTGTTACTGATATTTCACTTATATCACTGCACATGGTTGTGCTGCTGTTCAGAAGGGCCTGCACAGGCTGGAGAAATGGGCCAACGACAGTCCTGGGCATAGGACTCGGGGCACTCAAAGGGCGATGCAGAGTCCTGCAGCCAGGGATGGAGGAATAACCCCAGGCATCAGCAGGGGCGGGGGCTGCTGGCTGGGAAGCAGCTTTGCGGAGAAGAATTTGGGGGTCCTGGTCAACACCAAGTTGGCCGTGAGCCAGCAACACGCACCCTTGGGGCAAAGGCAGCCAAGCAGCCTCCTGAGCTGCGTTAGGAAGATGACTGTCACCAGCAGGTCAAGAGAAGTGAACTTTCTCTTGTACTCAGCCCCAGGGAGACGGCCGTGCCCCACGGCGATGGCTTCTGGAGTGCTGTGCCCAGTCCTGGGTTCCCCAGTGCAAGAGTGAGGTGGATGTCATGGAGTGAGACCAGTGACAGGCCAAAAAGCTGCTGAAGGGACAGGAGCATCTGTGACGCAGGGAGAGGCTGAAAGAGCTGGGCTTGTGTTACCTGGAGAAGAGAAGGCTCAGAGGAGATTCTTATCAGGGTGTGTAAATGCCTGGTGGTGGTGGGAGTAAAGGAGGTGGGGCCAGACTCTTGTCAGTGGGGCTCAGGGTCAGGATGGGAAGCAACAGGCACCAGTTGAACTCCAGGTAGTTGCCTTTGAAGCCAGGGAAGCACTATTTTCCTGTGAGGGCAATTGCACAGTGGCAGGGGTGGCCTTGGGAGGTTGTGGAGTCTGTCCTTGGAGATGCTCAAAGCAGTTTGGACGTGGTGCTGAGCAGCCTGCTCTAGTTGACCCTGCTTTGAGCAGGGGGTTGGTCTAAGTGATTTCTAGAGGTCCATTTCAATTGTTCCATGATCAATACAAAACTAATCTGGCAAATCAAAAAAGCCCAATTTTAACCCATACTGGTTTCCTACTGTAGTTTACCGTGTGACTTCACGAACAAGGAGTAAGTTGAAGGTGCCTGTGAAAGCTGCTTAATCTCAACAATGGGCAGCTCTCATAGAGTAACTTGTGAGCTACTATATTTACTTCTGTACTGCTGCTAGTCAGAGTATCTGTCTATTTTGGCATTTGGGGAAGAGGGGTTTTAGGTGTTCTGTCAGTGTAAGTCTCTTCCTATTTTTGAAGTGCTGAATTCGTATTGCCCTAGAAAAGTTGTCTTATGGGAGCAACTGAACAACCTTCATCCAAAGGAAGATCTTAAATTAAATTCAGTACTGTTACTGACAGATTTGTATTATTCCTTTCGACAGCGTATTGACTGTAATACTGCATCCACTCCAGACTTAGAATTCTCTTCAGATTTCACCCTGACCATTACAATGAGCACAAAGTGTACGGTAAGACAATTTTAGTTTCTTCATGTATGGTCAGTATCACATTGGTCTAATAGATAGTGCATTAATTAAGGTTCATTTATCATTTGTCCTTGCCTTGAAACACTCATTTCTGCAGTACTGAGATGTCAAACAAGCCCGTTTTGTAAAGAGATAGATATAAAACTCCAGTAATAGCGTTACAGTATAATACAGGTAGATGAGGAAAGGGGAGATAAGGAGACATAGCACTGGGGTTCTGTTTTGTTCTCTAGTCTGTTTTCTGAAATAATAGTTTACTGTTCAGACATGCTGTTACCACTGTGCTCAAGAATGGTGCAGTCACTAGTCTCAGAAGAGCTCTTCTGAGCTTTTTAATAAAAAGAGTGAAAAACAAAATAGATACAGCAAAGGTAGACTATAGCTCATGTAATAAACATATAGCAGCTCATATGGCAACCAGTTTCTCAAACAGGGAAGTTCATGAACTTTAAGTCTGAAGACTGAGAGGGGAACAAATACAGCATTAGAATCTGAGTCTGTTAGCCAGGGGTTTTACTGCATCTTTTTTATCTATCGTACTCAAGTTAGTACTTTTACTTTATGTAAGTTAGTATGATGTATTCAAAAGACCACTAATTCTAGAAAGGTTGTGGAATTGAATTGGAGGAGAGTGCCAACTACAGCAAACCCAAGCTTATGCATCTTGGACTGGGGCATTAAGTCAAGTAAAGAATCTCCAGCAAATCTTGTAAGTCTGTGATCTCACTCAGCTGAGTAGTATTTGTCTATTAAACACTAGTTAATATGAAAAGAAAGAAAAGAAAAAATAAGTTTTCCATCTGAGCTTTAGAATCAAATGAAGACTCAGTACTAGGGCATCTTTCAAACACTTCTTTGACATTGTGCCTGCATTGTTCAGTATGAATTTACATAAATACACATTCATTTTGCAGTTGTTTTTCTTGATCATTCAGTATCTGGTAGTTATGAGAAAACAGAGAAACACAGATTTTTGGATTAATGAAAAAAGACCCCTATTTATTTCCGCGAAGGGCCCATACAATTTATGTCATGTGTTTTGTATTCCATTTTTGAAGTGTAAGTCAAGGAAGATACATAAATATTTTTATTTAACATACTTCATGTAAAGGTGTGAGTGACCTCTAAAATAAACATTTTATGAATGTGTTTAAAGCTAAAACAGATTAGGTATTCCAACATGAATATTCATAAGTGTTTAGATTGGTACCTATGTGAGGATACCTTCACCTAGTTAGGAGGCACAGCTTGCTTTCTTTGTTGGGGTAGGGAAGAAAATAATTACACAGAAGGATTTTTGTAGTGCTATTGTTAGGCAGGGCAGTTAGGATAAAGATGAGGTACAGATGAGAAAGTCTGGTGGTGGCTTAGATTGAAGTAATGCATTGAGTTATTAAATAATAAATTATAAGCAAAGGCAGGATGACCTAATTTTTACAGATTTTGATTGCAGTAATATGCTTTTACATTCAACATCAATTATAAGTTCTTTCTAACAATTTATTAAAGTGTCCTCATTAGATTTGACAAAAGTTTGTATTAGGTTCTGAGATCTGTTGTGAAAACGAAATAGTGTATTGTGATGCTTCTGCTGGGAGTTTGATACTTAGATGTAAGTCGCAGCACATCACAACATCAAGTCCAAAGGGGTCATTGGTAGTTAATTTTTAATATATTGTGATAGGTTTGCTACAACTGATTTATTTGGCTTTCACGTGTGTATATGAAGAGGAGAAACAGACTTTCTCTAGTATGGATACAAAGAATATGTTGCTGTATAATGTAGTCTTGGATAATCTGTATAATCCAAGTCTTGGATACCTACGTCAAGCCATATAATACCTGGTTTAGGATGGGTCTGCGTGTCAGTTCATGCTGCTGCATTTGCTGCCACTTCTGCTGTGTAACAGGGTGCATAAGAATTCGTTGGTGTTATAAAGTGAAGTTTTCCTGTGTATATAATTTAAAGCATCGTTGTTAGTGTGATTTAGTAGCTGTGTACAAACACTTCATAAGTATTTTGAATTATCACCAAATTAAGTAAAGGCACGATAACCTCTTGTTTTTCATGAATGGAGATCTATATCTTTTTATTGTGCATTTACAAAAAAAATCTCCTGTTTTTAATTGTCATAGGATCACAGAATAATTCTAGTTGCCTCAGGGCAGGGTCAGCTTTGATTTCAGACCAAGCTCCAGTGCAGCCCTGGGTTAATTTTGTTATGTGGCCACTTTTGAATAACTGATTAGTTATAACTAATTAGTAGATGTTTGGGTAGAGTAAAATAACTTACTTTGTAAACGTCATTTTCCTTAGCACTAGACCTTTACAAAAACTTGATTTCTGTTCTATGATTCTGTGGTATCATTGACTTATAAATCAAGATGTACATCTGCATTTTATGACTTGCAGGGAGAAGGGGAGGGAAGTGGGGGAGGAGCAGCATTTCTGAAATTTTGCAGTGAATGCAGGTTCTAAAAAATGATCAGAACTCTGTAAAGTATTTTGCACTTCATCATTTAGGTTTATTGACACTTTGAGTGAAATTTCCACTCTTTCTATGATGGATTGTAGAATTTTAGTTGGGGGTTGACAGTTCATCCATCATATCAGGCTGCCTAACCTTGCAGTAAATGAACAATAAAAGTCCATTATTTATATTGAGAATTTTTGAGGAGAAGCTTCAAGATTGCTATTTGTCCTTTGAAAATAACATTTGATGTTTTTCTTGTTTGAATCCATGTTTTGTTGTTCTACTGGCTTTTCATTTTTTGCACAAAATAATGCTTATATGTCAAAGAATTCTAGCTTTTTGTACTTGTCTGTTCTGATTTTTGCATTTTAAAAATACGAACATTTTAAAATATTTTTCTTTATTTAAAAAAAAAATCAGAAAATTAAACAATTTGGAAATCCATCCTTATATGCTTGTATATACATCACTTTTTTTAGCTTACAACCTAAAATTCATTTCAAAGCAGCTCTCTCCCAGCTCCTTCTGTGCCATAAAAGTGTGAAGATAGATTCGGTTGTCTTATTCCTAGTGTTGCCATCAACAGCAAAGTGAACTTCAGACCAGTGTTACCGTCAGAACTAGAACTCCCTCTGTTAAATGGTCTGTCTTCAAAAACCGAACAAGTGGAAAGCTTGGGTGCGTGGTGCTACGTTAGTGGTTTTGTGGATCCTATTGCAGATGGGCTACTAGTTTGCACTGTGTCATCATGTTATGGGGCACGGGTTTCCATGCTGTTTCTTTCCAAGGCACTGTGTGGGTGCAGAGAAGTGTACATACGGTAGACATTCTTACATGGAAATGGGTCAGCAGCATGGAATGTGTGGTTGCTGTTGCTGAACTTGTTTTTGCAGATGTTAGCACTCACGGGAGGTAACTTAGCAAGTGCACAGGGAAAAGAGTTGTGACCTCCTCTGATTGGAGTACCCAACATCATATTCATTGTTGAAGAGCTAAGCTTTCAGCTGACAACTCTGGAGGCATTAGTCATGTTGGGGTCTGCTGCTTCCTCCCATCAACCTGTTTACCTGTCTGTGGTAACAGGACAGAAAGTTGTAAAAGCTGACAGGAATCAGAGCCATAACGCAGTCTGTTTACCAACTCATTACCACATTTGTTTTGATTGGACTTGGAACATCTCGAGGACCCCTCAGGCAGGAGAGGCTGGACTTCTCATTTCTGTGGCAAGATGTCAAATACCTCTAAAATCTGACTTTAGATTTTCCTCAGTCTGTTTGCCCTGCTGCCGCCCCCCCCCCCCCAATAGATAGTGTTTGAAATCCTGTGTTTATTTTCAGTCTCAAGAGAGAAGCTGACCTCTTCTTGATTTCCCCATACTTTATTCTTGTAAATTGCTCTGGTAAACGCTTTTGGGAGGATTTCGTAAAGGCTGTGGGGAAGCCTCACCTAGGAGAGAGCTAGGAACAGAGCTTCCTTTCTGTTTTTGACTAGAGGGAGCACAGGAAGATTAGCCTCTCAAGCTTAATGCTAACCTTTGGGATTTGTCACCCACCTCTTCCTCATCCTTTGATTTTATTTTTTTTTTCCCCCCTGCCCTCCATTTTGCTTGGTCACTTTTTAGTACAAACCTTTTAATTACTGAAAACTGAAAATGCAAGTGCTGAAATAGGTATTTCTCTTCTTTCTAGATATTATTGCTGTTCTTGCTCTTGGAGGGCCTTCCTGCTGACCTCTTGGCTAAAGATCTGATTGTATGATACTGCCACTTTAATTGTACTAGAGGTTGTTTGAAAACCATGCAATTCAGTATGCAAATAAGCAAACTGTTTTCTATGTTTAGCTAAATGGACTGAGGACAAAATGCCCAGGCTTAGTGATGAGCTTCTATGAAATAGAAAAACTGTGTAGTTCCTAAAACCTAAGAGCGTAGTATTAGTTGCCACATCTGATTTGTCTGTCCTTCCACCTGTAAATGATTTTAAATCACTCTCATAATTTTGTAGGGGGAAAAAAACCCAAACCCAACCAAATGCTAGCAGGGTATTAAGTCATGTTCGTAACAGGTCAGCCTTATGTCTATCTGTAGGTGCGTTCTAAGTGTATTGCAGAGGCTTATGCAATGCATTTATTGAGTCATATCTTTAAAAAAAATGCTTAATGCTCTAAATAGGTTTTTCTTCCTGGTGTTCAAGCAATTAAATAAGTCTTGAAGAAAAAAAATTCTTAATAAACCTGCAAAATATGGAAATATTGAGCAAAAATAAAGATTTTAACTGTGACCTTTTATGTGATGCTTAATCTTTCAGAAGCTGGTGGTGAATTCAGGGCTTTTTTTAGAGCACGTATTCTTTCTGTTGATTTTTCTTTTATTTGTCCTCTGGTTTACCACAAAGTAGTATCTTTTAGCATTAAATTTATTTATCATTACTTTAGCTTTCAAAGAGTGAAGATTTTTCTAAGCATGATACGGTTGCATGGAATCATTATATAAAATTGTTCCAAAGCACTTTTAGTGCAAGTTGACTTGATTTCAGTCTTACAAAGATAATGCCCCAAAATAAATTTAATTAGCTGCAAAAGTGCATTTTCCTAGTAAAGAGCTAGGGTTTGTCACTACTGATTTTAGTGAGACATCTGGCTAATATCAGTTAGTAGATGCTGCTAGGAAAATATTCCATTAATTGTGTTCTAATTTGATCACTGTGTGAGCTTTTGAGATAAAATATAATGGTGATTACCCTCAGTATAGAAATCAATTGACAAACTTTCTCTTTTGTTTGCGAGCGTTTCCCCTGTGAGTCCATCAAGGTTGATCTTTCCTAGCTGAATAACAATATCCCCAGGGAGGAAAATGGCAGTATCTCTTCATTGCTCCCAAGAGATCTTGTCAAAAAGCAGGGGATGTGTATAAAAAGTGGGAGGGAGAGGGGGGGTGAAAGAAGGATAATGAAGCAGGCAACGTGACTGATGTATTAAAACCTTTAGGAGGAAAAAGGAAGTTGAGTTGACTGTAGAAAATTATTTTTACTAAGGAAAAATCTTTGCATGTTAAAATCCTAAATACTAGACAGTTTCATTTCTTAACATCCAATCTTCCACTTGGGAGCCCACAATAAGTATTAGCATATAAATCTTTAATTCCAACTTTAGCTGAGAAACTAAATTTTTTAAGCTAGAAGTTGGAAATCTGGCTATGGGTACCACAATCAAATGCATCCTGAACGCCTGATTTCTGTTTAAAGGAAAGACTACTCTTACGTTACGAAGCGGTGTTTGTTCTTCTGATCTTATTTAGTTATTGGCAGTCTCCTCTACAGTGTTCTCCAGGTTCTTAGTATTTTCAAAACACAAAATTGCTGGGTTTTAATAGCAAGGGATTTCTTTTCCCTGTGATAAAAACGCAGCAACTCTGCTGCATGGATGACAAACATTCCATCTCCATGCTTGGATAAACTCCATCAAAAGCACATTATCTCCCACTTCTGTGGCCAGCTGTCTAATTGTATTTGTTGTAGCCACTCACTGTTGGAACATGATACTAGTGAAGAGCAAGAATGATAAATTACTCACTGTAGGTGATAGCGATGATGATAATTTTTAATTTCCATGTTCCTAAGTGAATTGGTAAGGTTGTCTTTGCGTTCTCATAAGGAGTCGAGCAGTCTCATTTGTTTTACCCTGTTAAAATGCAGCATGAACAGCCAGCCATTTTCTTTAGAAAAAAGCCTTAATATTCATACATATTTAAGTAAAATTTGAACTCCCCTTCTCACTTCAGCTTGAAGGCTCTTAAGTGGAAAAGTATAAATAATATGTACTAATATTCATCTATTATGTATGTTGAAGTGTTTTGTGATCTTAATATATTTGGTACATGTTACATGAATAAAAGGGAGAAAAATAGGCTCGAAATAATTTATCTGGCAGGGAAGAAAAATATGCTGAAGACAAGCAGATCTTACTGGGAGGACGTGTTTCGTTTACAGTTCGTATGGTTGCATGAACACCTTAGAAATCCTCAGTGATGGATGGAGACCTTAAGCTACTTTGCGTGAACTCTTCATCAAAACATGGGTTTGACAATCAGGTAGAAGTTAGTGGCTGCTATTCTAATTTCAGAAATATTTTATTCTTAGTTGAGTGAACTTTATAGGATGATGCTTTGCAGTCTCAGTAATGTATATCTGTTCCTAAATATTTTCTTAGTTCTTTATTTAACTTCTTAGCTTCCTTGGTAAACATGGAGACTTTGTTCTAGGGTTGAAGTTTTTGTCCTCCTAGCTCTGCTTTTCTCCTGGCAATTTATTTGAGAACAGAAAGAATAATATTTCTGCAGTGTTTCCTAATATTGAACATTCTTTGAGGCTAGAGCATGTGTCAGGCTAGAGTTGCAGGTATTTATTACCAGTTTAGAAGTCATTATTTCTGTTTTCCTCTTTCATGCTACTCAAGAGACTGGCACTTGAAAGATTCTTCCAGAGGAGGCTTAAGTTCTTGCTGATTAGTCGCTGGTGAAGTTGTAAATGAGCTGTCAAAGGTGGCAAAAGATCATGAAAACTGCGTGGAAGAAATAACTGTTATCCTTATGCTTAAAAAAACCCCACCAAACAAAAAAATCCACCAAGGCAGTAGTTCTAAAATATCATCTAGAATTCATGGGGGTAATATTTGCTTTGGATTTTTTTTCTTCAGTTTGACTTCTTGTAAAAATGCCACCTTTAATAAAAATTGGCCAGCCCTGTATTCTGTTTTAATGTGCTTGTGTCTGTGATTGTTTCTGTATGCCACTTGTAAGAGTTTGATTTCCCCCCCCCCCCCCCCCCCCCCCCCTTATATTTTGCTGTTTAGCTCCATGTGTTAAATTTTACCACACGAAGCGGGGGGTGGGGGTGCTGAATCTTCCTTCAAGCTGTAGACATTCCAAATATCTTTGTATGTAGCATTGCATATTTAATAGAAGTTTGTGATTGACTGTTACAGCTACTGCAATTTGTAGTAGTGTTCAAAAGTGAAATGAAAAAAAATATTTTGAACTTCAAGTTTACAGAACTACTTCACTGCAATGTACTTAAATATAAGAGATATGTATTGTTAATTTCAGCATAAAACCACCACCAAATAAATAATAGAAAAAAAATGTTAAGGTATAAGGTAAGATATAAATTCCTAAAAATATAATAATCAGAACCACAGTTTTGTAGCTAGTTTTGTATTATCTGGTATTCCGACTTTGATTTGTGTAGGGTTTTAGATTTGTGGGATATTATTTTTAAACATACAGGACTAGTGGTTGTAGATAAAATTGTAGAAAGTATCATCTGCATGTACTTCTAGCTTTTTCTTTCCCAAAGGCATTAATGTGGGGTACCAGATAATTTCTGTAGTGGTGCAAGGCCACTTCAAGGACCAAAGGGTTTGGCCAACCCTAACCCTAACCTTTGTTTTTGTTTACAGCTTTTTTAGCACTTGCATTTGGGAGTATTGAAATAGGCTTCTGTAATGCAGATATTTTTTCGTAACTTTTTCAAGGAAGACTTAGTACTGTTTAATGTAGAAGCAGAAATTTCAATGCTTTATGTAAAACTTCTCAGAAAACACTGAGGGGAGAAATAACTAATCTGTATAGCAGCTTTGAATCCTCCAATACTTTGCCAGTGAGATAGAATCATTTAAATGGAAAAAGGCCTTTAAGATCATTGAGTCCAACTGTAAATCTAACATTGCCAAGTCCACCACTAAACCATATCCCTAAGTGCTTAGATCTACATGTCTTTGAAATACCTCCAGGCATGATGACCCAACCACTTCCCTGGGCAGCCTGTTCAATGCCTGATAACCCTTTCAGTGAAGAAATCTTTCCTAATACCCAATCTAAACCTCCTCTGGTGCAACTTGAAGCTGTTTCCTCTCGTCCTATCACTTCTTACCAGGGAAAAGAGACTGACACGTCAGTGCAACCTCCTTTCAGGTAGTTGTAGAGAGTGATAAGGTCTCCCCTGACCATCCTCTTCTCCAGGCTAAACAACCCCAGCTCCCTCAGCCTCTCCTTGTAAGACCTGTGCTCCACATCCTGCACCAGCTTTGTTGCTCTTCTTTGGACTCACTCTAGTACCTCAATGTCTTTCTTGTAGTGAGGGGCCCAAAACTGAACACAGTATTGAACACACCAGTGCTGAGTACAGAGGGACAGTCACTTCCCATCCCTGCTGGCCACACTGTTCCGATACAATCGAGGATGGTATTGGCCTTTCTGGCCACCTGGGCATGCAGCTGGCTCACAGTCAGCCAGCTGTTGCCAGCACCCCCAGGTCCTCTTCTGTTGAGACAGCTTTCCCCAAGTCTGTAGTGTTTCATGGGGTTGTTGTGACCCAAGTGCAGGACATGACACTGACCCTTGCTGAACCTCATACAGTTGGCCTGGGCCCATGGATCCAGATCCCTCTGTAGAGCCTTCCTACCCTCAGGCAGATCAACGCTCCCACCCAACTTGGTGTCATCTGCAAATTTACTGGGGGTGCACTTGATCCCCTCATCCAGATCATTGATAGAGATATTATAGAAAACTGGCCCCAGTACTGGGCCCTGGGGAAAGCCACTCGTGACCAGCTGCTAACTGGATTGAACCTCATTCACCATGATTCTTTCAGCCATCCAGACAGTTTTTAACCCAGTGAAGAGTGCACCCATCCAAACCATAGGCAGCCAATTTCCCCAGGAGAATGCTGTGGGAAACAGCTTTAGTAAAGGCTTTAATATTGCAAAGAAAACTTTCTTTCTGTATTAAAGATGTAGTGTCATTCACCAGTTTTTGGAAAATTAAATGTTTTGCTGCTACTAGAATAACTAAAAAGATTTATAAAATTGAGCTGTAATGAAAAAAGCTACACTCTGGATTTAAAGTGTCCTGGTAGGAATTAAGTGTTAAGATTTGTACTTGCTCTGTGTTAGATAGATAAAACCAGACCATCATAGTAAGGCTATAATTGTCTATTTTTTTTAATTCCTAGATTGCTTTAAGCAAAGCTTGGGTGGTTGTAAGAAGCTGTCAAGTTCTTTTCTGGTATGAACAAATCACTGAACTGGGTGTCAAGAGCAAGGTTTCTCTTTGACATAGGCCCACCCATTCTTTAGACTAAGGTTTTCTGGATTAACTGAAAATTTGAGTCTTCCCTTTCTATTGAGTTCCCTCCTTGCTTGCTTTCTACAATAAACTCTTAAAGCTATGCTGAGATCCTGCATGCCCTCCCTGTATTTTAGCATGGGAGCCCAGCCTGTTTCTTTTGATAAAACTTCTAATTGAACGATTCATACTCAGAAGTATTGGAATGGGTTGTATGAATTGTTAAAGGAAATATCGTGACAAGTAGCTAACTACATACTGTTTTTTTTTTTGGCTCAACTATTTCAGTATCAATGTTGAAGGACATATATCCGTTCTAGAACGTAACAAAAAATTGAATGGATCAATGTAGAACTCTTGTTCTCTGTAATCCTTTGAACTTGCGCTCTGTGATCCTTGGAGCTCTGCATAAGGTGGCCTTTGATGTGTAATAATTAGTGTTACTATCTCTAGGTAGTCGGTGTTTAAGTTAGAAAACCTTTGATACTGTAGGGAATAAGATGGTTATTTATCCTGGTAATTTACAGAAGGTGTATAAATCCTGTTTCCCTGAGTATGGGAGGTAGCAAATAGCAGGGGACAGTTTCTTTGCTTCTAACTGCAGTTTCTTTTCAGCCCGGACTTGATCCCAAAAAAATGTTTATCTGGGGATGTTTTCTCAGGGTAGCACGAAGGGTGTTTCTGTTACTTCTTGATGCCAAGTATATAGATAATTGCATTTATCTAGGTCTGCTTGGAGCTTTTAGTTTTTTGGTCCAAAATGTAGCTTGATTGTCTCATTTTCTTTGAAAGTAAATTTTTTTCCCCCCATAATTCTTAATGTATTTTTGTTGTCTCAACCTTGTTTTCCTTTCTCCAGTAATCATATCCTAGGTCTTATTTGTAAGCGTATCACCAGCATTAACCTGATGATTGAAAACTATTTTTATGCCTTAGTAAATCTCTGACTAATGTCCAGAAAAGATTGTGCATCAATAGAAGTAGTCTGATGGATCAATAAAGCTTTGTCAAAACATTCTCAATCTTTACTCAAAAAAGACATATTAGAGATAAGGTTGTAATTCACCTGGGAATTAAATTCTCATCATTGAGTGATAGGACTTCACTTAAGGGATGGAAGAGTCGTTGTTTCCAACGTCTGGTGCTTATTTGTCACAAAGGTCCCTCAGTGTCTCCTTGGTTCATTTTTTAAGGAATATTTACCCACATTGGAATCTGGAACTTTCCAGGCTTATCTGGAGTGACCTTAGGTTGAAAAACTAATACAGGTGCATTAACACAGACTTAGTTGCTTTAAGATACTGTATTCACTGCCATGTTGGTGAAATCAGTTCTGGATTTAGACTACAGAAGAAAATTACTAGAATGGTTTAGCTACCGTTCATATTAAATGTTCCATAATAATAAATCCTTGTGCCATTCAGTGCATTACCTTAATTTTGTCGGCATGTTGGACATTTTTTTTTTTTCTTCTCAGTCTATCTCAGTCAATATGAAGGGAATGCTACAGAACTTGTCCTTTGTATCTGTTCAGAACAACCAGTTTTGTAGACCTAGAGTAGGACACAAACACTGGTGCTGTGAGAGAAATGTTATCATGGGTTGTTTGCAGTGAGTTTTCATGTTAACAGGCTTGCCATCATTGATGTAGTACATATCTTACTTGAATGTACTATAGCTGATGTGGGGAGAATCCCTTCCTGCTGTCACAGGGATAGAGTCCCCAGGTGCTGTAGATGGAGTTACTCAAAAGCTCTGTGCTGGGTCATTTCTTCAGGCTGACATGTAACAGAAAAGCATAACTGCCTTGGGCCCACACTCTGATTTGCTTTAGCCTTTTTGTAGGAGACAGTAGAAAGCAAATGAAGGTGAGCATGGACAGGATTTCAGGTGAAACTGTGGAGTGGATGGCATTTTATTAGCATCTTCCAGTTCTTTATTTGAATTCTTGAAATTTCCAGGACTCTCATAAGGGGTTTTTTTGTCAAAAAAGCAGGCCAGCATTGAAGGCCTGTGTAACTAGTAGTGTTGGTATACTGTTTTGTGCACAGACTTTTTGTATTTCTTTTCCAGCTGTAAGAAAAGTCCCACTAATGAATTATGCACTGAAGAGGCTTTTTTTTTTTTGCAGTTAGAAGTGGGGTGGCCGGAGGGACAGAAGGAGGATTCCAGGGAATCCTATGGAGAATTGCTATTAGAAGCTATTAACTGCTAGAAAGGCCGGCATGAAGCATTTGTGAATCTTTCTCCTTATCTGTGTGTGTAGTAGAGGCAGAAAAATATTCCCTGCTTGGTTATGCTCTACCTCTGTTCACAGGGAGCTTTTGTGGAGAATAGTGTTAAGCTATGCAAAGAGTAAACACGTCATACTGTGTGTGTATCTAGTGAGAGTCGTGGGAGGAGACAAGGACTGAAATTTGTGCTTGTGGATTTGCACATCTGAAAGGCTGTTTTCTCCTATGTCATTCTAGTTGTAGTTAGGGTGTGGGGGTTATTTTGGAAACTCAGATTAAAATTTGATATGTAATAAAATGCAGTTACAGGGGGCTGAATATTCTCAAGTAGGACAAAGGTATGATGACAGTTTATTTTTTGACTTGGGATTTTTAACATGCCTGAAAGCATAAATATAAGCTTGTTTCTCTTAGTAAAGGCTTGAAAAGGAGTGGAAATCCCAATAAATGTATATATTAATGATAGACTTTCCTCTTTTTTTAATAGGCAGTTGCTGGTTATTTTGATATATTTTTTGAGAAGAACTGTCACAACAAGGTGAGTATTTCACATGCATTTTTAAAATGTCTTTGAGAGATGAGGGTGTTTCTGTATTTTATTCTGCCTCAAGGTGTTTGGCAGTCAGTCTGTTTTGTTGTAACCAACACTTCATGTGCATGTGTGTTTAGTAATTGATTGATGTGGTGTGATATCAAAAATGTTGTTCTTAATCAAACTCTTGAACTCTTCCATTGCAGGTCTTGTTTTCAACTGGTCCCCAGTGTACCAAAACACACTGGAAACAGACAGTTTTTCTCCTGGAGAAACCAATTCCTGTAGAAGCAGGTATATTTAAATTCTGTTGTGGTGCAACACTGATTGTGTTACACTGCTGTTGTCATCAAGTTTAAATCTAAAATACTTATAAAAAGATGTAAGTGTTTAAAAGATCTAGGAAATAAATCTTTCAGCTGCTGTTAAAGAATTTGTCTCAGCAAAGCACTGGGACATATCTATACAAAATTCATGTTAAAAATACATATAAATGTCTGCATAGCTATGTTGTGAGTGTATGACTTATACTTGCATAGTTCCATACTGTAATTTTGATGAGAAAACTGTATCAAAGCATTTTTGAAGCAGAAAAATGCAAGACCAGAACACTGCTATTAACTTTCTCTTAATTTTAACATTACTGTTGTTCTTAAGTATCATATTTGTCAAGTGTTTGCATAGAATTTTTTGTAGTGCTCCTGAACTATGCTGTATTTGTTAAATGAATCATGATTTGATTCATGATGTGTTGTACCTGGCACTGTGGGATTACTCTGTAAATTGAAAACAGTTTCAGATAACTTGCAGCCATGAACTTGATCCATTGAAGTATGGAAAATGTTATTTTGATACACTGTAAATTTTTATAAAATGGGTATGTACTGTAATATGTTTCACCTTGAATTTGATTCAAGTAAAAAGGCTTTTGTTGTTAGGGATAATCCAAAATTCAGATGATAGATTTTTGGAGTAAGATATTGAAGACTGAAGTGATGCTTGTTAGTGGTTTTAATTAGTTCACTTGGGTAAGTCTTGAAAACATATTTCCGTGCAAGTAGTCAAATATTCCTTGCATGGTAGACACAGAAATATGTGTATTGGCTGTCACAAGATAGTCATGCAAGAGGGTGGGCACACAACAGGTCAGGAATTACAAGTCTTGCCCTCTTATTCCTGTAGAACTGCATTTTCTTTCAGACTCTCCTAGTCTTTTTATAATCAACGGAAATTTTTATGCTGTTTTATTTTCATCCACTTAACCACTAGATATTTACTCACCACTGTTGAACTCTGAACCTGGTGGTGAATTAATCATCTTTGAGGGCCATTTTTCATTACAGACCTAGCAGGAGCAGGGGAAAAACCTCAGAATTGGGGCTCATTTCTGCTGGTTGTTTAATAAACTCATGGTAATATGTGGCCCCAACCTAAACAGTTTATAAATAGATCGGACATATTGAGGGAAGACACACAAAAACTTGTGTGGACGCTGGGAAAAAAGACTGAGATCAAGAGACTTAGAGGTGCTATAGAGAAGTATTGACGTGGGTGGAATGTTGTCTCTCTTAACAGACCTAATTATGAATGTACAATGGTGAAAGGAGCATCTAACCTCAATTAAACTGCTTTTACAGTTGCCTCTTCCAGCTATCATCCAGAGCTTATTTCCTAAAGGCACTGTGGCCTATGTTATCTCACAAATCATTTCTGTCTTTTGTGTTTGACTTTATATTCTTAAACAATTTTTACTTGCATATTCTTAAGTCCTTTCACTTCTTGGCGTGGACATACACATTGGTGCATTTGTACTTGGCTTGTGTTCTGTTCAGGTTCTCTTTCTAGACAAGACTGGATAAAGTCTCCTTGTAGCAACTCATTAAGTTTCAATGTCATAGAGTGTGAAGGGAAATTTTAAGTGCAATGACATTTGTTAGAATATGCACATTATTTAATATTACATAGATCATTTGACATTTACCAAATGTGTGAAATTACTAGGAGGTGTGCCTGGCTCTAGAATTCTAGTCTAGGTGCAGTGACTTTCTGAAGACAACTGCAGAAACAGTGTGCTTTGAAGCAGTGAACACAACCTAGTCGACCTTCAAAATCACTTTTGCCATAACTCCTTCCTTTTTCTGTATTAGCTCATATTTCTTAAAATTACTCCCATAACAAATCTCGTTCGAGTTGTGTTTCTCTTTTCTTTTTACCCATCTCCTTCTTTTTGTAATTAATTGTTTCCCTCTCCCATCCTTTTACTCATTCTGTCTGTTTCTATATCTTATATAAATTTACCACTTTAATCTAGGATTGTGTACAAGTTATTTCTAGTGTTAGAGACTGTTCTGAGAGATACTCTTGATGTCATTTCCATTTCCTTTGTAATCCCAGTTTTTAATTTTTGTGGGATATTTGTTCATGGATGACATAAACCTAACAGGGCAGATGGTGTTTACTGATACTTACATAGGAATGTTTCTTTATTTAGGTGATAATTTTTGAAAATAACATTTGCTCTGACTTTGACCCTTCTCCTTCATTGTTTCAAAAATCCTTTTTCCTCAACACGTTAACTATAAGTACAGATTTCCCTATCTTCCTTTTTTCATATTTTTTTTTCTTTGTAAAAATAGTGACAGGTATTCATCTTGATAATTTGTGGTTAACCATATTCTTTGGTTTCTTCAGTCTTTTATTTTCCATTTCACCAGCTGAAGAAACTGCTCAAACTTCTTTTGCAGTATATGTAAAGTTGCACTTCCAGCTGTTTGTCATCTGACATTTGGTAAGAAGCAGTGCTAATTCATTCATGTTTTACTATTGTTAGTACCTGACATGTTGACCTGACTTCCACTGCAAGTGTACTTTGCGTTTGGGGAAACTTTTTTTCTTCAAGGGGACTTTTCTCAATGCAAGTTTACTGAAGAAAAAAGTGACTCCATTAGATTAAATACATTTGCATCATTTCAAGGCTTCAGCCTTTTATGTCTATCCCTGTGTTTACCAATATTCATCAGTACTCTGTATGAATTCTTAAAATAAGAAATATATAGCAATGGGAGATAAAGACAACCCACTTCTGACTAAATGTGTTCACATGATCATTTAGGGTGGAAAAGACCTTCAAGATCGAGCCCAGCCATAACGGAACACTGCCAGGGCCACTAAACCACATCCCTAAGTGCTTAGATCTACACGTCATTGAAATACCTCCAGGGATGATGACTCCACCACTTCCCTGGGCAGCCTGTTCCAATGCCTGATAACCCTTTCAGTGAAGAAATCTTTCCTAATATCCAGTCTAAATCTCCCCTGGTGCAACTTGAGGCTCTTGTCCTTTCACTTGCTGCTTGGGAGGAGAGAACAGCACCCACTTCACTACAGCCTCCTTTCAGGTGGTTGTAGAGAGCAATAAGGTCTCCCCTGACCATCCTCTTCTCCAGGCTAAACAACCCCAGCTCCCTCAGCCTCTCCTTGTAAGACCTGTGCTCCACATCCTGCACCAGCTTTGTTGCTCTTCTTTGGACTCACTCTAGCACCTCAGTGTCTTCCTTGTAGTGAGGGGCCCAAAACTGAACACAGTATTGGAGATGCTGCCTCACCAGTGCTGAGTACAGAGGGACAGTCGCTTCCCATCCCTGCTGGCCACACTGTTCCGATACAATCGAGGATGGTATTGGCCTTTCTGGCCACCTGGGCACGCAGCTGGCTCACAGTCAGCCAGCTGTTGCCAGCACCCCCAGGTCCTCTTCTGTTGAGACAGCTTTCCCCAAGTCTGTAGTGTCTCATGGGGTTGTTGTGATCCAAGTGCAGGACATGACACTGACCCTTGCTGAACCTCATACAGTTGGCCTGGGCCCATGGATCCAGATCCCTCTGTAGAGCCTTCCTACCCTCAGGCAGATCAACGCTCCCACTCAACTTGGTGTCATCTGCAACACTGAGTCACGACAAGTTCTTCCCTAGTAAATATTGGAAAATAAGTAGAAATTAGTATTATTTGAGTCTTGCAATGATCTGACCAGTGTGCCCATGGTGGCATTTGCTTTTAGTTTTTTAATAGGTTGTGAAAGAAGAATTTGGTGGTATAAAATGCATTTAGAATGCTTTATTGTTTTGAAAGCATCTTTTGGACAGGGCAGTGGGGTTTTTTTCCCCAGTAAAGAAATATGGTTTACTTGGATTTCTAATCCCGACTGAAATAGTAAGTCTCTATTGGATGCTTTATAGCTTTTGGGGATATGCCTGAAGTGGTCATAAAGCACTTAATTGTGTTTGGATTTGCTCTATAGAAGAGGTTGAGTTTACAGATATTTGAACCTGTTGGGTATTTAACAGAAAAAGGCTCTTTTATGCCATGGCAAAATTGTTTTGTTCTGCAGTGTGAACTAGCTAATTTTCTCAGCTGTTTGATGCCAGGTTATTTGTTGTAAAAATAGATCTATTTTCTCAGCCGTAAAAAAGACTGAATGTTTTGATCTCTAATCTAACAATAACGGAATCAAGCCATCAGAAGCCAAAGGATGGGGCTTACAACTAATCCTCCCTCTTTTGCCATTTCTGCCACAGCCTGTGGGATGACATGGGGAGAGGTTTAATCTAGGTCCAAAGATTTGGAGAATGAGGCTGTAAAAGTTACACCTAATTAATACTTCTGATCTGCCGCTGAATTTCAGCTTGATATCTAACTATGGTAGCCAGCTTTGTATATAATTTTAATGGATAATTTCTAATGATTTGGTTTTAGATATAGTGTGTGAGTGAGGGATAGTCTCTTACTACTCAAGTATTCTGAAAAGCTAGTTCCTCCTCAGACTGTGACGAGAGGATAGAAGGTGATGTACAATGAAATAAAGCAAAATAACATCAGTGTGTTGGATATGCTTTAACTGCTTAGCAAGCAGTAAAATGAAAGAAACTGGAGAAGGAAGCGAGATGGTACTTTATTGCCAGAAAAAAATGGGCTTTCTCAGACAAGAGTACTGTGTTGTAGACTCCCTACAGAGCACAAGACTTCACTTAGTAGCCCTTTTCTTAGTTTGAAAATCTCTTTATTTTGAAAATTGAAATTTAGATGCCAGTGCAGTATCTCTTTCTTATTTAATGGTCCAACCATAAGTCACTTCCTTTTGTTGTTTGTTGAAATATTCCTGCTAAGTTTCATAAACAAAAAATTATACACTGAATATGGTTCTCATTTGGTTGTCTCAAGCATTTACTAAATAAATAAAATGCTTTAAAAATTGTTTTAAAGGGCCAACTGAATCTTTTCAGTAACAGTGCATTAAGTTAAAACCCAGATCTGTATGCAAGCAAATTCTATTAGCAATAAAACAGCATATTGTCAGCATCTTGTGTTCTTGATATTGCCTTGCAGTGGAAATAAAACCTTGATTTGTTTTTCTATGGTGCTATAAGGGGCTAGCACAGCAAAACTGAAGTAGAACTCACATAACTAAGCCCCTGTAAAATCCTTGATTATCTTTAGCTCCTCAGTCTCCATAATTGGGTAGCTGTTTGTAAATGTACCAACTGAAAAATGTTAATTTGTCTACATAGAGAGCTTTGTTAAAAGTAGGAGAACAACGCTGGCACAATTAATCTGTCTGAATGTTTTGATCTTATACTGAAATATTTCAATATTGTGCGTCCCAGTTGGATAATTTGGTTCCTAATTGAGATTTTATTGTCTGTTTTGCCTATCTACAGCAGCAACATGGTGTCTGTAGAATTCTGTCACTTGTTTTCTTACAACTGATACCTCCAAATGTGATGCTTGCTTTTAAAATCTAGTAACTGTTAAAACTTGAATTTTGAGGTCATGCTAAGTCTTCCATGTCTTACGCTGTATATTTTGAAATCTGCAGTTTAAAATCATCCTGCTGACTTGTCGGAAATGTTTTAAGTGTGTCTTTCCAGCACTATATTGAGAGAATCTCTTCCCATGGCTGTTTTATCTCATTGAAAGATAATAGAAGTTCTGTATCTAGACAGGGAAACTTGGATGGCATTCTTATGTGTGCCCCCTTGGCAAGTGCTGTGACTCAAAGGGCATATGGCTCCATAGAGCAACAACAATTTGGTTTTCTCAGAATTTTGTTGCAACTGCTGAGAGAGAAGGATTGGGACAAGGCTGTACAGTTTAGGATCTCTACTACAGAATATAGTGAATTAAGACTAGTTCTTGGTGAAGGAGTTTCGCCACTGCAGCTATACAGTTTGGAGGACCACGTATCTGGCCTTCGTGGTTCCTTGTAACTACTGTTTCTGGTACCTGAGCTATTCACAGTTCCCTGTAGCTACTCTTCTTCCTGGTACTGGAGCTTTCTTGGGCATCTCGGTCACTTGCCGTGTGTGCACGTTCCCTCAGGCAGCCATACAAGGCTGTCTTACCTGGCTCAGCTGGCTGGGTAGACTTCTTTGCAGCAGTCTAGTCCATAGTTTGTCTCAGGGTGTTGAAACATGCCAGTTTGGTATAAAAAATCTTTGGGGAATATACTTAGAGCATGAAAGGAAAAGAGAGAACCTCAACACAGTTTCAGAAGAGGGTGAACAGTGATGTAACAGAAAGGAGTTGGCTGCTTAGTTTATAAAAGTGGGCAGCTGATGGAGGAAGGCTGTCACTGATCAGATGGATAATGCCGAAAGGATCAGTGATGCTGCTTGGTGCAGAAGCTACTCTTTGGATCTTCATGGGCTGGGGATTCCGTAAGAGAAGTGGACAAATGGGAAGGTGGCAATCTGTGTACAGCTGGCTGCAGGTGCCTGCGGTTTAGGGAGAGGAATGGCAGGATTAAGGGTAAATTATCGAGTTTAAGGGAAATGCTCTTGGTCCCACCACGAATTGATCTTGTCTGTAGTTCTTTCGTTTTCAGAAGATAGATGGTATATGAAAACTACTTTCTAGTCAACTCTTCCAGAGTAACTCTTTTGACTCTTGCTTTTCTTCAGTTGTGTGCTAGACCTCAGTGTTGCCTAAGATAGTGGCTCCAGTTAGTCTAGAGCGGAAAACTAGATAATGTTTAAATTGTCACCCTCAAATGAGGAGAACGTTATCATGAAGAGCAGTGGAAAGCTTACTGTTATATAACTGTGAAGGCATATATGACTGCCCCTTAGAAGCTTTGTCATTCTTACAGTGTAGGGAATTTCGAAAGATATTTCTCACCAGTGATTCGGTGGTTAAAGTGTCTTTAGTCCAAATCCACTGCAGTTTTATAGCAACATTCCTTGAAACAATTCCAGTGAGATGCTTCATAAGATTCTTAAATTTTAACCTGGGGCAGAATAAGGAGTGCTTTGAGTACTGCGTTGTTACTTGTCTCACTGTTAGCTTCGTAAAGCTCTTGCGCAGGGAGAAAAGAATGAAACCTGGAAGATAAGGATTGCTGGCTACCTTCAGTAACTCTTCCAATCTTTGCATAATCACAGAGTGAGGGGACACCAAGTTGCATTAAAAGGCAGGGTTGTCTTCACATTACAAGTTCATTGCCATGGATCATTTTAAGCTTTAAGTAGATGTTATGGTTACATATGCAGGAGGAGACTGCATGGAATCTTTGGGCTTGGTCAAATCCTTTTAGATGAATCAGTTTACAGACTGAAAAAATATGATTTGTTGGGCCTAAACACTTAGGTCTTACACATCTGAAAGATGAAGTTGTTTGCAGTTTCACTGATGGTAAAAGTCAGAACTAAAAAACTATTTTGAATGTTCAGAGCACATGTATAGGGTGTCCTGTAAAGTGTGGAATCAGATGTGTATTATTTATCAGTATGGATTTAGGGATGTTTTTTTTTTTTTTTTCCCCTGCTAGCAAGCTTGTGCAGCACTTCTGCTGAATTATTTTTTTTTTCCTTTTTGGGGACAAATTTCAGGGCTCCCCAAGGGATAATAAAAATGCAGGAGGGGGTTAGTAATGAATTCAGTTTTGTCCTAATCAAACTGCAATGGCACTGTGTGGTTTACTTGCATTCAACTGAGCGTGATAAGAGCAAGGTGATGCAGCTGAGTCCCAGAGACAGCTTCCTCCAGGCAGCTCACAGGACAGCAGAATGGTGAAAAAACATCAGTCATTTTCTATCTATGTGACATTGATTAATTGTTCAGAACTGCCTTTCTGTTATTGGGTTGCACTGCTGTTGTTTGCTTCGGCCCTCAGAAAGACTGGTTGAAAAGGCAGATTTAATGTCGTTACCGCATAAGAAATAGCTGAGAAAAATTGAATGCTTTGTTTTATTAACTGCCTTTACAAACAGAAGCTGAGGGTTTCTGTTCTAGGAAGTGAGCTATAATTTATGTAATTATATTTAAATTCTTAACTTTGTTTATTGTATTGCTTTGTTTAATGTTTTAAATTGTAAGATTGAAGTATGGATTCATTTAAATTGTGGAATTTTAGTTCTCATAGGCTCTTTAGTGTTAACGTTTTGAAAATTGTTGGTTTAAGATGTTAAAATATATCAAATAATTCATTTTTCAGCAGTTCTGAAAATCTGTGTCTTCAAATCAGGTTCAACTTCCTAGCTGGAGAGAAGCTCTAATCCCCTTTTTAATTTACCGTGTCTTTCTACCTGGCAAATCTGTCTCTGTTTAAATAATCTGTGAAACCATTTTATCAGTTCTTTGCAATTCACATTGTATCACATCAGTCATTTGTGTCCTAATAATAAAGCTGCCCAGAAACTGAAGTGGAATCTCCAACTAACTGTTAAATTATGCAGAGAACACAGAATTACCAAAGCAAATGTATATTTTTTTATCTTTTATACAAGTATTGGTACCATAGTCATTCTTTCTTTGATGTTTATATTTCAGCCTTTGACAAAATATCCTGCATTTATGATAAATAATGTGGATCTTGTGTCAGTTTACTGTTAGTGGATGTAACTGACAATTGTGCCAAATGGAGAATGCTAAAATTCTTCCTGAATTTGAAACCAGATTAGTTTCCAAATTGCTATTTGTTTTCATTTTTGCAATAAGAAATTGAAAACTTCAGCTTTTTAACAGAACATAAACAATAGCTTTTGAGATCACAGTAAACAATGAACAGCTGGGAAATATTTTGAATCTAGTGAAATAGAAAAATAGTAATAGTAGATGTGTCTGGTGTGAGGGATGAGGGTGTACAGGGCAAGGGAGGCCTAAGGGAAGAGTAGCAGAGAATGTAGTGCTGCTGTAGATCAACATCACACCCTCCTATGATGTCTTTGGTAGAATCATCTGCGTAGATGTAGTTTGTGTGGTTTTAAAATGATGTTATGAAGTGGCTCAGCAATGGACTTCCTAAATATTTACAGATATAACTTAATTTGCAAGTCTTATTAAGGACTGAAAAGAAATTGAGGTTAGTTTTTTTGAGTAACTGCAAGCAGCAGTCTTCACAAAAACATAGTCAAATTAAGAGAAATTCACTTGGTAAGCTCATTAAAAGCGAGGTTAAAAAGCCTGTGTAGGTTAAATTTCCTTACAATATGAGGCATCATCTGTATCTGTGTTTGGGGTTTTTTTTTAGATATTAAAATATTCACTGTATGTAGTTCCCAAAAGATAAGAAGAATGCAGTGTGTATGTTGGTCATCAAGCTAGAGTTGAGCTATAGGAACAGAATTTCTCAATCCAGAGTTTTTGTGGTGATTTATCAGTTGCATAAAAGTTTGAGCTGTAACTGACCTTTGAGTACCTGACTGAAGGCCACCAAAAAAGATACCCCGATTCTTGCATTCCCCCACTGTATTATAGAAGGTGAAGGTCCTCCAACTTCAAAATTAGTTTCTTGCTGGGGCACATCATTTCAGATACCTTGTTTGAAAATGCTAATGCTGTTGGCTTAAAGTTTTATTTTATTTTTTCTAACATAAATGTGGTGTTATTTTAAAAGTTTCACACATTATTGTATTTAAAAATGGAAAATCCATTCTGCCTTTCTGCAGTCCAGGTGGTTGAATTTCACTTGTTGGTAAATAAGTAAAATATACTAACCTGAAGGTGTTTGGCTTCAACTTCTGGGTTGTTTCCTGAGCTCTTATCAAAACTATGATTTAGTTATTTTTGTACGTGACAAGTCTGAAATCATTCCTGTGCTAATCTGTGTTGGAAGCAATCTCTCTGCACAGTGTACTATAAGCATATCTTTTCATCCATATGTGACATTAATACATTCAGGCATGTATGTCTCTATCAACAAAGAAATTTACATTTGCAAATAAGTCTGCAGTTTGTTTCCATTTCGTTGCCTCTTTATTGTTTTTCTCTTTCCCTGAAACTAAAGACTTAAAGCTAAAGTCTTCCAAGTACTAGATTTACAGCCACACTAATGGTTTTGAAATGTATTAACTTCTCTTCAGTATTTAGGGGGGGTGATGTAGCCCAAATGCCAGTTGTATATGCTTTAGGGAAATTTATGAAACACTACCCCATATATTTGCTCTGCAGAGATCTGAGGCTTTTCTTTTTGTTACCCCCTTGCTTCCCAGTCAGGCATGCAAGTCCAGAAGAATCTTGAGGCACTGCCTAGGAAATATGGAATTTGCTGGTGCATGGGATAGGGGTTGGGAGAGCAGGTGAAAGCTAGTAAAAAACTAAATTCTCTTTAATGTCTTTCCGTACCATCTTCTCTATCAATTTGTCCTTCATACTCAGAAATATGAATATTGTTAATTAAAGTTGTTCTTTAAGTATCTGGAAATCAAGAACCTTGTTGAAAGCCAAGTCACTCAAAACTGCTTTTTAAATAAAGCTTTCAAATAAGCAAATAGTAAACCCTGCGACTAGTTGGAGTTGGCTGTGGATTTCAGTTTGTGTGACTTTTACAGGACAGATACAAACTTGTAAGTCTTGTCTTAAATTCATATAGCATGAATCAGTTCCTGGAGCTCCTAATATCTGCGAGTCTCATTTTCTGCTATCTTAATGTAAGGATATTAGATGCAGGGGGGGGAAAAGAAGTTAAGAAGAGCTGTGCCTATAGAGAAATGGGTTCATTGTCCCTTCGTTTAGTCCTGTATAAAGTTTCAGAGGGTACATAGCTATTAAAGCTTTTCACATCATATCCATTGAGTACATTTGCACGATGGTAAAGTGGACTGTTAGGTCATGAAACAGGACTTGAGATCCACAACTGATCTCTTACCTTGTGTGTGAAAAGTAAAACATCTCTTGGAAAGTATACACAAGTTCTTAAGCTGGCACAGCAGGTTTCATTTTTCTGCTCATTAATTTCAGAATCTGAAAGTGCTTTTAAAAGCTAGAATAGACCTTTGAAGTATGTAATGAATAAATGTGGATGTGCTCTGTGGATGGAACCAGGCTTGATCAGTGCAGCCTAGGACAAAATGTTCAACAGAGAAACATCAAGGCCTGGAATTTCTCTAGGATGAAAGCTTTTACTTAAATTTAGTAACACCAAAAGTGAGAGTTGTGCCATTCTAGATGCCTCAGCTCTTTTCTTCCGTATCAAAGCATTCTCTCTGGTTTTAGGTGAAGCACATGTATGCCAAGTGTTATGGTCAAGAAAGTGTGATTGTAAAACAAAATTTGCTATTAATAATGTATGTATACTTGAAATGCCATGAAGATTTCTGTGTTAATGTTCCCTGCCAGATGAAAATATTACCTAATTGAAGCTTAAATGAAATGCAGTGCAAATCCAAACCGTGTGGCATACGCAGTAGGAAGTGGAATAGGTTTTTGTGGTTACTTGGTTTTACTCAAGGTTGATAGTAGTGATGCATTTAAATCAGGGACCTCAGCAAAGGAATAATGGAATATTAATTTTTGTGGACTAGCAATTTTGCTTTTTTATACTGTTTTATTACTGCTAATAATTTACTTACGTCATAGATGGAAATCTATGGTCAAGAATTTCCAAGATGTTATATATCATTTCATGAAAAAACAAGCTGATATTTGAAGCTCGGGGGTGCGTGGGGGCACATAGTACATCGACACTTAGTCCCTGTCCAGCTGAGGCCTGTGTGTGCCTGGGAATGTTTGGTAGTGATATGCTGATCCATCTCAACCAGATACAAAGAGAGGTTAATGTATCCAAGGAATACAGCGTTTTTTCTGCAGTCACAAGTAAAATTGGCTTGTCAGCTCTTTGGGTGGGTAATTGGAGAAATAAAGTATCAGAACTCAGCACCTTACCAGGCTTAACTGCAGTTAAACTTAGGTTTGTTGTCAAGACCATTGCTTAGAGCTTTGAGAATGTAAATGAAACCTTTGTAGACTTGTTTAATTCTGACTGAGAACAGCTTTTCATGCAATTTAAGGGTATGTAATGCATCTTTGCTGTTACTGTGCATGATTCAGTAATGTAAGCATACTAATTTCCTTTTTACTTTTGCAGGAGAGGCCCTGAGAGGGAAGATAACAGTCTGCAAAAACAGAAAGGATCCACGGTCCCTCTTTATAACCCTTTCAGTGAAGGACATGCAGCAGACCTACAGCCTTCAGTGAAAATTCTGTGCATATAACTTTGAGAAATGTTCAATTTAAATGTTAGATTTAACTGTGGATAACTGTTTCTAAATATCCAAAAATGGTACTCTTGGATTTTTGTATGTGTATGAACACACAAGAATATAGAAGGTTTACCTAGAACTGAGAGTGCACTATTTGGATGCTTTTGTACTGGGATATGGAGACTGATGACAAAATCAGATCCTGCTGTGTTTCACGTGATGTGGGGAAGTCAAGAAAGATGTTTTTTGGGTTACATGAGACTGCTAGGTAAGAAAAGTCAGATTAAAGTTTTGCTGTGAGGAACAGTAAATATGATCTCTCAATATTGTTTTATTTTCCAACTGGAAAGATCCTTGTGCAATTCTTTTTTAGGAAAGAAGCAGCTAAATCACGTTCCAGTGCACCTCAACAGTAGCTGGAAAATCCCGGTGGAAATAAGTGGAATTCCGACTGCAGGATTGCAGCAACAAAGACTTTATTTTTATTACACTTCTGGAATTAAAAAGTTGTAACTTTTCAGTTACATTTCTCTAAATAAATGAACCGAGTATGTTATATAATGCAGTTGCCAGTTTCCCTGTTTTCTATGTAATTGGAAATTCTTCTATCTATCCAGTAATGGTTCATTTATTTGTAGCTGCAGTTTTTTCTGTACTAGCCTATTGGAGCGTAGGTGGATGGAAGTGTATATTTTAGCAGCTTTAGGAAAAATACTGTGAACAAATAGCAGCAGTTGCTGAAATGGTGGATTTGGTTCGGGTGCTTACAGAAAATGAAAAATCAGGGATTGACCCTTGTGTCATGATGTTTAAACACTCTAAACTGCAGAAGGCTTGGAACTGAGCATAACACCATGCAGTTTACATGCTTGTGTTGTACACGTATATTTGTGTTAAAAGCAATTTCAAAAATCATTGCAAGAAGCAAAGATTACAGTGTTTTGCTGGTGATCTCTGAGCTGCTGTTAAATGATGTTAGAGCCTTTTTTACAGGACTAAGACAAGAAGGAAATTCTTTCCCTTGGAATCTGTTCTACAAAGTTTGGGTAATTGTATATTGTGTAATGGGGTGAAATAACTCTTTTGCCTGTAACTCAAGGGGAGTGTTACCAGTGGCAGTACCACTATGGCAGAAAAGTGGGAACTTGTATTCCAGAAGCTGAAATTCTCCTGCAACGCAGCACTTGATTTCATACAGTGAAGTGGGCATTAATACCGAGTGACAATTGCTGCAGTGCTACTCTTGTTTTCAGCTGGAAACAGACTTGTGCATTTGTATTTCATCTTACACTGCTTTTATTCTCTCCTGGAAATGTGGCTTACTAATTTGTATCCAAATAATTTCCTTGGCTCGCAGGGGTGGAGTGGAGATTCTTTCCTGTATGAAAACTGTTGAACTACCTTTAGAGCCTTAAATGTCCTGATTAACTTCTAGATGTTCAAGAGCTCAGTTCACATATGCAACTTAATAGGAATGTTCAGGTGCTGAGCTTCTAGTCTGGTCAGTTCATTTTAATGGTCTAAAGGAGAGCGTGACCACCCTTGTTGACACCTTGGTGGTTATGTTCACCTAATAAGTGTCAATTCACTGCTTGCACTGATTTTTAGATCCCTCCATTTTATGCAAGTGAGACTGCCCAGTTTACAAATTCTACCTATTTTCAAAGTTTTGTTTTCAAGATAGGCTTTACTATAAAAAAAATGAATTGCAAATGAGACAATTGCACACAAAAAAATCAAAGATGAAAGGCTTATTTCACAGTAGTATCTGACAAGTATGAACACTCTACAGTGATACAGATGATGTGCAAGTCTCGGTGATGTGCTAACATTTTTCTAGCTTGGTGACATACTCCTTTTGAAAATACACTGATAATCTTTGATTGTTAAACTGTTTGAGCCTGGTTATCTGAAACTCAGACTGTTCAACTTTGTGTGAAAATTGCAGTTGAAATGCCAGCAGTTGGCATTGGCCTGATTAATGGAGTTTGTGACGGAGCTATCGGTGTTAGACAGTAAATATGCAGGCTGGGGGATGGACTGATAATTCTGTCCTTTGCCGAAAGGCACTGTAGAAATACAGGATATTGATAGATGAAGCAAAATTCTCATACAGTGTTCTCAGTACTATGGCAACCAGAAGTTGGAAGAATCTGCATCTGGTTTTGATCATCTGATATGTACTGACTGTGGGAGCTTCATGTGTTTTTAGTGTGACTAATAATTTGAGATATTGGCGTTGGACTAGATGATCTTGCTGAGGTTCCTTCCAACTTAAATTTTTAAATACTGCTGCAGATTTTGTGTTTGTATAAACGTTGACATAGAAAGCAAGAAAAAGAATGCAAAGGCAGAGCAGTGCAAAGGCTTATACAGAGTTTGTGTATCCTTCATAAACAGGAGACTATAAATAGTTGAAAATGTGTAAAAGAAAAAGGTAAATGCTAGCTGTTCAAAAACCAAGCAAACAAACTGCAGCAAGAAAAGAGGATTTGCTGTCATTTAACCAGAAGGAAAATGTCCTCAGAAGACCTTAATTAAAGCCTGAGGAGGGTCATTTGGTAAAGATACTGGAGTTTCAAAGAACTTTAAATACATATGAGTGGGAATTCTCTAATAGCCAGTGTCACAGTGTCCTGTGGTAGTAGCCCATCAACTATAAGTGGCTGTTCTTAACCTAGCAGTTGGATAATACAGGATTCATCTGACAGCACCATCAGTTATTTATGTTTCCTAATTGTAATTCTAAGAAATATTGTAGGAAACGTGATCAAGAAATACTCTTTAAAAGGGACTCTAATGATTGAGTTAGAGACAGGAAAGAAGCTGCTTTGAGTAGAAATATCCCTGAATTTGTGCAGTGAGAGTAATACTTAATGCAAAATGTGATCCTTTATTCTGAGGCATGTCATCAACGTGGCCAAAGGTGCAAATAATCTGTAACAGAAGGGGTTTTTTTTAAATAGAATAAATTAGTGTGGCAATGGCTGGGAATGCAGAGGTGTGCATTCTGCCTGGTTCTGAGAACATTTCTTTCTTCAGGTGCTGGTAACAAGTTGTCTTCCAGCTACCTCTGCTGCCTGCAGCTTGCAGGTCATGTCACCACGTACTTGTGCAGACACTTGATGTCTGACCTGTTTAATGAAATAGCTACAACCCATTGCTGTGGAAATGCCAACAGTGTCATCCTCAGCTTGGGTGTTTTCTTCCTAGGGAGGGTGATGAGAATCATGCAGATGTATGGGGTGTTTGTAGTCCCTGTGTGTCAGTGCTGGTCGGAGGTGCTGATAGGCATGGGCAGAGCTGTACTGCATCCCACGCTGTACTGCAAACCTGTCTGCCGCTTCTGTTACTCTTTGTGCTGGAGTTACCGTACTCTAAGCCACTTCTGTACCACCAAGGACACTTTCTCCCTATGCATCCTCTTTTAATTCCTATGATACAATGATACAATCCAGTTGTAGAAGCAGCCATTTGTCAGTCAT
The DNA here is from genome assembly GCF_965140245.1 of Athene noctua. NCBI lineage: Eukaryota > Metazoa > Chordata > Aves > Strigiformes > Strigidae > Athene > Athene noctua. The sequence continues at coordinate 7,665,003 of NC_134050.1, read as the reverse complement.
TTTTGTTATTGATTTTTAAAACTGTTTCTTAACAACCGGGACAGTCATAGTTTCAGACTTAGATTTATTACTTTGGCATGTGCTCCTGTATTCAGAAAAAAAGAAATTAAATTGTAGAGAGCCTGAATTTCACTTATCATCTGATAGGACTTGTCTGTTAGACCAGCTCATATAAATTGAGCTGCTCTACCTCACAGTATTTATCTTCATAGTAGCGACAAATTACATGACAAAATCTTTTTTTTGTTCTTCTTCTCCCTAAGAAATGTCAAATTGGTGCATGTCCTACGGTTAAATCTCACTAGCTTTGAAATTAAAATTTGGTATTTATTTACCTGCCTCTCTTTCTTTGAGGTCTGTTTTGTCCTGTCTCCTCTTTCTCCTTCCTGCATACTGGTATGTACAGATGGAGTTTTTCATGCAGACAGCAAACCCTGCTGGTGTTTGGCTGCTGTCCTCTTCACACCACTCATTCTGCCCCTTGTGTTTCTTGTCTGTGTGATGTGCAAGTTTGCTCTGGGCTCCGTTTTGGAGCATGTCTCTCTTGTCCCTGGCCTTTGGGGTTTTTGTTGGGTTTTGTTTTGTTTGAATTTCTTCTAATGTACCCTGACAGCATTCCCTTATTTCTCATGACCAGAGCTTCCTGTTATCTGAAGACTCTTGCTCAAGTCCGTCCCCAGTCCTACACTGCTGTTCTCCCTGCTCCTTCTTTCATTCTAAGTGTTGAACGTGCAGATTATTCTTGAGAGATGCAACAGACTGTGTACAAGTTTAAGCTTTGCTTCAGCAATCGGCGCTGCCCAGAGTGTGCTTGATTTGCAAGCATGGCAGAAACGGGATGCAGATGCAATAAGACAGATACAGACAAAGGGTTGTTACAGGCCTTAAAACGTAGGAATTACCAGTTGTTGCTCATGAAGAACTGCTAAAGCGTGCTAAAAAATCTGGTTTAGTCTATGATGTGTATTTAGGAGGATATAAAGAAGATTAATATAAATGTAGGTAATTTCAGGTCAGTGGTCAGATGCATGAAGTAATATGAACTGAAATTGTGATACCTTGCTTAAGGTGTGTAATTTCACTTGCATAAAGAAAAAAAAAAGTCTTTCCTTTGGCATCAGCAATGTTTAGGAACCTTAATTCACTTTATAAATTCATTTTTTGAAACTTGCACCCAGTAGAGGCCAAACGAATACATGGTGGTAACAGCATGTCTATTTTCCAAGAGGGTAGAAATTTGCCTCCCCCAAATTGCAGGTGGCAACTATATATTTAATGAGAAAGATTCTTCATTTGCAAAACCAAAGAACCTGCGTAGTAGATAGTAGCAGTGTCATGGAAGTGTGTGTATGTGTGTGTCTCCAATATTTATATATACAACCATATATTCTCATACCTATACTGAAATTTTTCAGTTTGCACCATACATTTCCAAAATACCATACACTAGTGATACTGTTTATAAATGCATATTGTATTCACTGAATATTTTGTAGTTACATTTTTCTAGAAAATTACACTTGTAGATTGTTATCTATGTGATCCTACTGAATTATCTTTAATATCCCATAATTATTTCTGCACTTACTCTATTGGATGGATAATTGTCTAGAAAAAATGCTGGTTTGGTTATAACTGATTTTTCTTTTTTTTGCTTGAGCAAGTATGTTTTTGTTGTGCTTAATAATGAAGTCCGTCAGTTCTGAAGAACATTGAATGTGCGTAAGTTTTTTATGTTTTATCCAATAGTTAATGTTTTTTGCAAGGAATGTTCTCAACTATCAATTGTCAATCTTTTATTCATGCTTAAGTCATTTATATTTATCTCAAGGTCAGAGGTGTTGACTTAGTGATTCATAAAATTTCTTTTAATATTCAGATAAAACAAGATTGGCCTACCTTCTCCTGCTTGCAGATCTGTGCCCAAATTCTGTGTACTTGAAGATAAACCCACCTGAAAAGAGTATGGATGCTCACAGCTCCACTTCTTATTTAGGTGTTAAACTACGAGGGTTTTCCCCTTTTTATGATCGGTTGCTTATTTAATCTTCCCTGTCTTCTGCAGTGCTTTTAAATGTTTAGCTAGCCAAGCTGTAAAACTGTCTTCCTGGCTGTAGCCATCAGAGAGCAGCTAAGCAAGAAAGACAAACTTGGAAGCTGCTGGTCCTTTGTTGCTGAATGTCTCTTCAGCGTGCATCATGCTGGGGTCTCTAACAGGATTTGTCAGTGTGCACCTTAGTTTGACCTTCTAAATTCTGTCCTATGGGGTACACTGTAATGAGATAGATCCAGCTTCTGTGATGCAGATAAAAGCAGAGTCTCAACTTCAAATAGACAAAGCTCTACAGAGGATTTGGAAAGCTGATTTGGGAGATATAGCTGCTAACTGAAAAAGGTAGGCTGCTATTAAGTTTTTAAGACTTTTTTTTGTTCTTTCAAGGATGTTTCTCTGCTATCTGTTTAATAGTGCCTGAAGTTCCCTGTAGCAATGAGTCTTGACATTTTCTGTCCTTGGTTTACATTATTTGAAGAAAAAAAATGCAGAAGTGTATATTTATCAAGGTTAGTAGAAGATCACAGCCTAGCTATGACTGACTTTCTGGAAGAAGTAGGAAGAGCCCACACCCTTACTGGAAGGCGAGTTGGAATATCAAGAGTTGAAACTGAGTGAAGACTAAAGTGATGATGATTTTATTTTTAGAAACCAGGTTTGGGGGGTACAATTTGCTACTGCTTTTACAACATTGATTAACTGCATTTAAGAGTTTTCACAGGCAATTGAAAATAAACTCATGGGCATATCTCTTAACACACAAACTTTGAAAGAAATGCCAAAGAGATTTTATGCTGTTCTGTTTATACAGGCATTGGCAGATGTTAATGCTGGTGAAACAGGGACATGCAGTTAAAAGACAAATACTGTATTATATGAGAAGGCAAGGGAAAACAGAGAGAAAAGCTAGCATTTAGTTTTATGACCACTGCAGATAAATTTGCAGAAGGACTTAAAAGATTAAGCAGGTTTAAAATGCAATCAAGAGTTACTTTTATATAGTTGGACTGGAACATGAACATAGTTGAGTTTTCCAGGTTTAGTAGAAGTATTTAAACACATACTGTTTAATATATTTTTTGATCTGGTATAAAATTCATAGATAGATAATTTCACAGTCAAAAGTAGGTTTTTTAATGGTCTTGAGCAGCAAGACGGAAGGGGCAAGGAGGAACCTTACTGCAGGTGAGGTACTGTGCACATAGAAATTAAGCTTTGGTAATGTAATATATCAAAAGCTTGTGCTTCCTCAGTACGTGAATCTCTAAGTAACAGCCTGTTCCCTGATGTCTACCAACTGGTTCTGAATTTTTATCTACTTTGCTAATTCTCATATGTCAAAATAGAAAGAATTTATATCCTTTCCTGAATGGCAAGTGTGTTAGTTTCTTTGACTTATTAATGCCTCTGGGTTCCAGCACTTTCTGGACTCCTCCATGATAAATGAAAAAAGACTTGTCCCATGGAAAAACTGCACTATGAAACAATCAACTTAAAGATTTATAACGTTTCTAGTGCCATTCCTGTAACAATTAGCCAAAGTAAAATAGAAGACTCTTAATGACAGCGATAACAAATTAAAGAGGAATAAAGCTTACTCAACATGTTAATTCTATTTTCCACTTGGGTACTACTCAAAACATCAGTGGAAACAGTGAGAGCAAATACGTCCCATGGAAAACAAACTAACTGAAGCTAGACTTTCACAAGTGAGAGCTACAACCCAAATAAAATTATTCTCCTTGGATTCAATTGGCAGATGCTGAAGTTATCCTGCTTTACATGGTGATTGAGAGGCTTTTCAGGTTTTGGGGGTTTGTTTCTTCCAAAGAGAGTCAGGCAAAGCTAGAGATGCCCATTTTCTCATGCTTTTTTTCTTACCACTCTAGCATCTTAAAGCATGTTATGGTCTAGACAAAATAAGGGATAAATATTTTCAAGTGACTTGCATTAATTGGGAGAGATCACATCTGTATACAACAGTAATGCTCACTGAGTAACAAGGTTGTGGGTGATTCAAATACTTAGAAGATTTCCACATTTGGGAAATTTCCACTGGTGAAAACTCATCTCATGGACATAATGCCATTTTACCAGAATATACTCTGTGGTATGTGTGCTCCTCTCGGTATCATCACACTTGGCTTGATACTTTTTCCACTTCAGCAGGTGATATTCACAGTAAATATTTAATAACTTAGATTTAAAAGAAAAAAAAAAAAAAAAACAAAAAACGCAACCCTGCAAAATCGACATGGTTCTTCCTATGCTATCCAAACAAATCAATACTCATCTGTTTAGCTCTTCAGTACCATCACTCTCCAGTACTGCTGTTTGCAGTAGTTTTCATTAAAAAGTCAGTAAAAGTTTGTAATTTTTAGCAAGACTGCCTTCTATTTCTGTGAGTGTTGCAGTCTGCCTGGATGAAAGCAGGAGCTCTAGGGTGGCAGGAGAGAAAGGTGAGCTGACGGGAGATGTGCAGGAGAACTACAGATCCTGGGTCGCATGTACCACAAAGAGAGCTCCCTTGAAGGAGTGGTGATCCAGTTTGATGATGGTTTAGGTAATTAAGCTTGAAATACAAGTAGGATTCAGTAAGTAGAATTGAACTTTGATTAAACCTTCTGATGGGTTATGCAAAGAGAAGAGCACTGAAGAGAGCGAATTTCTTAATAATATTGACTTCTGTCACAACACTGGACGTTGTTGAAACAAGGTCTACTCAACTGGAAAATTGGATGTGAGGAGGACTTCTCTGCAACTCCAGTGTTACAGCTGCACTATACTGCTTGCTTGTGAGTTGATACAAACAAAGCCTTACACCGAGAAGATAAAGCAGTAGGAAACCTGGGTCTTTTGCCTCATGTTAATATATGCATTGATGTTAATTTTGGAAGCATTCTGTGTTTAGAACATTCCCAGCTGCTTTATCTACGTAGACCCCAAAATAGATCTAGCTTAGAGAATAACAGATATCACATATTGTTCCTAGAGGTAGAAATATGCTCTTGCGATTGGTTTGCATGTAAGTTTGACCATTTTGGGGGTACCAGATGACAATGACCCTGGTCTTTTTTACTTGTCACCTAGAACAAACCAACACCTCTTGCAACCGACAGCAAAGAGCAGCAGGGAACACATTGCTGTCTGAGGAAAATGCAAGATGGGTGGTTTTGTGGAAAAATGCACGTGCCAAGGAAGGTTCATGCTGTCAGAAATGGGGGATGTAGAGGGAAAAATGGCAAGCTGCTCCTTTAACAATCAAACCATTCAGCTGTGATCAAAATTTTCTGAAGTGACTAGCAATTTTATTATTTCTCTGTTGAAACTGAGATTTATTTTTTACAAGAGTTTGTTTTTCTGAGAAGCCTAAGTGAAGGCCCCTTTGTATTATCTTAAGTGAAAGATAGTTTGTTTTATCTAAAACAGACTTCCTGGATATTATTTCTTCATAATAACTTCATCTGTTTTAATATTTCAAGTATCATGCTTTTTCTTCCTATATTTAAAAAAAAAAAAAAAAGACATGACATGCTATAAGGGTATAAGGGCAGTAGTAAAGTCTCGGGTTTTTATAACTTACAGATTGCTTTTTAATCCATTATTTTGGTCAACTCTTAAAACCTAGGAGTAACATGTAGCTAAGAAATATTACTATGGAGTTAGGGTTGTAGTTCAACCCATCCCTTAATGGAATTTTGTTTTTCACACGACTATTTATTTTGATTCAGATGCATCATGCCTGACTTATTCATCCATATGACAGTTAATTACTTTTGAAGTAATTGAGACATTACTGAAGGGAGTGGGTAAGAGAGCTGTCAACAGGAACACCTTAGCAAAATCAACACTGTAAGATCATGTTGTCTGTTTTTGTAGTTCCCATCTGAAACCCTTTGATCAGTGGAATAAACAAACAATGCCTGAGCTGTATTGAGTCTCACCATTTCTCTGTGCACGTGCATTTATTCCTAGCAAGAAATTGTCTTTAGTCTACAGAGTTGGGAAAGTTCTATAAACTTAGAGGAGAGTTCAATGGAGTTTTGTTAAAATACTGCTCTTTCCTATGCCTGCCAGAACACGGTCATTTTTCCTGAGTTCCGGCATTGCTCCTCTAGGAGCACTGTGTGCTTGAATGTTTTCAGTAACTTCATGTGTTGGTACATCTTGTTACAGCACTGGGAGCATAATGAGAGCCTTTCCCATTAGTCAATATGCCCAGCTAATATATTACCAGTACTGTAAACCTTGTTTTCAGTAGGTCATTGCTAGTTAATGTATTTTTCAGCAAATTTTGTTGTTGCCAGCCATATTTTTAAAACACTGAAATGTGCTGATCCTTGAGGACAAATACATATTTTCAAATCACTTTCCCCATCTGCATTCACTCTATTTGATATGTGCAGTCTTCATTATTTGGGGAAGGAGGGGAAGTGGTCCAGGTAGATCTATCATGTACTTTTTTTCATAAAATATTTTTAATACACAGTCTTTTTCTAGAGTACCTCACCTCTACCTGCTCTTCCCTGCTCTCCGTAAAGAATAAAATCTTTAGTTAGCCAAGCATAATTTGCCTTTTCTGTAGAATTGAAGCAGAACTAAGGAAAGGGATTTATAAGCCTAGCTCATAACAAGAGTGTAAATGGTAGGGGAAAGTTAATAAAGGCAATAAAATACCTACTTCAAACTTGGTCTCGTTATTGTCTCAAATTTCAGTTTAGTTTAAGAAAACATCAGCAGATCCTATGAGGTTTTCCTGTCCATCACAGAAACTTCTGCAAGTCTTATTTCTTTTCCCTCTTCACTCCTGCCAGCCTGTTGCAGTTTACACTGTGAAGCTATTTTTCATGCTCAGTAGCATGGAAACAGAAGGGAGAGCATGAGCTGTCACCTGGAGGATTTTTATAGGGGGTTATGGGTCGATCTGATGAAAGGCCAGCTGTAGATAGTGCAGATGACACTTAATCTTTTAGTAGTACAACCTCTGGACTATGGTTTGCACTAGCTTGCTTACCTCAGGCTGTGTGGGATTTGAAAGGGATATAAAAACTTGCTATAGGTGTCAATAGTATTCTGGCTCTACATAAAAGCTTTCTAGGCTCAGTATATTTGGTGGTAATTACACCAGAAGTAAATGCCAAGCATGCACATATTCCTCTTCCTCTTGCCTGAGACTGTGCAAGGTCCTCTTGCCTGTTGTAACTCAATCTGAGTTTTGCGGCAGTTTATGATCTTGCTAGGAAAAAAAAAAATTTAAAAAAATTTAAGAGATCCTGGGTCCACCCTGTTTGAACACTGCTGACTCTCAGTCGATATCATGAGCTGCTGGTAGTTTCCAGGTCACCCCTGCAGAAGAAACAGTTCTTTCTGGGCTTTTTTGCTGCTACTCCTTGCAGTACGTTGATTTCCAGTCTGGTTTTCGTTGCTTTTTTTTCCTTTTGTTTTCTTTTTCCTGTATCTGACACATGCTCCTAGACTTTGTCTCAGTCAAAATTACATTAAAGTGTATGTTTGGATGCTCCTTCACTTTTTTTGAGGGTTCTTTGCTTTTCCTCCTGATCAGGGCTGTCTGATACCTGGAATTTACCTCTCTGTCTGCTACCGATCAAGCAGACTTGGTTTCTTTATGTCTGAGATGAAACCACTAATAATTGTAAATCCCAGCAGGAAGTTGGAGAAAGGAACGTCTGGCCAAGTTCTGTGAAATTCTTCAGGTTAGTCTCCAGACCTCAAAATCTATTTCATTTTTCTGTCTACATGTTGCTCAAATTTGAGTAATGATGTGTTGCTTGAAGATGAGCGAATTGGGTAGAAAGAGGCAGAAGTCATCCTCTAGGATCAAAGATGTCTCTGTGTTGTCTGTTTTGTGACAATTCCTGTAAAGTAAGGACTGCTGCTCTGAAAAATTTCCTCTGACATAGGTGAGATGAGAATGCTGACACTGAAGTAATTGGTTTGTCCAGGTGGATATATTGCATACCTCTGTGCAGGCATCAGCTGTCTCCAGTGTTTGACCATACAGCTCCCCATACCATGCAAGACCCTAGTTTGAATGTCCCCATGGCCCTTTCCTCGTGGGGGACAGGAGGGGTGACAGCACAAGTAAGTCAGCCCAGCTCATCTCCTCACCTGGCCAAATCCCACCCCCACGATGAGGTGACAGAACTGAAAAGCAAAATATTTCCACTGTCAAAAAGTCTCTTCCGAGCATGTCATCTTACTAAATATGTCTTTTCTATCCATTTGCCCAGTTACAGTTAACGGGGGATGTGTTTATGATTGCAGGAGAGATGTTGTTGTCACAATGCAGGAGATGCAGGTATGTGAATTATAGGTTTCCCTCAGAGTTTTGGATCAGCTTGAAGAGAACTGAGGTGTTAGTCTCAAAGCAGCAGGACAAAACATTTTAAGCCAAAAAAAAAAAAAAAAGAGAGAAAGGAAAAAAAATGCTTTGTAGTCTCACTCAGTGAACCACTATACTTGAAGCCCATAACCCAAAAAGCTGCAGTTCTGCAGTAAGGATATCTGGAGATGCTTAGGTGCTGTTTCAGCTAAATCCTTAATGTGCAATCTCCAAGAAAGCAGAATTTGATGTAATATCTTGCTTCCTTAGAAACTGTGCAAGGGGGATTGAAAGTAATCATAACCCCTCCATCCTGTCTTGTCATGGAACAGAAGAGTATTTAATTCTGCTTTTTGAGACGTTTATTTAAATGTTAGGTGTGTCTCCCATGAAAATAATTGGAAGTTTGCATAGAAATATCAAAACTACTTTGAAAAGTATTATGTTTAAAAAAGTTTCGTTAATGGGTATTTATGATTGTCTTTCACAAGTAATATGATTCTTTTGCTTTTACAGCACCTGAAGTGGAAAACACATATGCAGAGGTGCATGAAATATGAAATCCATCACCACCCTGCACACCAAACCAATGGTGCCAGTCACACCCTTGGCACCAAGCAAGATTCTTCTACATTTAGAATAAAATCTCACAGAAAAAGTAAACCTCATGATATATAGCTATAGTAAAATGAAAAGTGTAATAGCAAGGGCAACTGTATTGGTAAAATACAAGAATTAGGCTTCAAAAGTGTGAAATTTGAGTTATGTTTAAATAATATATTTAAATAATATGCAAACTGGCAGCTGCAATGCATATGCCTACCATTGTCCCAAAAATTATTTGCTTTTAAATCTGCTAAATTCAAGCTGAAAATATATACCTTAGTTTTCCGACTCATGTTACTACACATCTTAAAAAGGCAAGTATCAAAAATAATTAAATTAGAGGAGGCGCTTGTTTATATGACTTTAATAGTTTCATTATAAAGTTTTGAAGTGAGATGGATCTTTAAGATTTCTAAGGAAGATAGGCATGTAACTCTGGTGGGTCAACCTGGGCTGGACGTCAGGTTCCCACCAAATCTGCTCTATACTCTCCTTCTCAGCTGGACAGTGGAGAGAAAATATACAAAAGGCTCATGAGTGGAGGGTAAGGACAGGGAGATCATTCAGCAATTTGTCACAGGCAAAACAGATTCGACTTCAGGAAAATTAGTTTAATTTATTACCAGTTCTTCCTGAACTGCTCCAGGCTGGGTCCCCCGCGGGGTCACCAGTCCTGCCAGCAAACCTGCTCCAGCCCGGGCTCCTCTCTCCGTGGGTCCTCAGGTCCTGCCAGGAGCCTGCTCAGCGCGGGCTTCCCGCAGGGTCACAGCCTCCTCCCCAGGGGCTGCCCCAGGGGCTGCGGGGAACCTCTGCCCCTGCTCTGGGACCTCCTGCCTCGCTGACCTGGGTGTCTGCAGAGTTGCTCTCCTGCCTTCTCTCTCTTGACTGCTGTCTTGCAGCAGGTTTTTTTCCCCCCTCTTAAATACATTATCCCAGAGGCACTACAACCGCCGCTGATGGGCTTGGGCTTGTCCAGGGCGGGTTCATCTTGGAGCTGGCTGGCACTGGCTTTACTGGACATAAGGGAACCTTCCAGCACCTTCTCACAGAAGCCACCCCTGTAGACCCCCCACTACCAAAACCTTGCCATGCAAACCCAATACACTAACTTAGCTGAAACCCACGGAGCACTGTTTAAATTCTAACCACATTTGGAAATCTATAAATGCATTAGAAGTTGTATTTAATTTTATGTTTGTAGCTAGAGACGTGTAAGTGTCTTGGGACATGATGTTTCAGGCAGAGATGGAACGACTGCAGTGAGTGTGGGTAAACAAGTGTGAGCTGACTGCTAAGGAAGCAATGAGTAGACTGAGGCAATTTATCTCAAGGTAGGGAAGAGTAAGGGAGATGAAACTTTAAATATGACTTAGAAAAAAACCCCAGAAGCCTCCTCTGAAGAGGAAAGAAACCATTTGCCTTCCATACCTGCAATGAGTAGAGCAATGCTGATGGGCTTTCCCTGAATCCAGAGAGTGTGAGTGGGAAGGGTTTAATTCCTTAAACCTGTGCAATCTCGTGCTGACTGCCAGTATAATAATTCATACTCATACATTTGCCTAAAATGAAGATGGCTAATATTTTATTTTTTCAAGTTATGTACATAAATGCTTTCATCTCAGACTATTGGCCTTCCTACTGAGAGGTCACAGAGGGGATATATAAGCCAAAAAGTATTGCTGACAATTTTTTTTTTCCTCTTGCTAAGTATTTTTTTACTGAGAATGAAGTAGGTTAATGTCAGAGTAGCTTCTGGAGAGTAAAAGTTTTAAGTCCTTGCAGTCAGACCTGATCTCAGAAGAATAAATTGCTGAACAGGAGGAGAGAGAATGGAGGTTACTGCCTCTGCTCAATTCAAACGCTCAGTTGGTCACGGGGAGGCTTGTGGCAGAGCTAAGCTCCAGTCTCACGTCATCTCTGGTAGGTTCCTTCCCTCTCCAGTTTCATCCACTGCCTGTCTGTGGTGGGTCTTGTCTGCTTCTTCAGCCGCAGATGTGAAATTATGGTATTGAGGTATATTTTGTTAAGTTCTTTGCAATGTGATGAGAAAACATCCTCTGAGTGTCACTGATAGTTGTGGATTCATTAGGAAAGAGTAAAGAAAAATTAAATGAAAAAGGTACTCAGGAGAAACTGGCTATTGAAATGGCTCTGGTGGTTTTGGTTTGGTTTTTTTTTTTTGCATCTCTTCACATCTCACAAGTGTAGGAGTGAGCAGGGAGGCTTAATAAGAAAATGGTCTTGACACTGAAGTCTGGCTTCAGTTTCCCATCACCTTGAATTTTTCCTATGACCAAAGCATTAAGTATATTTGGAGGTCAGTGTTGAAACTACCCAGAATTTCAGAAGATGGACCATGGGAATTACAAAAATGGTCATATAAACCATGAATCTTGTATGTTAGGAGAGCAGTGTCATTCTAATTGCTTGGAGATTTATGCTCAAGGGAAGGCTTAAACCTGCTTTCAGTATATAAACTGGTAGAAGTTTACTTGCTTTTTCTAACTTTTTAAGCAGTTCAGTGTGTTTGTTTTAAATCCAGTGCCCTATTGTCTTGGGGAGTAAATAGTATTTGTAATTTTTTATTGCAAATATTGTTGGAGCTGTCTCTTCAGAATTAAAGTTGAAAGTATGCTGCAAATCAAGTCTAGTTCAGCATGACCAGAAAAAGCACTGCGGGATTAGAGAGCATAACCTTGCACTTAGTGAAGTGCAGACATTATGGGATTATGGAGCTTTGACTAACAGCTGAAAAGACTTTGAATAACAGCCACATGTGTACAAACTGTAAACCAGATTCTCTGCTGTGATGCCAGCCCCTTTGAGCCATCTGACGGTGTAATGGAGCTGAAAAGTGGCTGTGTAATATATCCCTATCTTCTGTTCCTCGACCACGGGGTAGTTCCCAGCTGCCACAGTGTTGGCAAACCCAGCTCTCTTGTACCCAAGGCTTAGACCCCAGAACAGGGACTCTGCCTGGACTCACACTGGGAGTCTGCTAAGGAGGATGTGATTAGGTGAAGCGTTCCCACCAGTATATTCCCACAGAGCTGTTCCAAGTACACTGGGACCAGTTTGGTTCAGGAAAGGGAGTTATTACTAATGTTCTCCAAAGGGGTGTACCAGTGAGAGAAGCTGTAGCTGAAAATTTGCTCTTGGCGTTTTTTCTTCAGCCAAAATTGTTAGATTTAACTTATAACCTTAAAAGTTCCCTGCTCCTATGAATGTCCTACAATCCACTCGTTGATTTAGACTTACATCCCACCAGTGGGCTGACTTATCAACCCTGAACAGATGGGTTTCTTCATCTGGCACTCTGCAAGACGACGTGTGGGATTTTTTCATGCTGACGGAGGGATCACAGCTTTGTTATCTCTCTATGACAGTCACCATACCCAATTCACTAAGTATTGGGGGATTTCCCCTATCACAGTGAATGAAGAAAAAAAACCGAATGCAGAGCACTCTGGTTTAAACAAACCAAGAACTTCATATGAGAGCTCACAGAAAAAGTTTAAGGCTTGCTTTTTTCTTTTTTCTTTTTTTTTTCCGCAGTCAGAAGTCCAAATTGCTATCATGACTTGCCTTCTGAAATGCCGAAGTAGTTACATTAGTATGTTTATTATGTTTTTTCCGTAAAATGGGACTATGTAGTCAATGTTGCTGACTCCTGGGAAAGCTCCTGTAACCTCACAGAGGTACATGCCATGATGTTTTATTCTCACTGATTTTGACTCAACAGCCAAAATTGAATAAGGCAGTGAGTGAAAGGTGTTAAAATGAAGTGGTTATCTGCTAGAATCTGGTATATTTTCTGTGGGATGCTCATGGTGTTCTCCCAGGGCATCTGCCTAGAAAACCAACTTTCTCTCATTTTGTGATATTTGTGATACTTTCTTTCCAAATTTCTGATCAGGACCTCAAACTTTAGTGTGGTATGTTCATAGTAACAAGTGACAAAGATACCACAGTTTGGAGAACTACTCTTTTCAGATAGTGTTTAGAGTGTTAATCTTTATTAAAATTGAAATTTAGCTGAGTTGATGCTTCATGGCTGAACAGTGAGGCTGTGTGCTCCTAAACTTTCCCACTTGCCAAGCAAAAGCAGCTTGCAGGTGGTTTAGACACCTTTCCACAGGTGACCCAGCCCTGTGAACATGCTGAGGTTCAGTGTCCTTCCATGTGCAGATCCTTGTCCCTGTCCCCCTGCCCTGCTGTATCTGGTATCGGGGCTGCTGCCGTGCTCTTCTCACAGCCAGGATCTGCTTCTGTTCTGGTCTCTCTGTCCCACGGTTGCCACAGCCACTATCCATCACCCCTCTTAGATTTGTGCCAAGATTGAGATAAAGCAACCTGGTTGCTGACCCCCAGAAGCATTTGGATCGCTCTACAAAGCACTCCTTTATGTGCTGTTCCCGCAGCTCTCCCTGCACAGACAGAGGATGTGGACGTGGATTCAAGGAGGCTTCCTTGTCTTTTCTCGGTGCTAACCTTACTTATTAGAAGAAACTACTGCTCTTAATCCAGTTTTCAGCACCACTAGTTCAAAAAGATGTATTTTTATCTTATTTGCAATGCAAACACAGAGTCTTACCTGAACAGAAGTGTTAAATTCAGTGACTGGGCTAGGCTGAGTCTGGAGTTTACTGTGGCATCAGAAAAAATATCCTTGATTGCACATGAGTAAATCATGGAAATGTATTTATAGCTCTGAATGGCATCTGCTTATAATTTTTCATTAAATGTACACTCATTTTTTTAAGCCATGTCTTATTGCAAAGTGGAGGTTCAGACCTGTGGTGGTTATGCCCTGTATTGAGATTATGCCCTGTGGTTAAGGCAAATGTCTGGACGAATGAAAAAACATGTATATGTGGGTTAAATAGCTGTTAGGAGCATAAATGCCTGGCCAGTGGTGCAGAAATTTTCTCCAGATGCTTCTGTTTCCACCCACCTGATCCCCCTTTCTTTTAATTCTCTATTTGCAGTGGTCTCCTCTGAAGGAGTTAAGTCTCTCAGGGAAGCGACTCCTTTTTACAATAAGGATACCAGACTTTGGCAATTATCTGAAAATCCGAGAGCCATCCTGTGAGTTATGTGGGCTAAGGCAATTGGAAGCAAACTCATCAGAAAGTGTACAGTAAAGCTAATAAATAGCAGGATGAGCCCGAGGCATTTCACAGGAGAAAAATAACAGGTAATTATCACCAGAAAGATTTTACAGTCTCTTCATTATCTGGACATAATTAACTGAGAGAGGCAAAATATTGCAGCCTGATAAGGTGAATCTGTGCTCTGCACGGGAAAACTGTTCAGTTGAATTAAGGCTATAAAAATTCACGCATATAGATAGAATGGAAAAGGAAATAAAAGAAACAGAAGTATCACTTCGCAGGATCTGGCTTATTGATACCTGCTTTTGCTGGGTTTGATTTCTAACTCAGCGGAGTGAATACAATATTGTTCTTGGCTTGGCGTTATGTATGGCTACGGGGAAATCATTAGAATGATTTAAAACCCCTCTTGGTTATAAGAAGAGCCATAATCTTTTTCACACCTATATTAACGTTTCCCTGATAGCCCAAACCAGGAATTTCTCCGCAAGATGTCCAAGCCCTGGGTGAGGGGCAGGTTTGTTGAGAGCTCGGCATCCTCAGAGAGCCGGTGGCGACCTGCCGGGGCTGCCAGACTCTCCTCGGCTGCACAAAGGGCTCTTGGCACTTGCTGGGGACTTGCCCTCTACTCAGTGTCACCAAGCCATGAGCCTAACGAGCAGATGAAAACCACGTTTGAGTGCAAGTCCAGCCCGCGAAGTACTTGGTCCGGACTGAATCAGTGCATTTCACAGCGAGCGTTTAACATCTCTCTAATCTAATTACCTTTAACACAAAGGCTATTCGGTCGCAATCGTAACGGGGCATTCCCCGAGGTCTTCACACCTTTCCTCATCTTTATTATTTGGATCTGCCTTTTAGCTTTAAGGGAAAAAAAAGAGTTTAAATGGCCGTTCTCTGTGGAGAACTCCCACCAAAGCGGCTTGCTCTGGATTTGGCAAGAAAGCTCCGTGCCAACCAAAAAAAAAAAAAAAAAGTGAGACCAAGGAGAAGAGAAGGAAACGGCCCGTGCATGAATTAGTGTACTGTGTGAATTGCTTGACACAAGCTGATTTCCTCTTCTAAGTGAGGACCCCGGGACAAGCGGTGACTTCAGAGTAGGGCACTGGCGGAGGTTGCCAAGGCTGCGGCTGGAAGTCCGGGAGAAAACGCCGGGGAAGAGGGTGCAGTTTCCTGCTGCGACCGCCTCCAGCCGTTTTAGAGAAACTTTCCGGGAGGGAGGAAAGAAGGAGAGGAGACAGATTTCAGACCAGTAGCTGCAATGCTTGACCCAGGCATAAAGTAGCCCAGCCGGGGGATTTTACGCAGGGATGGGAACAGAGTGGGTGTCTGTCGGAGGGGGGGGGGGGGGGGGGGGGGTGGGGTAGGGTAGAGGTGTCATCGCCTGCTTTTGTCGTGACTCGTTTTTTTTCCGCTGAGGCACGGCAGGAATGCGGCGTAAAGGCAGGAAAATGCCTGTTATGTGGGAGGGGGGGACGAAGGGGCACCCCCCGGGCCAGCGAGTCCCGGCACAGCCCGTCCGCGCTCCCCCCGCCCCCCTTCTTTTGCGCATTTGCTTATCCGCAAAGAGGGGGCATGGGAAGAGGAGGCACGGCGAGCAAAGGGAGGGGGGCAATAATCAATTGCTATTTTTCATCTTTGACAAAGTAATTAAGGCGGAGGCACTTGTTCGGCCGCTCCGCAGGGCGCGGAGGGCACCGCTTTGCGGGTAGCGCTGCCTCCGCGGGGGGGGTCACCGCAAGCAGGCGGACCCCGAAAGGGGCAGTTTCAGGGAAGGGGTGGCGTGGGGGGTTCCCTTTTATTACCACCGTGTCCCGGAGCAGCCGCCCGCCCTCCCTCCCTCCCTCCCAGCGGCCCCGGGGGGCTGTGCCGGTGGCCAGGGCTTAGGGCAGCGGGCAGGGACCCCTCCAGGCAGGGAGGGCTTATATCGGGGGTGGGTGACCCCCCGAAATAGGGAGAGGGTGGGGTGGGTTAGGGGTGAGCTGCAGCCGGGTGCTTTTCCTTACTCCCTTGGGTACCTGCGCGGGGCGGTTCGCCTCCGGGACCGGCGTGTGGGGGAGACGATGAGAAACCAAGAAAGAGCTCGAAAAAGCCATCTTAATGAACGTACTGGCAGTTAACTGGGGCGTTCAATCCTCGCATTGGAGGGCTTTGTTTTGATTTTGAAATGAACCATAACTCCAAACTAGGAGTTTCGGCCAAGGGCAGGTGTCTGAAGTGTGAAAGCCTGTGCGAGAGGAGCCGGGCAGGAGCGGCGGGGCTCCGGGGGAGCTCGGCTTTGCAGTCCCCAGAGCCGGCGGGAACGGGAAAGTGTTTGAAATCCGAGCCGTGGTTCTCCGTGGGTTTCCCTCTTGTCCAGGCTCCTTGGCTCCGGTCCTCACCGAGAGCGCTCTTCCCCGGGGTGCGGGTGGAAAAGGGGTGTTCTTGCCGTTCCTGAAAGTAAAGGAGATCGATTTCTCTTTTACAGGGGTGAAACTTCGATTTCACGTTTCAGTGCTGATGGAGAAATCAAAAATATCGCTTAGAAAAGAATGTGAAGAATGAACATTTTCAATTTTCTGAAAAAACAAAGTAAGTCAACCTTGTGAATCTAGAAGAGGTTTGGGGGCCTTCGCGACCAAAATACTTCTTGGACTGCTGCTGCCTTGTCGCTTTTAATTTGGTCCGTGCTTTGGAGGCATTAATGTAACCTGAAGGGCAGCATAACTGAGCTAACGACCCTGCTCCCTTCCCTGGCTCCCAACAGATAGTTCTGCGGCTGGAGGGTGCGTTGAGAAGGAAACACTGCAAAATACTACAGATTTTTACCCCCTTCCCCAATAAAACTAGCTTCTGTGTGTGCCCCTAGATTTCTGAATGGATCAAGGGGGAGAAGGTCGTCGAAAAGATGCAGAAGAGTGTATTTGAAGAGGGGAACAGACAGCAGTTTACACACAGTGTGTATGAAGGTCTTTATGTGTAAAAATAATCCGTATTTGCGTATTAAATCTATATACCTATAGGATAGGCAGGCCCCCGTGCTTGACTATGTTCGAATCAGGAGCATAATAAGTTAACGGTAGCTGTGTTACAAACATGCTCTGAAGCCTTGCTGTAAGGCGAAAGCATTTTTCATCTGGAGGACAGGGCGATCTCTTCTGCAAAAACCGATTTTCAATGTTCTGCTCTGCTGGCCCCGATCTCCTTGGCTTTCGTGGCGCTTTAAATAATTCTCGCAGGTGGATTTCTGCTGACATCCGCAATGAGCAGGTGTAGCGTCAAGGCGCTGGGCTGAATTCTAGCGGAGAGGGGCACCTCCGCAGCCCCACCTGCGCGCCGAGCTGCAGCCTGGCGGTACGGGCAGCTGCCTGCAGTGGAACAAAAGCTCTTCAGTCCCCTCAAACTCGCAGCTCCTGACGGCACCGGGCAGCCGGAGGCTTTGCAGAATTGTCTGGGCTACTGCGAATTTTTGATTTACTCCGTCCGCTGAAACAAACGGTGGTAACACGTAAAACCAAGGACGTACAAGGAATTCATGTGGTGCGGGCGAGTTTAGCCCCCTCCTCTCCTCCCCTCCCCTCCCCTCCCCCGAATAGGCGCACACTTCACATCGCTTACGCTAAAATATAAATACTCTCAGGAGAAGCTGACGCTAGCAGAGTGTATGCGGAGGAACAGCATCTCTGACGCTGAAACAACCGGGAAGGTTGCTTAGGGAGCATCCCGATTTGCCAATAAGCTTTTTTATTTTTGTCAGTGTGAGCAAAGTTACCTTGTGCGCAACAAATCTTTGAGCGAGACCCTCAAATAGCAGATAACGCTTACGAGAGGTGATTAGGGGTGAATTACTTCGTTGCTAAAACGATTCTGGATTAACATCTGATTTTTAATGATGAGTAATTCCTCCCCCCCCCAGTTCTCAAATTTAAGTGCTTTGATGGGTGTAGGACTAACACCAACACTTGACTGCGGTTACCTTCATCTTTGCTCCCACTTAACTGTTCTTAAGATAGTTTTAATGAAAGATAAGATGGATTTATTGTGTGTATCGTTTCAATTTAATTAGGGCTGAGGGTTGCCCCCCACGAGGCACAGTAAAAATAGACCATATAGTCTTGTGTGGTGCAATGAGATCTAGAAAGACACAATTAAAATGTATTTGTGTTCTTTATACACAGTGAACTTCTCTCTTTGTGTATAGGATGTGGATGCATATCTATATAAATATATATATATATAAGCTCTTATAACGTCTGATCCACCTGTGAACTGGAGAAATGCAGGGAAAAAAAAAAAAAAAGAGAAGAATCACACTACAATAAGAGGGAGGGGGGAGGGGGATAGAAACGGAAGGTTTCTCCCCATTTCTCTCTTGCTTTGGGTGCAGTAGTACGTGTTTCTCACATGTTCCCTCTAATCACCAGCAAGAAAGTTCTGTGCTCTCGCTGGTTTTGGTTTAGTAATCAGCCCCCATATGAGTCACACGGAACACGCAATCCCACCGCCGCGTGAGTGACAGCTAGCCGGCGCTCTGGCTTCTTGTTGTCCCTTTAAAATCTGAAACCAAGGGTAATGATTTATCAAACTCTTATTATCAAGAAAATGTCAAACGAAGGGCACCTTGCTATGCACTGACGCAAACCCAGTCTTTCCCAAGGAAGTATAGAAAGCTTTGCTCTCGGCTGGGCAAAATCCATTCTGTCAGTCGCCGGTACCGCTGTTTTTACCTCTACCGAGTCAGTCTGTGGCTGTTTAAGACATGGTGAGTGCTTGATTTCTTCTCTTTGGTATTGAAAAGGGCTGAGAGGGGAGGCTTCGTCGTTAAATTGGGGGTTGGACCCCTCGTCCTCGCGTCGCTTCTCTCTGTCGGTGCCTTCCTCGTAGCGAGGGAAGCGGTGCCGGAGGGGGAGCTGTCCGCGGTGCTGGCGGAGCTGTCCGCGGTGCTGGGGGAGCTGTCCGCGGTGCTGGGGGAGCTGTCCGCGGTGCTGGGGGAGCTGTCCGCGGTGCTCTCCGCGGAACCAACGCGGGAAGCCGCCCGCGGACCGGGGTAGGGCTTCTGCCGGGGAAGGGGGCACGGGGGGGACGGCGGTACCCCGAAGTGCGGTGGGAGAGTGACCGAGTCCTTCCAGATCTTATCCCTGGTGCGGGATTAAGACGAAGAGAAAAGTTGCGACAGAAACAGCGATGGGTAGTTTTTGTGAAACCTTCTTCTACTAAGCAGGTGTATTTTTAAAGCTCATATTAAACTGATGGAAAAGGTAGGGTTTGTCTGTGGGTTAAGGTATAAAAAGAAGACACGTTTTAAATTATAATTTTAAACTGGAGGGAAAGGCGGGGGAGGATGTGGGAGTGTCGTCAGTAATCTGTTTAATGAATAGGGAATGCTTAAAAAAAAAATCTTTAGAGGAGCGCCTGTCACAAACATAAGAAAAAGAATAAGGAAAGCCAGCTGTTATTGCCGTTAATTCTGCTGTGCTGATGTGGTTATTTTTGCGATTCACTGTCATACAGTCGGGTTTTGAAGGGCGGCAGTCAGCTCAGAAATGCTCACCAGCACTATTTCGCTTGGTTTTTTAACATCTCCGGCTGCCTACAGGGCAGATTGTCTATTGCCTCTATATATATTAAAAAAAAAAAAAAAAAAAGAAAAAAGAAAAAAAGCCGATGTGCATTGTTGAATGACAGAAAGGAAATGGGGCGTAAAATTAAAGAATCTTTCTACACTGGTGATAGGGAAGGGAGCATCCTACAGTCGTGATGTGAAATCTAACGAGGTCTGGCGGCGCAGTGCTGTAGAAACACTTACTTAAACTCGAATTACGGGTTTGCAGACGCTGGTACGGCTTGTTTGTTTTGAGTTTTTTGTCTACCTTACTGTTTTCTCCCCCAGAATATTAACGTTGAGTGAGAGGGCAAGCAGGCGAGCCGGGGCATCTCGAAATTCTGCCACACTTTGTATCCAGATTTTCTAGCGCACGCGTTTTGTGCACGAGGAAAGAGATTCGTAGAATCTCTGCAATCCCAACATTTTTTTTTTTTTTTTTCCTTTTGGTAAAATATGTGACGTTGTCATTTTAGGATTACGCCAGTCAAAGGGATATGAGCAAGCAGGTTGTGAACAGTCCCGAAACCGTTGCTCCTGGACCCAGTGAAGGTGCGGGAGTTGTAAGAATCAGCCCCGAAAATGAGCCGCAGGATGCCCCATCTCAAGTCCCTGCCGCGATGGCCAGGCTGCCCCGATCGCTCTCTAACGACAACAAACCCCTTTCCTCCGAAGAAGCTAAACCAAATGATTTTGAGAGGACCAAAGTCGGGATCTGCAAGCTCAGCAGCACCCCGGTGCAAGCCAACTCCACCCTGCGGAGGGAATCTGCGGAAACCTTTCCGTGCAAGCACACCCCTGGGGCGGGGGCCGCCGGGCAAGCTGCTATCCCTCACTGCAAAATTCCCGCTTTGCAAAGCACAGACGGGGACGCTAATCTAAACCTTGGTAAGAGCACACTGGAGCGAAACAACGCCAAAGGCGCCTGGGTGACCTTGAGCCAGAGTACCGTGGTTCTGGGCACAGATGGCAACACTTCTGTTCTTCCTGGCAGAGTGGAGGGGGTAAGTTGGCTTCTTACAGGGTTTCTCCCCCCTCTTCAGCTCGTGGGAGTGAGAGGTCTCTGCCACTCGGCACCGATTTGGGGCTGAAGCTCAAAACCCAGGTCCAAATGGGTGGGGTGGTGCTGTGCGGCGGGGAGGGGAAGGCGAGAGAGGGTTTTAGCTCAAGTGCTGTACTGCTGGCGAGTGCTAATCCCGTCAGCGGGGTATAAACGCCAGTCAATAGTTCCCGGCTCGTCCCAGGGCGCCCGCCGAGCCGTGCCTGCCGGCATAACCCGGTTCCACCCGCGTCACGCGTGTGCCCCCACCCGTTCCGCGTCCCTGCGTGAGGCCACCTCCTGTCCCCAGCACCCCGCGCCCGGCGGCTCGGGCCCCTGGCGGCCGAACGCTTCGGAGCCTGTAACCATAAATCAGGCGAAATAAATCAACCCAACCCCACAAGACGTCAAACCCTCCCAGGCCCTGGCCCTGCGCCCCGTTTGTCGTTGACGGGGTGTGAAGCCGGGGCCCCCCCACGGGCGCTCTCCCTGCCCTCCCGCGTATCTGGGTTTGCCCTGGCGGGAGGGGAGGGCGGGCGCGGGTTTATTCTGTAAAAGCGGGTTTTTCACTTCGTTTGTATGTGCCGGGGGACAGGGCTGGGCCCCTGCAGGCTTGGCTGGGGGCTGGCGGTCGGTCTTTACGCGTCCACGGGCACCGAGGGCTCCGCTCCCCGGAGAGGGCGGTGGGACCTCCCGGGCACGGGGGATTTAGGAGCCAGGGGACACCCCCATTCCCCCCCCCCCCCCCCCCCGGCGGGGCCCGATGCCAGCATCGCCGGGAGAGGCGCATTGCAGTGGAGGGAACCGTCCCGCCAAGCCCTGCGCATTGCCCCCCCGGGGGAGCCAGCAGGGCGGGGGGTGTCCGGGCAGCGGGGACTGACACCCCTCCCTCCACAGCCCCCCCCCGGGCTACAGTCGCCGCCCCCCCTCCCTCGGGAGCAGCCTGAGAGGGAACCAGGGTTTTAAAACGCCTCTCCTGGTTTCTCCGGCAGAAAAAAGCCCGGGCAGCGGGGGAGGGGGGCTGCAGGGGAGGGTCCCCCGGCCCCCCCGCTGCTCGCCGGGTCTCCCTCTGGTGAAGGCGGCAGCCGCAGCACCGCGATGCTTGTTTGCAAAAGTGGCTGTTTTCCAATCTCTTTTTTTGTTTTTTGTTTTGTTCCCCCCCCCCCCCCCCCCCCTTCCCTTTTTTCCCCTTTAGGAAGACGATGTAGGGGATGAAAATAAAGCCCGAGGGAACTGGTCTAGCAAGCTGGATTTCATCCTCTCCATGGTGGGTTATGCAGTGGGGCTGGGCAATGTCTGGAGGTTCCCGTACCTGGCCTTTAAGAATGGGGGAGGTAGGATGGCTTTTTCCTGTCTCTCTACCTGCAGTACCGTGCGTGGCTGAGCCGGTCTCTGCCTTTTTGGCGGGGTCAAACACGAGGGAAGCGGGGCCCAGCGGCTCCCGCTTGCCTGGCAAAGCCGGACAACAAGCCTCGGCTTAAGCCGGGCCCCGGGGGCACCTTCAGACCATCAGCGATTTAGTGAGAAGCCTGGCTGGGGGTTTTTTCTGATGGTCAGCTCTGAAAGTAGGAAAATTCCGACAGGATTTCGTTAGAAGGCAGCGCTTTCCTTAAAAACACCCGCAATTAATCGGTGCTGGCCGGAGAGGGAGGCAAATGAAGAGCCGGCTTGATCACGCCTGGGCACAGAGGGCTCCGGCCCCCCCTCCCTTCGCCTCATTTAAACACAATCGGGTCTGAATCCGCAAACGGTGCGACGGGCGAAGTGGAGGGAGGGGAGGACGATACAAAAGATTTTCTAGTGGGGAAAGTCACGCGAGGACGTTTGAACCCGGGTCGAGGCGTTATGTTGTTTCGCGAAGTTTGGGGATTTTTTTTTTTTTTTTTTCAAATCTCTTATTTACCCGATTGAAAAATAATCGTTTGCAATAGAGCGAATGCTGCTTAGCAGAATAAAGGAGAAAAGTTAGGAAGGGGGGGTTATGCCGGTAATAGTTTACAAGGGGCAGAAAAAAAAAAAAAATTTTCTTTGCGGAGATTCTCCTAACAGAGGCTCTTATTTTAAGGGAGAACCGGTGGGGGTTTCTGCATTCGACCTGCTGCAGCTGTAAGGCTCTTTCTTCTGCGCAGGACATCAGCGGGAAATGCTGGTGCTGTGAGCTTTGAAAACAGTTGTGTAGAGGCTGTAAGAGCTATTTTATGGTTGAGAACTAGCGATTTTAAGCCAAAATCAATTAAAAAAAATAGTGAGGTGTTGTGTTTTGTTTTGTTTTGTTTTGTTTTTCTTTTTACACGTAAGAACTTCCGAGTGGGGGATATTAAAATACTCATTTAACAATAATATTGTCTCGAGCAACTGCTGGGAATGCCGAAAGCTGCTCCTCTCCCCCGTC
The DNA here is from genome assembly GCF_965140245.1 of Athene noctua. NCBI lineage: Eukaryota > Metazoa > Chordata > Aves > Strigiformes > Strigidae > Athene > Athene noctua. The sequence goes on along the minus strand of NC_134050.1, from coordinate 7,641,875 downwards.
GATGCCGGGGGCATCGGGAATCGATAACAAATAGAACATTTTTTAATAGCTGCAGGTCTTGACTGAGCGCTCCCCAGTATCAGGAGCCCCCGCTGCCAGCCTGCGGCCGCCACGGCGGATGCTGGGGGGGAACGGGGGGGGGCGCTGCCCCGCGGAGGCTGCGCGGGGCTCTCCGCCCCGGGCCGCGGAGATAGGCGAGTTGCCCCCGCTGTGCTGAATGAGGAGGCGCGCCCACCCCCCGCCCGTGCGCGATGATTCAGGTTGTTTTCTCTTTTCTCCCCCCCCGCTCCCCCCCCAAGGTGCGTTTCTCATCCCCTATTTGATGATGTTGGCTCTAGCTGGGATCCCCATTTTCTTCCTGGAAGTCTCCCTGGGGCAGTTTGCTAGTCAGGGGCCCGTGTCTGTCTGGAAAGCCATCCCCGCCTTGCAAGGTGAGCGGAGCAGGAGCCGGCCCGGTTTTGGGGAGCATGACCTGCCCCCCCTCTCTTGCATGGCTTAAGCACCGCCGCCTCCCTGCGCCCCCCGCTCCGCAGCGCGTCCGCAGGCGCGCAGCCGCATGCTCCGGGCTCTCCCGCTGGTTTCCATCTCCGCAGCGTTAGCGCGCAATTTGCGCGGTCGTTGCGGGTGGGGGCTGCGCTGTGTGCCTGCGCCAGAGGACCTGCTCCGGCTCCCCGCGGATTAACGGCGCTCTCCTTCTCTCTCCCTCTCTCTCCCCTCAGGCTGTGGCATTGCAATGCTGATCATCTCGGTTCTAATAGCCATATATTACAATATTATTCTGTGCTACACACTTTTCTACCTTTTTGCGTCCTTTGTACCTGTGCTACCTTGGGCTTCCTGTAACAACCCGTGGAACACGCCGGACTGTAAAGATAAAAACAAACTTTTGTTAGGTAAGCTGGGGCAGGCTTTATTAATTAATTATTAATTTTTTAAAACGGCCTTGGTGGGTTTCCAGAGCTTTCTCCGGCTCAGCTGCGCCCCTGGGAGATGCCAGCGGAGACTGCGGGTGACTGTGACCGGGGGGAGGTTCCCAGCACCGAGGCACTGCTGCTTCCCAAGGCACTGTGAAGGGATCTGCATCATATGGCACTCCCCCTCCCTTTAATTTAAGTTTTTCCTCATCAAGGATAAATTATATTTTTCAACTATAATGTTAAAAGTGTTGGGGTTTTTTTTGTTGTTTTTTTTTTTTTTCCTCTGGGTAAAAACTCTGTGTAGGGGAGAAAGCACGGAACAAAATGCTATAGCCTCTGGTTTCTGTTAAAGACAACTTCTAGGGCTTTAGCGAGGCTTACGTTTAACGAAAAAAACCCCGTTTATATAAATGGCCCCAAACATGCAACGACATGAAAAGGGGAGAAGTAAACCCAGCAACCCCCCTCCTGGAATTGCTGGCAGCAGAGGCTCGGCACCGGGGTGCGGGTCCCCGGGACTCCCCCGGCCCGGGGCTGACCCCCGAGAGGGGCAGTGAGTGCTTCCCGGGGTGGGCAGCAGCTCGTTCGCTTCCTCAGACCCTTTTGACGCCGTAGACATTTGGAATAAAGGGGGAAAATTTAAGACTCAGTTGTCTCTGACCCCTATAGGTTCTGTAAGCAAGGTGTTGCATCTAACACAAGTTCAAGTAATGCGCGTGATCTGACGCTTTGTGTTTTTATTTTGCGCCCACTCTGAAAAAAAAAATAATCTAGTCAAGTTATTTTTCTCTTTTGTTTTCATTTCTGCCTAGATTCCTGCATTGTTGGTGACCACCCAAAAATACAAATCAAGAACTCTACTTTCTGTATGAGTGCCTATCCAAACTTGACTATGGTTAACTTCACCAGTGAAGGAAACAAAACTTTTGTCAGTGGAAGTGAAGAATACTTCAAGTAAGATCTTTATTTGCTTAGAGATGTTATGTTAATCTTCCTCTAAAATCCACTGTAACAGACAGTAAATAACTGTTTGAAAGGCTAGAAATACAATAGTTAAGGACAGCAAATGGTACCCGTTTTTTATGCATAGGAATGATGAAAGCTAAATTTCAAACCCTGGTTGTGTTCTGTTCCTATGGTGCTTAGCACAGCAGGGGTGTTGGCCCATGCCTGGCATTTTTGTCTACTACTGCAATGCAGAGAAATAAAATAATACATGGGGAGAATCACTGGAACCTTCTAGAGAAACCGCTGAGAACACTGAAGCAAAACAAAGTACTGTAGGAATTTGCACTGAATTGCTGCCTGCAGTTGCTGTCATTAATTTTTTTCCTTTTTTTTTTTTTTTTTTTTTTTTTAAATTTATTCCTAGGTACTTTGTATTGAAGATTTCAGCAGGGATTGAATATCCTGGTGAGATTAGATGGCCCTTGGCACTGTCTCTTTTCCTAGCTTGGGTGATTGTATATGCCTCCCTTGCTAAAGGAATCAAGTCATCGGGAAAAGTAAGAAAGATATTTGTGATTGTACACTTGCAGGAAGGCAGTGTGCTGCTTCAAGGGAATCATGCTCTTGTTTAAGGCAGTGAATTACTGACAACTATTTTCAGTAAATGGCTAAGTATTAATGAAATGCTTTTTTTCCTGTCTGTGTTTTTCTGTCTAACCAAAACACACAAAAAGATAATTTTATTTCTGCATTTGTTCCCTAACCTTGAATAAGTTTAAAGTGAGCCCTTGAGCTGTACTCAGCATTTGGATGGCAAAAAGGTGCCTTCGCTAGCCCTCCCTATTCTGTGTGGTGTTTGTTAAAATTCCACAATCATCTCACGTTTCACTGTGATCAGGGAAACGATGATGTAAATTAAGATGCCAAGTAACAGGTTTTACAAGCAGACCCGAACTTAAATTGCTCTATGGCGAGTGTGAGCAGTGGCAGCGTGTATCATCTTTTTCCCAAATATTTCTTTGCCGTGTTTCTAAAACTCCTCCTTGCGGTAACCTGGCTCCTTGCTGTTTCTCTGACATCTCACGTGTCACTCTCTCCCTTGCCCCTCAAATCTGCATCTTGCTGCCATGCCTCCTAACTACCAGCCAGGACGAGAGGGAGCATGTCCTCTCGCTGGCATGGAAATAGAGGCATGTGAATTGTCAGGCAGCTGTCTGAGCAGAGAAATGCAGCTTTTTCTTCAGCAGCAGCACAGGCTTGGGTGGGTTTTTATGTGAAACCTGCAGGAATGCAGTATCTGAGACATCTCCATCAATGCCAGTTGGAATGCAGGTTAAAATATTAGATGATGACATGGCATAAATCTAGCTTATTTACAAAGAGTAGGCTGAAAAGATAAAAAAAAGATGGAGCAAAATAACTAGATATTTCCTGGGATAAAGATACTGGGTATGAAGAGCTAGCTGTGAATTTTCTAGAGGTGGGAAAAGGGTTTGTGATTCCAAGCTATCCCTTTGCAACTAGAAGCTGACAGCATCTGTTGTGAGGTAGCTTGGGAATTATCAGAAAATCCAGAGACCGAGTGGGCCGGGGGAAAGTGGAGATAGTTTTTTTTTCTTTCCCTAGCTTAGTGTGATAGGAAAAACTGTTACATGAAAGTCTGGAGCCAAGAAACAGAAGTTATAGAGAAGAATAAATCGGGTTTGGATGTGGCAATAGGTATTTCTTTAAGTGAGTCTTCACAGCACAGAAAAATAGTGTCTCCTTGGTGTCAGGGACAGAAAACCTGTATTTATGCACAGATGAGTTCAGTATATCCACAGCACTTAAATTCACTTGGGCAACTGCTTGAAATTCCTCTTGAAACAGCAAGGAGAAAGTTGGGAAAACAGTTTCAAAAGTCACTTCAGCTTGGACAATCCTGGTCCTTGTAAGATTCAGAGGTTAAAGTGTAAAAGAATTTGAAATGCTTTTGGGTAGAGTGTACAGCTTAACTGGTTATAATTTAGTCAGTTTATTTGACCACAGAGAGTGCTCTGCTCTGTGCTAGATAATTATTAAGGCATTAAACCCACAACCTCTCTTGTGTATTTAGACATAATGATGATTAGGTCTGTCTGGCTTGTTCCACTGATATTTTTTTTTTTTTTTTTTTTTTTATTGGTATCATAAATATTTTTATGTTGATATGTAATTATCAAGAAGTAAAAACAGTAATGAGAATTCTTTAGGCTAAGTAAAATACAGAGAGATAGCTAGAAAAAAATATCAGGACTTTAAGTGGTATTGAATGACATTGCTCATTTTGTTTCCATTCAGCTGTGTTAGTTTACTCTGGGCAAAGATCAAAAATCATGTTTTCATTTAGATGGGAATTCCTGTTGTTCCTCTTCAGACTTTCTTTTCTGCCTTTTCTTCCCCCTCTGTCTAGAACCCCAACTCTTATCTCTGTTGCTACTGATATTATTCCCGTTTCCAACATCAAGGGCAGCTGTAAAATTTCAGATTTCCTGGGAAATAACCCTGTTGTCTCTGAGCCTGAGTAACTGTTTTCTTCAGGCAGTAGTGTAGCACTTGCATTTCCCACCCTCTCTTCTTATATACCTGAGTAAGACCCTTCAATAATCTTTTTTTTTTGGTCTGTCCAGGTGGTGTACTTCACAGCTACGTTCCCCTATGTAGTTCTTATCATTCTTCTTATAAGAGGAGTAACTCTACCTGGAGCTGGAGCTGGAATCTGGTACTTCATCACCCCAAAGTGGGAGAAGCTAATTGATGCTATGGTGAGCTTATTATTGCACTTACAACTCTGCTAGGCTGAATAAGTCATACAGATTTCTTCACGTCTGTTGCAAGTGGCAGTAATGTCATCTGTGGAAACTTGTTCTTCATTTTATGTGGAGTCTTGCTGCAGTGGATCTTTGTTACTTGTGTGCATGTATTTTTTTTACATATGTTATTGTAGATAAATAATTTAATTAATGTTTAATATTTCACCTGGATCTCTTGGAGCAGGTGCATTTGGAAAACAGGGAGTTAAAAAGGAAGTATGGATTTCCATGTGCTGGTGTCTGATGGATGCTGCTTCGGCTTGAACAAGCACACGAAGCTTTTCATAGATAACATAATAAACCTACCTGTGTTTCTTTTATTATTATTATTATTATTATTGAGAGACTTGGCCGAGCATACTTTTTCTTCTGATGGGTGAGAACTGGGCCCTGGTGTCTAAATAGCTCTGACTTGGACTGTGCTGGTTACACCTAGTGATGGAAATTTACCCTGATTTTAGTGTGATCTCATTCCTAAGCAGCACATCAAGCAACACTGACGTTCTTGCTTTCATCGAGAAGATAAAAGCATTATTTAGCACCACTGGCAGATAAACTTGATGCAGATTTTTTTTTCTCTCGACTTGTATTTTCTTGGCTGAATGTATTTGAACTGATAGGTATCAAATCAATATGGTTTGAGTATTTGTGCCTTCAATATACCGCAAAGGTTATACTGGCATTTTATATGGGCTCAACAAGAACAGTACTTATTATCAAATGGGCACTATGTATTTTGGGGCAAGCTTTTGCTTGTTGATGTTCTATTGGCATCCATTGCTCTAAAGTTCATTTAAATTACTTGTGTGTTAATCTAACAGGAACACAGTGTTAATGATCTTCCTAATGCTCTTTTCTGAAGCTGATGCTATTTCCCCTCCTGTCTGTCTTAGGTTTGGAAGGATGCTGCCACTCAGATTTTCTTCTCCTTATCTGCAGCATGGGGAGGTCTAATTACTCTCTCTTCTTACAACAAATTCCATAATAATTGCTACAGGTATGTAAGACTGAAATCCATCAGTCTTATTAAACAGGTTTGTCCAAAACCATTTGTCTTCCACCTTGCAGAAATCTGTTTTGAAAGACTGTCCTATTTTTTTTTTTCTTTTTTGGTTATTTTTAAATTTTTATCTTTGATTTTTTTTTTCTGCTTTACTTTTTTTTTTTTTTTAATTGTTTTGTTTCTTTAATCTTCTTTGGGTTTGTGTATTGTATCTCTCCCCAGGTCCTAATGTGCTAGTCTCAAAATGAGCCTTAGGCTTATTACAGTCCCTATGGGCTCTTCATTTTTGCAATCAGCAGTTCTGGGTGGAAAGGCAATCTGGGAAGCTGTCAGCAGCTGTGAGCAGTGGTGTGAACCCCTGCCAGTTGGCAGCCTCTGCTGAAGAACAACCCACGTGTAGAATGAAATGAAGTTTGCCATTGTGAGATGTGCATCAGTTTAACACCTGATTTCTATATATGTGATTCCTGTTTCTCCTAAATGTTATCTTTTTTCCCCCAATTACTTTTAGTGCAGTTTTACTTGTACAAAGTTATTTCAGGTTGTGAAATTTAAAATCACTTTTATTTGAAATTACCGACTGCTATTTTTAGAAGGAAAAAAAGTCATCGCTCTGGTGGCATGGCATAATTTTGCATCAAAAAGCATGCCACATAAATGTCTGCAGGTGGAAAAAACAAAGCCAAGGGGCATTAGTAGAAAGCCTCACTGCTATTTTACTGTCTTTAAAGCCAATCTTGTTTCTATCAAAGTGAACCTTTACTGATTCTGCAATGACAGAGGTGCAGATTCAGGACAGCCAACAGCATGCACAAGCACTGTCCTAGGGGCACGCTTAAAATCTTTCCTGAACCAAGACTAAAGAACATGCTCCTTGGGATTTGAATTCCCATACCCTATAACTTCTAAGTGCTATATACAAAATACTACCTTTAAAAAGAAACGTGGATCAAGATCTTAAAAAGGAATCTCGAAAACATTTCCTACTTGTGCTCAAAAGTAATCTAATATAATTATCCTAAAATATGGAGGAATAAGTAAGAGTGTTGCGTACTCAGTGACTCCCTCACAGTAATCCTTTGCACCCTATTTTTGAAAATGCTTGTCTTGGGCTTTGATTTTTTTTTTTTTGTTGTTGTTGATGAATGAAAATGTTCAGAATATTGGGCCAAAAAATGGCAGAAGCAGCACGCTATCTTTCTGCGTTAATTTAGCAAAATTTTGTGGAGTTTGGAAAATGTTAATGAAAATTTTGAAAGAAATACATGGTAATGAAGTATAAAAATCTTACAGGTCTAAAACTAAATACATGTTTTACCTATTTTAGAGGTGGCTATGGGAGACTGAAGCAGAAATAATTAGAAAGGCTTAGTTACTTCTAATCTTTTAAATTTTACAACACATCTTGAAGACTGAAATGAAGCATGACTCTTTTCTCTTTCAGCTTTTATATTCATTTCATTCTAATACTGCAGATAAAATTGTAGTTTTCAGTTACATATTAATTTTAAACATCATTAAATAATCTATAATTGCAGTAAATTTACATAAATTCACTTTGTAATGGATACCTAAAATATTTTACTTAAAACTTATCCGGGCTTTGGAAGAAGATTAACACATGATGATTCCAAACAAAATATTGTAATTTTTTTTCTGTACACCTGAAGAATTAACATAATCATTCCTGTTAAGAGGTGGTCTCTTAGAGATTCCAGAAGTTTGCCAGATCAGTGAGGTTTTTGACAACTTCTCAGGTTGTATTTAATTCTGTTCCTAATGAATAGCAGTAGGAATAAGCAATTCTAGCCAACATAAAAATACCCAGCAAAACAACATTTAAAGTGAGTGACTTGTTTGTTCCTAAATTGTAATAGTTTTAGGGGAAGACTTCTGGATGCACATATTGTGAAGAAACAATAAAATTCCCATCAAGAAGGTAATAAATATGGATGGGGATCGTGAGGGCTGGTTTCATGTCAAGTCACCTGTACTTACCCAGTATAGTGTGACACTCAGGTATGGATTTCTTGAGATACTCTTAACAACGACGACAATGGAAAATTGTACCAAGGAATTCTCTACAGATGGGCAGGCATTTAATGAGTGCTTCAAGGTGCAGAAAGCTTAACCCTGTGTGTAAATACAAGAAAGATACAGGACAAAAACCATCTTACCTGGATGGTGGTGGTTAGTCCATATGTAATAGAGTGAGCAGATAACCACATCAGACAAAAACACTGTGTTACAAATCACTGCTGCCTTCTTCAGAGAGGCCAAGAGCAGAATTGCTCATCCTCCTGCATGGTCTGTGGCTTCCTACATGGCATGTGGGTGATGGGCACTTGCACAGCTGATTACTGGTGGTGGTGTGAAGACTTCTGTTATCTCTGATCAGCACCAAGCATAACCAGTAACTGTAAAGGTGTACCTTCACCAGTGCTCCCACGGGATGTGTGTGCTTACGAGAGACTCCTGAAAGGTGTACAAAACCTTCCCTTGCACGTATTGTAACAAGGTGACATGGCTTCTTGTTTTTTTTCTTTTCAGGGACACACTGATAGTCACATGTACCAACAGTGCCACAAGTATATTTGCAGGCTTTGTGATCTTCTCAGTTATTGGCTTCATGGCAAATGAGCTCAAAGTGAATATTGAAGCTGTGGCAGACCAAGGTAGGGCATGCTGCCATTTCACTACTTAGGCGCCTGGTGGCACCTTTAGCTCTATTTTTAATGATGACATTGACGTTGGAAGTGGGAATAATGACTTCCAACTGGAGTGGATTAGTAGACTGCTTGTAGGCGTTTTTGTACAAGAGAAAGTACGCTGGGAAGTCAAGATCTTACTTGCTGCCTCCTTATCACTTGTTTGGTAAGAGAAAGAAGCAAGGTGAGACTCATTTCAAATCTTGATGTAAATGGCTGATGGGGGGGTAGGATGAGATGTCTCCCTCACATAGGCTAAGTGATCACCAGCCTTCTCATTTTTCTCTGCTGCTGCCTTGTCAGGTCCTCCAAGGTAAAAGTTGCCCCGATGGTGGGAATATTGGATGAGAGGAGGATGGGCTTCATGATGTAGGGAGTGGAATAAAAAAGGTGACAGAGAAGTATTGAGCTTCTGAACTGTGGGGAGCAAGGAGCTGCCTCCATGAGGAAGTAAAAATTCCAAAGAACAGGTTAGAAGATCATGGTTAGTGAAGTGAGATGGTTACAACTGGGGATCTGAAATTCCTAACTGTTTAAGCTGGATGTGACAAGAGTGTGACTATAATAACTCGTAGTAACTGTAATAACTTGTGTATGTATTTATGATTGTCCCACCAGAGCTGTTTCTGTGAGCACATGGGCTGTTAAGTGTATTGTTTTCGCTTTCAGCACAGATAGAGTCATTTTGAAGCACCCAAGGGAAGTGATTAATAGCTTCTCCATGAGCCATGGGGATAGTTCCCAGTGTTATCCCTGCCAACCCACAATAACATGGAGCAAGAGGAGTTTCTGAATGGGAGAAGGACTGAAGAGTTCAAAAAGTGGCTATCACATACTCCCCGTTTCTATACATGATGTGTCTCACTGTCTTCACATTAATGCAGACACTAACCTTTTTTCTGATGGGTTTGTTGTGTTGGTTAAATTCAATGCCACAAAGTGCTACAGGGAGCCTAAGATACCTGATTGACTGAGCATCATTGTAGCAGTTAGTTGACAACAGGGAATAGAAATTAAGACAACCTTCCCTAGTTTCTGTACGGTAATATTCTTAGGTCATTCTGGATAAATTTGGTATGAAGGTTAATCTGCATTTAACAATGTTGTGGGAGCTAAATGGAAAACAGATTGCTTGAGCTGGGGACACAGAAATCCTGTAGTTGTAGGAACAAGAAATGGTGAAGCAGATGAAACATTCTTTATTTTTTTCTTGAAAAATACCTGTTGTTGAAACTCTAATGTTTCTAACAATTTATTAGAAACCAACTGCTACAGGTGAAAGGAGGAGAGGAGTAATATCTTGCTGCTGGTTAAGAAATAGAAAGTTTCCTTTTCCTTAGTCCTTCTCTCCAAACTGCAACATGGATAATCCCACAGAATTTTGGTTCTTCTGTTGTCAGAGACGCAAGTAAAGGTGCCGGGTCACGTTCAGTTTCTGCAGCTCCTTTGGTTGGTGCATGGCAGCCCAGACGTTGAGGTGAGGAGAAGCTTGTGAGCCACAGCTCAGACACAGGGCGTTAGTTAGTCTGGGACTTGCACCAGTTGACCCGTGGTGGGATGGGCTGCTAACCGGGCTGCAGATTCAGCTGGTGGGTCTGAGAAGAGAATTTCATGGGATAGTCAGCTGGCAAACTCTTTCTTGATAGCAAGTAGTAGGGGAAACTGAACTTGCAAGCTGATGTAATGTCAATTCAGTCTTCAGTGTCTTGTCTCTCCTTTTTGGTCTGCCAGTCAGCTACGTGCAAACAAAAATGTTTTACTCTCATCCCATTTTCTGGCTGGATTAGACCACTGTGTTTGAAAAACTCCATGTGAAGCCAGGTGTTTTAGGAGTTTCTATTAGTCTTTTTATTTTAGACCTTTACCTCCATCCTAAAACAATAAACAAAAAAAAACCCAACCCCAAAATCTGAACCACACTGCACTCACCTGAATTATTTGTAAGGAGTTAGAGTCAAAGAAGCTCTGCTTGAGTGAAGCTGCAGTGGCAGCTCTGAAGGGATGGATTTTTTTTTTCCCCTCCTAAAATATTAGTCTGAATTTATTTTTTTTTTTTTTTCCCCACTTAGCATCTTCCTTCCAGGAAAAAAATGTACCTGATGAACAAATAAAACACCTCTCATGGATGGAGAGACAGGACAATCTATTTTCATTCTGCTTTCTCACTTTGATTAAGCACATACTGCAGCTGAAAAAATTTTAGTACTTTAAAATGAAAGTTCAAGGTCATTTGACTTTTTTTGTTTCAACACATATAAAACCTTCACAGCTTTCCTGTCTTTAATAGCCCTTTAGGAAGAGTTCGTGTCCCCTGAAATCTCTGAAGATGGAGAGAGTGGGAACCAGTCTCCTTGTGACTGTTTACTGTGCTTGGATGCTTCCTGGCACGTGGGTCTTGGAGAGTTATGAGGAGCCGAGATGGAGAGATGTGCACTTCTGTATTCTATAACTAAACCTTTCCTAAAAGTTTGATTAATGGGAGCTCCTTATTCTGAGACTTAATTAAACTTCTACAAGCAGGAAGCTAGTGCAAACAGAGCCTTTATCTCTAATAGGCAAGAAGATATCTTTAATCAAGAGATGAAAGAACATGTTCATGCATACATAGTAGTTCTACATGCACCTTTCTATTCCAAAAAGCCATTTTTCTGCAGCACATTTTGAAAGCAGCAACAAGGCAGCAACACTTAATGAGTCATGTACAGTGTTATTTTTTTTTTACCACGTTGTTAACTCTCATATTTATCTTTTGTTCAGAAAGAACTGCAAATATTTCACAAGTTGCCTGTGGAGATTATTTCACATGCCGCTAAAACTGGTTTTGTGAGGGTTTTTTTTGTTTGCTTGTTTGTTTGTTTTTTCTCAATATGTGAGACAGCAACAGTTCTCTATTGAACAGAAACGGCACAGGGAGCTGTAGGAAATGGGATCCAATAATTCAGATTAGAAATGGTCAGGACAGAGTGAGTTCGGAGCCCCTTCTTGTGCCATGAGTCATGGAATCGGCACAACTTGGCTCTCATTTGGATCTCCTGACAGGAAACATCCTTCAGAGCATTTAAGATGGTCACTCCTTTAGCTGGGATAAATAGAGAAGAAGTGCCACCTACTGTAATGTTACCACCACATTCCTGTAGCCTTTTCTCCCAGGCGTATCTAAGCATATTTGTAAAAATATTTTTCCTTTATGGACAGTAAAAGTTATAGCCCAGGATATCAAACCAACAAAGAAAGGAAAACTCCTGGTTAAGTCTTTCAAAGATCTTATCTCCTTATTTTTTCTGCTGTGAATTATTCCAGAATTTCTCATGGATTTTTTAGATTCAGGGTAGTTATTACCTTATGACTGGAATCAGCTCTGTGCATTTAACTGTGTAATGATGAGTTTAAAAAGAATATTTTCTTTTCCTTTCATCCCTGTAGTATGAGGGGTGGATGACTGCTATGTTGATCATCCACTGATGAGGTGAGCTGAGCTGCTAATTGGCAGGGACAGTGGTAGGAACGTGGTCACAGAGCAGGAAAGAAACATAGCTGCAGCACACGATTTCTGTTTATCTTTTGCATTTGGATGAATATGTTAGTACACTGGTTAAATATGTATTCTGTAGCTTTGAAAGTAGGAGTGTAAGAGTGTTTTGAAACTTACAGCCAAAATATAATAAATCATGAGAGGCTAAATGGTTAAATCTGCAGCGGTTAAATCTTTCTGTAAATAGGAGAGACTGAATCAGAACTTCTTTACTTTTATCAAGCAAAATAATATTGTATTAGACTTTGAAACATGACTCTTCACAGCTCCCTCTTTTCTGATCAGTCAACAACGTTAATGTGACACAGTATATCACAGTCTTTTTTCTCATTTCTAGGTCCTGGAATTGCTTTCGTGGTTTACCCAGAAGCCTTAACTAGGCTTCCCCTCTCTCCCTTCTGGGCTATAATATTCTTTTTAATGCTTCTGACACTTGGATTGGACACTATGGTAAATGGCTTTGTTTCCTATTCCTTTCCTCTTGCTTTTCCTCTTTATTTGTTTGGAAGACGATGAGATTACTTGTTATTTTCCATGTGGCAGTGAGCGCTTTCCAAAAAGAGGAATGACGTGAGGCCATCAATGCTGAACTCATCTGGGTGAAGCTTTGGTGTTGATGTCTGAGCGTTTAACACCTAGAACTCAAAATAGTCTCTTATGTTCCATTATATCCAGTTCGACCACTTTGTGTACATTGGGTGCACTGAAATGACTCCTTTTATTTTGTCTTTCAGTTTGCCACTATTGAGACTATAGTGACCTCTGTTTCGGATGAGTTCCCCAAGTACTTACGTACGCACAAGGCACTGTTCACTCTTGGGTGCTGCATCTCCTTTTTCATCATGGGATTTCCTATGATCACTCAGGTAATAATATTATCTTTGAGCATCACTGTCTGTCCCCAGTCCCCCTCTGGTGGCCGTTCTCTTCCTGCACAATTTGCAAAAGATTAAGCCGAATTCTGCCGCATGTGCAAAAATATTGGGTGAGTCTGAAAGCCTTTTTTTTTTTTTTTTAAATGGTTGCTCTGAGCGAGATATATTTAAAAGACTTTGCTGTTCAAAATTTGCTTTGCTTTGCTTCTAAAATTTATCCCTAGCCAAACATCTCCGGAGTATTTATGTAAGTTAGCTATTCATTAAAAAAATTTAAAAAGTTTTAATATCATATAAGCATGCACACTAGTTTTGGGGGCCTTCCTTCGTGGATTAGATACATATTAATAGTCTTGGCAAACTGTGGAGTCAATAATGAAATTCTCATCTACCCTTGACAGTCTTCAGCATCCTTTGCCCACCAATTCCTCCAGCTTTATAAACTCTCAGCACTTTCAAGCGGAGGTGCACAAAATCTATTCTACTATTTTATACTATACATCTTTTTCCCCTCACCTCATCACCTACCGGCCCGGCTTTGCTGTTCCAAAGCCTAGGATGGATTCAGTCCTTCCTTCACTTGAATTATGACGCTTAACTTCTGTCCTGAAGCTGAGGCGTTATATCCTTTCCAAAGAGGTGAACTGGACTCACTATTACAGTATTCCTGGTTTCAGTGGTGATTTTGCTTTTGACGTAGTGCTAAGTGTTTAGAGAGGCTGCTGGTGGAAAGTCTGGTCGCAGTTCGGTCCTTCATCTGAAAGGACTGAGACCCAGCTGTGCCCAGCTGTGTTACCAGACTCAGGGGTACCCTCTGCTTTTTTTCTTGTTGGATTTGATAATTCGGTCATCCAGAAGGAAGAAACTATAATGCAGCACGAGCTTGTGTCTGGTTGGTGCGGGGATGCTTATTTGGGATAGAGTCTCAGCTCCTGGGCCTGTTTTGCCTGCCTTAGGGTCAGTTAGAGTTGTGACATGTATGAAGAGAGACCCCAGCTATATGCCACAAGTAATGGCTCTTTTATCTTTTTTTTTTTTTTTTCTTTAGGGTGGAATGTATATGTTACAGCTTGTGGACACTTACGCAGCTTCTTATTCTCTTGTCATCATTGCCATCTTCGAGCTTGTTGGAGTTTCCTACATATATGGTAAGAAAAAATACTGTTATTGGACAGCCTGTCCCAAAGTAACATATTTTAGCATATGGTGAAGTAGTTGGTAATGTGATATCCTTAATGAAAGGAGTAACGGTTTTTTTTTTTTTTTTTAATAAAAAGCCTCAGAATTCCCTTATTTTGAATTAAAGAATAATGGGACTTCATCACTATAGGATTCCTTTAAATACATGTATTCAAAAGACTTTCATATAATCTAATGTCCTTCTCCCATCAATAGCTTAAAGCCAATGCTTACAGATGAGCATAAGAATAGACCAAGCACTCAGTGCTTCAGTGACACTTCTCCAGGGGGTCTTTCACACTCCAGCAGTTTTAAGGTTAGAGACTTCCTGAACTAGAAGTGGTATCTTTGCATTTAACAACTTTGGGAGGATTTATTTTCCATGCACACATCCAGCTTTCCCTTTAGCCCATCTGTCTGTAACACAGAATCAAGACTACGCAGCTGCTCAGACTGATTAATTCTGTACAGGGGCATCACCAGTTATGTTGATCTATGTTGACGTATGTTAAATTATGAGGAAGCTCCTCAGCTAGTATAAAGCAGTGCAATTGCCTTGATGCTACTGTAGCTGCATCAGTTGACACCAGCTGGTGATTTGCTCCCAAACTTGTCCGGTGCTTTCAGATTGATTCTTGGAAATGTGTGATCTCAGATGGTTGTGGTAGGAAATATGAAGATCCCCCCACATAACATATGATTAATTTATGTTTGGAATGTTAAGGCTTAAGGCTTGCATTCAAATGCAAAGGGAGAGCTGAATCTCAGTGTTAAAGATTACAAAGATAAGGCTGTTTCTGCTGTTGCCATGGACAGGAATTAATTATATATTTTGTATCAGATAGACACAAACCATCCCAGCATGTTCTGTTGAAGGTGCCTATATAGCAGCATGATTTTAGGCTCTGGGCCTGTGCACTGTATCTGTGTTGTGGGGTCCACTCTGTAATATAAACGCATTAAAAAATTGTAATTCAAAACATGCAGAATGTGTTGCTCTTGCTTGAGAAATTAATGTTATAGACAGGACAGGGAATCAACCCTTCCTTGTTTTTTCTAATTTAATGGAATTACAGAAGTGTACTTTATCTCCACTGACAGCCAATCCAGTGAGCGGGTCTGAGTGGTTTTAAGCTAAGTGACCGAGTGGGGAAACGTTACAGAATACAACAGAAAAAGTCAAAAGTCTGAGAGAAAAGTTGATTTAGACCGATTGTGTTTTGGTTGATGAAAACGCTTGTTGTTTTTTATGTAAGTATGTTAACCAGAGTTGGTTTGGAAGTGTAATCTTTGTGAGTGAAATGATACTGGTAACTGCTATCAGCTTTCCATTCAACCAGTCTTCTCAAAGGACCGGAGTGTAACACTTTGAGATATCTCCTCAAGCGGAGAGATGGGTTTTGGGGGTTAATTACCACGACTCCTTGTTTGAAAATCAATGCTGGCAGGGTGTGCCATTGCTCTGTGTTTCAGTTTTATGAAGACACGCAAGGTTTGCCCGTTCCCTCCCCCCAGTTACCACCAGGTCTAACATTGGCCCGTCCCTGTGGAAACACCACCGGGTGTGTGTCACCTGAGGCGTTAACACCTGGTTACTGAACTGAGCAATTTCCCAGCTTTCCTAAAACCATAGCAATTCCATAAGAGATGGTGAGTGGGAATGCTCAAGAAGAGTATGAGGGTTTGTTGTTTTCATTTCTTTCTCCTTCTTCCTCCTGATCTGTTTGCTGAGAGCACGCCTGACCAACGCTGTGCTAAAGCACTAGATGTTGTCACTCTTCCTGGCCAGCAGCATCTACAGCATCACCCCGTCTGTGTCCAAAGGACTGACCCCTTTAAAGCCATTGCCATCAGTGCACAACATAAAAACTCTTTGCCTAGAATATTTTTAAATAGCCTCCAAACTACTTATATCAGAAGATTTTCTTTGTTCTGTATGTTTTTAAATAAGGATGAAGGGAGCAAATACTGGCTCTGTTCCTCCTCTGAACACTGTGTGGCAGAAGCACTACAAACCTGCCTTTATGGAAAAACATTTTTTTAGGCTTGGAAGCAAAATTGCTCTGGCTAGTGCCTGATTTGCCCAAGAAATTCAGTATCCCTTAAAACAGTATCTTTTATGAAAAACATCAAATAATACAGAAATAGCACCGCAAATGAAGGATTTGAATAGAGGAGAAGTTTTTTGTTTTGTTTTTTTTTTTTTTTTTAGTTGAATGTAATCAGACTTGGAAAAGATCTGCAGATTACAAATCATTCTTCCCATGCTTTCTGTACCAACTGATTGTTAATCAACAGATGTTAGTAAAGCCTTTGATATAAACTGTTTCAGTTATTCCCCGGAATTAAACTTTTACTAGACTAAAGAGCTTCTAGTCTTTTACACAAAAAGTTTTACTTTGCAATCATTATCTGCTTGACTAATGTCCCATAGCTGCTTCTACTGCATTAAAGCTACTTTTCTAAGGCCTGTTCATGGGAACACAGCTTGTATATTTGTGTTTTGCATATTGTAAATACAAGCAGAGCTGCTGCTCTTGTTATATTCCTTCAAGCAGTGCTTAAAATTGGCATAATATATTTTCAAGCTCTGACAACTGCTGTTTTACACTCCACTGACACCTTTCTCTGTGTACTTGTACTCTTCATAGGAAGCAGGTAGGCACAACCATGGCAGGTGCTTTTATGATGAAATAAATCTGTCTTTAGTTCTTGTTACATGTTCTGCTTGCTGAGCCTTGTTGAGATTTTTAAATTAAAAAGAGGCACACTTGGATATTCCCTTGCAATCACTTATTTTCCAGTAGAGTCAGTGCTACATAATCCAGTCAAATGCTGTTTTTTATTTCACAGGCTGGTATAGTTGTTTATTCTCTAGTTGTTTAGATTATGATGCATGATTGGTGAAGGATAGCTTAGAGCTGCAGGTATTAATTTAATCATCAGCATAATTCCGACCATTGCATTTTGTAATGTGAAGCTAAATACCAAGATCCTCGTGCTTGAGTGAAACACTGTTGGAAACTGAAAATGTGTGACCTTAACTTTGTTCGTGCTCCTTCTAGATTCTGTTTTTGACAGTCTGTTGTTGTGAAGGTTCGTTGTCAGAGCGCGTGGTAACTGCTGCCGTGTATCTGTACAAAGCGTTAGTAATTTTGAACATTTTACCTGGAGCAGAATATTGAAGTAGTTTTCTGTCTAGGTTTGTATTCTTTTTTTTAATGGATTTTATATCTGCAGCACTTATGAATACATCATCCTACTTTAGAGAGTGGAAATTGAGATATGGAATATTGTGTATCATTTATTTCTCAAAGTTATTCAGCACTGATCTGAGAGGGAGATCAGGTATACTAAGATTTAATCATCATTCTGTTAACTAAAGCATCCTTCACATTTTCCTGTGGAACCTGACAAACCTATTTTCAGTCTTTCACTGGGAAAGAGAGGAGTGCTGTGCAATCCCTGTATCTGTTTACACTCATTTGACTCCTGAACTGCTAATATTTAAAAGTGCCTTAAACTGTGAATATCTACTGACAATTACAAGTAGGAACTAATTTTTTTATCTGGAGTTTCGAATAAATCTATGCTGATTTGCATGAAGCTTGCATGAATTTTGGAGGCAGAAGCCCCTGGCAACTACCCTGCTAGGTATACCTGCTTTGCAGCAGCAAGTGTGGCTGAAGTAGATACACTTAAATGAGCTTTAAACTTTGTGGAAAGGCCCATACCTTATGCTGCTGCAACTAGTGTTAAACCAGTTTTGTTCCCACCACAGCACGCTGCAGGGATGACCGCTGTGTGAGCATCTCCCACGTAGCTCGCTGCAGATGCTGCACTGAACTGTAAGAAGCAGATAAATAAAACACAGAGACAAATCATTCAGTTGCAGCAAAGATCTCCTTTCAGGTAACCCTGGGGGATCCAGGCATACAAAACTCTTATTACAAAATGGAGAAGCACACCATGAGTCTGACAGGTGCTGAAGTACGGTGATTCCAGGGGTTGTAAAAATTACATGTGTTTTACAGAGAAAAGAAGAGGCTTTCTAAAGAAAAGCATTTGCTGTAGACAGTGGAAAAGAGAAAAAAAGGGAGAGGAATTACAGATACAAAAAAAAAAGTGATACCTGGGTCCCCTTGGGTTAGGTTTTTAAGCTTACATCCTCTGCAGGTTGTACGTTCCCCCTCCTCCCAAATACCAGTTTTTGCAATACCATCATACTGTTTAATTTCTTTATTTTTCTTCCCTATTTCTTATCATAACACAGCTTTTTAGCTTTTCTCTGACATGCTATCTACCTGAACACTTCACTCCGTGCTCGCCCTCTGTGCCAGACCTTTAGGGCTGCCCGAGCCCCCTTGAGCCTTGCTTTCTTGGAAGTGCATCAGAAGAGACTGAATATTGAGCTGTTGCTTTTTTACCTTCCTAATTCTTGAAACAGTGAGATGGATATATTTATTTCTCCTTGATATCAACAAAAAGGCTTCAAAATTAGGTGGATCAAGCCTGGGAATTATCCTTTCTTATATTTAGCAGCTGCAGTGGCTGGCTACAAGGGCAATAAGAACATAAGGCAGTTTATTACTTTTGTTCCAAGTATTTCTTCCCTTACTCAGTGGCTTCTCTCCAATATTTAAGCTCCACCCCTGTCTCCACATCGTAACAGTTAGACTGAATGCTGTAGAATAATGCTTTATAAAATTTAAATGACAGAGATGATCACCTGCGTTATTAGATAGAATTGTCCCAAACTGGAAATGTTCGTGTGATGGAGAAGCTCAGCCTTGGACCCCAGACATCCCTCTTCTTAACATTGTTAGAAAAGCTGGAAGACATTTCAATTTCGTTTAGATTACCTTTGGATGAATTACTAATGGCTGTGCTGAGTAGGGGCCGCTTACCCAAAGAGCTCTGCAGAACACGGCTGGGAAGCAGACCGGTGTTCATCCGACAGGCAGGAGCTGCGGGGCCAACACACCGTTCCCAGCTGCATGGCACGGCGGCTGAAACACCATTTTCCAATCTTGTGTGTTTTTATTAACTCAAGTAACTTTATCGATGCAATCGATACAATAATCTGAAGAATTACCATGTCAGTCGATCTGTTTGTTCAAACAACATTGAATATAATTTAAAATATTTACAGGTGCTCTCTAATAATTCTAAGTATTGCTTGCACATCAAATGAAAAATAACAGCACGTTATCAGTTTTAATGCTGAGTGATACAGTTGTACCCCAGTCACGTAGTGGGAATGGAGGAGCTCAGATGTTGGTACTGAAACAGGTAGACAGATATTAAAAGGTTTATCTTCACAGTGAAATATCACAAGTATACACACAATTGCAGCTAACCAGTACATACTATTCCTGTTTTAACCTGAAACATACTGAACATTTAATCTCTATGTAAAAACTCAATTTTGTTTTAATCCTTAGGAAGTAAGTATTTAATTAGGCTGGTTCCCACCCTAATAATCGCTTTTTTTACTGTGTGGTTAGATCCTCCATTGAGGTTTTCAACCAACAAGTCGGAGTTTGTTTCTGTATTTAGAATCAACGGAGGTCACAAAAGCTGTGTTGCAAATTGCAGCTGATTCCTTTCGCACCTAATTGCATTTACGTTTGCTATTTACAGGATTGCAAAGGTTTTGTGAAGATATAGAAATGATGATTGGATTCCAGCCGAGTAAATTCTGGAGAGTCTGTTGGGCGTTTGTGACCCCAACTATTTTAACAGTAAGCAAAGCTATTTTGAATGTCTTCTCCAAAGAGTTGTTTCTTCATCGCTTGTGATGTTTCTGGATGGCAGTAATTAGATCTTGGATGCAGGTACCTAGACACTTGTGTGTGTATAGTAGCTGAGACAGGACAAATGGGCGTTTTGGGTGGAGAGGCTCAGTGGGATGGTGGGTCTCCACATGCTGCTACGGCAGCTTTTCCCTGGCTGTGCAGAATGCTGGCACGGCACACAGCTGCACAGCAGCTTTTTTGATTGTTGTATATGTGTGTGTGTGTACGTAAAATATATGTATGTATTACACAGATGGAGAAGGGGAGGAAATTACATGGTCCTCCTGTCTGTTCTCGGGCTGAGCTAGGGAAAAGCATGTTACTGAGTCGTAAACTCATCGGAGAGACATGCTTTGGAAAGGCTTCCGTGGAGATTTGAGTGGCAAAAGATTTAGCTTTGAAGATGAAGATATGTTTGCAAAAGCCGATATAATTACGTTCTCCCTAACAAATATAAACCCCTTCAGTGTCTCTTAAAAAAAAAAAAAAAGGAAAAAAACTGAAGGGGGAAAAAAAACCCAAAACAACCCAGGGGAGGGAGGATTGGAGACCCTGAGGCAGCGAACAAGGACAAGCCCGGCGGGGGGTGAGGGCCCCCCCGTACCCCCCCGGCCGCCCTCCCCCAGCATCCCCGGCAGGTGGCGCTGTGCGACAGCGGCTGGGGCGCGGGGCGGGGGGGGGGCTCGGTTTAAAACAAATAATGAGGGTTCTAACTTTAAACGAGAGGTGTGTTTTATTTATTTTCTCCTTTTTTTCCTCTTTTTAAATAATTTTTTAAAAAATGTGTGTTTCCACCCCGAAACCTGGCATGATTCTTTACTTCTAATTCCGATTTAATCTAGAAGATGGCACGTTCTCGATTTTACCATCGCTGCGTCTGTTATTTCAAATCCCAGAGCCAAAATGTAACAACTCTCTCCACATTTATCTAGCTTTCTAACATACTGTTTGCTTTACATTTTAGCCAGCCTACAGATACAGTCCTTAATCGCATATCATGCTTTGGCGTTAGAACGAAATGATTCTTTTAGCCATTTCAAAAGCCGTCGTCTTGCTAAGTCAGTATCAACCACCTGAGCCTTCTTTCACCGGTGTTTTACATTTGAAGGAACATTCTTTGGCCTGAAATTCCTCAGGCCCAGACCATAAGTGTGGCAAGATTATCGGTATTTGTGTAGGATTTTAAAACCTCACGATTTCACGGCAGTGCTAAATAGTTCCTACAAGTATTCATAGATTTTTAGGTACCAGATGAGAAAAGTTACTAGAGTTTCTGAAAAGACATGCGTTTTGAAATAGTAAGTGTGGTGACAGCTGGGGGAGGTGAAGAAGCAAAATGGTGACTCCACAGTCCTCTGCAGTCATTTCTTCCAGAGAAGTTTTATTTTGGTTTATGCGCTGGGAAGCTCCTATTTTTGCTGTTCTTCAGCACGGTGTAAACATTGGTAAATCTTTTTATTTCTTGGGGGGAAAAAAAACCCTAAAGGCCTCTGCATAAGGTTAGTAACTTTCTGGTATTGTTAATTCAAGAATGCGGGAATTTTCTTCTGAGAACTGAACAAGGTTTAGGTTTTGTAGAGAGAATGCATGTGTGAAAAGACTAGTGAGTTTTGGTGAGCTCAACAAAACCCTGAGTTGCAAGGAGAAGAAATTTTCTGCAATGAGAACAATTTGTCCAACAGGCATAATGAAGATATTCTACTTTCCCGCATAGATTTTCTTTACTGATTGTCTTCACTGAAATATACTGTTGCTGTGCATGAAAACCAGGGAGATCTATCTTACCTACCAGTGGCAACCGTTGTTTGATTTTGCCAATATATAGGTATAGTTTGCAAATAGTTTTTTTAAAAGTTTGAAGACATAGCTCAGTTTAATCTATACTATTAGGGTAACATAAATGGCAATATATTTTTTTCTCATGAGGGCCTTGTTAAAAATAAAGTTGTGTGCATGTGTTTTTTATCCTTTTTTTTTTTTTTTTTCCCCCTTTCAATGGCTGTTTTCAAGACGCTGCCTTAGACCTGTTACGCTTCTGAAGGGAATTGTAAGGCTTTTCTTCAAATTGCTTGGTTCCTTTACTGATCAGACTTGCACTCTTAGCTACTGCCAGTAATCATAACCAGGGAATAGAAAATATTGTTGTCTCTTAAGGAGAGCAAATTTGGAAAGCAAACGAGGTCAGTTCAAACTTTCATGTTCTGTGGTTGTTCCCTCCAAATGTAATATTTAGTGAATTATGGTGAGCAATATATTGACACTGATCAGTCATAATTCAATTTTTATGCAATGGAAACAGACACAGCAAAACCAAGCAATATATTCTTTCCTATTATTGCCCCTGTAAAGCTAATATTGGATACATTTGGATAGTCTAATATTAGACTTTCAATTACTCCACATCTCTGGAAATAAAACTGATCATTTTTATACATGCCTTCACCTAGTTATACCGCTATAAATCTTCTGTGTGCAATTATTGCGAGCACAGGCATTTCCCAAAAGTTACTGAATTATGCACAAATGTAAGCAGATGTATTGCTATTCATACAGTAAGTGAAATGGAGTAACTTAGCATAATCACATTAGGTAAAACTGCCAATAGACCATGTAATAAAGCATGTTACTCTAGGGGCAAGATTCTAATTTCAATTCTTCTGGCATAAATACAGTGATTTTTGTGGGATTTTGCAAGATTTCCATAAAACTCATTAGATTCAGACTCCGACCTGTTTATTACAGCTTGTGGCAGCACCCTTCCTTAGGTGTATGTGCTTTTATCTGTATTCCATATATGCCAACTCCGTGTGGGGATACCTATCATTTGTTGCATAACAGGCTTGTTTTGCTTATTCAAACACGTTTGTTTTCCTTCCTTTTTTCCAGTTTATCCTTTGCTTCAGTTTTTACCAGTGGGAACCGATGACTTACGGAGCTTACCACTATCCGGGCTGGTCCATGGTGCTTGGATGGCTGATGCTGGCCTGCTCAGTTATCTGGATCCCAGTTATGTTTGTGATAAAAATGCATCTAGCCCCAGGCAAATTTATTGAGGTAATTCTTCTGTCTTTTTGCTGCTTAAAAATATGGTTGCAGGAGACTGTCTGTTTTATTGTACATTGATTTTTGCGATATTGAACGTCTAATAGTGCTAGGATTACTTTCTGGTAAGCTAGTTATTGTGCTGCAAAGAGATACTCAGTTGATTTAAAATGCAGACCTCCTATTCCCTGTTCCTCAACAAAATGCTCCTAAACTGTTAAGTGATGGCTTTTATGAGAACTAGAAGGTGTTACGAATTTAATGAGCCTCGGTATGGCGTTACTGAGAGAAAGTTGCTCTAGCTTTGCTGGCCTTTTTGCAAAATCAGCGTGCAGGCATAGGCAGCATCGACTGCTGGTGTCCGTCGTGTCGCAGCGAGCGCAGCAGCCACTGCTAGGAGATGTCAGTCAGGAGTTGCCTGTTTGCAAAGTGAGAGATGGTTGGGTACCCGAGTCATCCGGGATGTGCTGCAGGAGGTTGTGCCATGTGATGAAGTTCAGGAATAGGACATAAGAAAAGACCTCATGTTCTATAGCTCGCTCATTATAAAACTTAGCTGGCAATCTTTTTTTTTTTTTTCTTTCCCCACCCCTTCTTCATCTCTTCATTTTTCTTGAATAAGCTCATCCTCTCTGGCACCTGGGCTTAAAAAAATTCCAGGTGGCACTTTATTTTTATGCTGCTTTTTTTGTATTTTGCGAATCAGATTCCTGCTGCTTTCCCCTGCCACTCCAGAAACGTGGCAGTCCCCTTCTGCTCCCTGTCTCTGTGCTGCGGCCCTGCCTGCCACCCCGGCTGTTCCCGTCCCGCTGGCTCCTCAGTTCCTTGCAGGACGTGGTACAGCGACGTCTTTCTCATGTCAGCATTTCATCCCTTCGTTGCCTTCACCTTGTCTTCTGAAGAAGTTCACTGCTCTTATTTTGGGCCTCTGAGGCTTTCTCAGTTCTGCCCTCTCGTCACTGCACGCTGCTTGTACTGCTGCCTCCTCGCGATAAGGAACAGACACTCGCCTCCCCTTTCCATAGCCGCTTTTTGCAGTTCAGCTCTCCCGCAAAACCCATGGGGGATGTTATATGCCTCAAAAATGAAAAGGAGAGAAGATGTACTAAAATAGAATAATCTTTTTGGTCTCTCAATATGTCACACTACATATGCCTAAGGGAAAAGACCACGCTTTTCTGCTTCGTGTAGAGCAAAGGAGTTTAATATTAAGTGGTGGGACACCCTAGGGAGAGCATCCAAGTACATGGTTGGCACTAGGCAACCAGGCCACTTGTCTAAAGGGCCATTCAGCCCTTGTGTAGCACATGTTGGGAGCGCACAGGTCAGGAGACAACTGCTCCTACTGCAAATGAGCTAATATGAAATCAGGCTTATTTGTTCATCGTCTCCTAAGTTTCTCTCATGGAGACAAATTGTTCTGTTTCAAATCTTCTAACTTATGTGTGTAGAACTGGCATGTATGTTGTGGCAAAAATAGGGTGCTCTCCTTGCTGTCACTCTAGTAGTGCACCCAAAGAAACGCCAGAAAGTTGGATCTGTTTTGAAGGGGCTTTTGCTGAAGCTATTTCAGCTGTAGCCTGGTATTTTCCGAATAGAGAGTCTGCTGCATAAAATTATTATGGTTGATTTGGGAGGTAAGAGTTGCAAACTGGTAATTAAGTAGAGATTAAAATAACTGATATAGAGGTCTGATTCACTTTATTAGGTAATAAACATATAATTGTTCCCTCTTAAGTCATCAGAAATATGTTTTCTTTCCTTTTTATCTGTAAATGCGCCAATCAAATTATATATTCAATAAAGAAATCAGCAGAAAGATTAGAAGATTTTTGTTGCTTGCTAGGTTAACATTTTCCTCTTTCTTTTTTCCTAGACAGAAATGAAACATTTTGTCATCTCAAAATTAAAATCTTTGTTCATTCATAACAATGTACTTCTTTTTGGTCATTTGTATACTTTTGGGAAATATGCTAAACAGAAATCCAATTATTTTAACGCAGTTACCCACTGCTTAGACCACTGGGCTAAGTAATTGTGCACATGTCCTTCAGTAAGTAAGCCTTGCAATCTGTAGCAGTGGTTCTGAGCTCCCCTCATATGATGCGGGGGAGAATGTATAATTAAAATCTCGGCACTTTATCCTCTATTAATCTTGCAAACTTTGTGCAAAACAAACACTAAGCAGTGGAGCGTTGCAGGGCCATCATCAATAATCTTAAATGAGCCTATCCTCATTTCTTCCGCATTGTAATTCTGGTCCGTAACTTCAAATGAGTCTCTCTTTTCTCTCCCCCACATTGCAGCGACTCAAGTTGGTGTGCTCTCCACAGCCTGACTGGGGTCCATTTTTGGCCAAGCACCGCGGTGAACGTTACATGAATATGATTGATCCACTGGGAACCTCTTCCCTGGGACTTAAACTGCCAGTGAAGGATATAGAACTGGGGACCCAATGTTAATAATTATTACATGGGTGGCAATAACATCGCCAGCCTTTCCTGATATTTTTTTCCATTTTGTTTCCCCACTGTTTCTTCTTTTCTTTTCTGCAGTGCCTGGAAGTGGTTGCTTAGGGAAGTAGGACTTACTGCTGCATGCCATAGGGAAGACCTAGCTAGACCACTTCCAGGCCTAGGTGATGCCCATGACGTGTTCTGTACCTGGTGAAATAGCAAAAGCATATTGTGCAACAGGTGACATACCGAGTTTTGTCGGGTGATGCAAGAATGAACGAAACACGGTGGAAAAATCTTTTAAGGAAATTAAGCGCAGAATTTGACCCATTTCCCACAAGCATCCTTGTAACAGGCAGCTGTGATGGGACTAGGATTTTGTTACTGGTGTAATCAAAGGGAAGTTCAGCCCTCAGATTGGATGGAAGTGAGCAAAGGAGAGGATCTCCTGTAGTCCTGGTATAAATCCAGCATAAGGCTCTTGCAGTTAGCGAGGTCACTTTGTCTACACTGACGGCAGAGCTTGCCCTGTTGTGTCTGTGCACTTTTTCTATGAGTATGAATTATACTATGAGGACTTGTTATCTAAACGAGCAGAGACCCTTTAAACAGCACATCAGGAAGCGATATGTGAGATCAGAACAGAAACACAATAATCCATTTGATCTTTTCAAGTAGAAAAAAACTAAAGCGAGATTTAAAGAACTAATCATTTGAGACTGGGTCTAAACTGCATTTGAGTGTAGAAGTAGTTTGGAAATGGTGCCAGACTGAGGTGTATGGGCATCACTGTTTAAAACACTGTCATGTTTCTTTTGATAATTTGATTTCTGTGATTTAAATTAAAAATGCCTCAGTTATAGGAAGTGTCTGAAACCTCGCTCCACACTGAGTGCAACTGTGGTTTTACTCACTTCACTCCAATACTCTGAACATATTTTTCCTTGTTTCTCTGCTTTTGTTTACAGTATCTCCTCGAGAAGCCATCATATAATTTGTGCCTAACTTTGTATTCTTACAGTGGTAAGTGTAGTCTAGTTACCACCTGACAACAGTTATTAGAAGTTAGATGTGCTGTTCAACTTTGTGACTCCCTGTTCATTCTCCTACAAATACCTTTATATAACCTTTAGATGTATTCTTCTCTTTCAACCAATGGGGAAATAGCAAAACCCCACTTGTCTATATATTTTATATATAGCACACAAATTCTTCAAGCGATATTTTCTCTGAAATGTACATAGGGTTGGTGTTTGTTTTTTTTTTTTTTTTTGCATTTAAAAGATTTTCATTACATAAAAAACCCCAAACCCCACAACAATTAACCACTGCAGTCACCCACATGGATGCAACAGTAGATATGCAAAATGCGAGGGCTGGGGGGAGATGGCTGTTATAACATTGCATAGCAATAGGACATTCTAAATCATTATGTTTAGGAATCAGATATATGTGGTAATGTGAATGTTAGAGTTCAATAGTTTTGTTACCTATTGGGCAGAGTAAAAGTAGAGCTTTTTAAGAGTACATTTATTTACCTGAGTAGAAAATTAGCCCGATTTATTATAAATGCACTAGAATGAGGGAGAAAAATATATCTTCAATAATTGGCAAAACTGTAACCTTTACTATCTTGTTATATCCTATACATACATATATGATATTTTTTAACAGTGATCAGTGTTCATGTAGTGTGTACTAGTGATGTTTTATGTCCCTATAAATATCTTATCAATCAGTGTAGAGATGGTGAGCTTAGAGTAGTTTAGCCGTTTTTTTCCCTCCCCACACACACTACTGTAGTAGTCAGTAAACGTTCTTTCCTTTCAGGGGACTGTTTCTATCCCGTTCTTTTGTCTGTCTGTCTTCATATTACAGGGTCTCAGGTAAATCTTCAGTTAATGTGTGTCTGTAGATCAGTAGATGTGTTGTTTCATCCCGTTGAAGAAAACAAAACAAAAACTGAACCTTAATGTAACACTTCCACAAATTGTTAACTTACTTTCTCTCTGTGTGTGTATATATATATGTATATTAAATATATTAATCATTTTGCTGAACTTCCTCTTTCACGGGGCAATTAGTGTTGCCAGTTCTAGGCACTGCTGGAGACCTTTAATCCTCATGCAGGACAAGCAAAGCGCCATCAGGGGTTGTCACTGAGCGAAGCCAGGGCAGATTTTGCAACATTTTGTGGTGGCCTCTGAGTCTCCACTCCACGGGCTCTGTTGGTCCCTGTCTCGCACGGCAGCAGATGGGACCCTTCTGTGAGCTTCTCTGCCTTAAAGCTGTGCCCCCTTGTTTCAGCTTTGCCTGCTATTTTAATAAGGGGCTTGCTGTTTTTACTTCTGGCTTTTATTTTCCCAGCAGAGGCAGGTTTGGGAAGCCATGCTCTGTTTGATGTGATGAAGGTCCATAAAGACAAGCTGGAAATTTGGCCCCCATGGCTACGTGGGGCTGAGGGGCCTTCTTTGGGTGAATAAAGCAACTTAAGTCCTCACCTCTAGTGGGAATTAGGTATTTTTGTCAGGATAAATAGCTTTAGGCCTCTCTTTTCCAATATTACCTAGCATCTTGATTTGATTTGTGAAGTCCAGGCCAGTTTGTCTTCACTACTACTGTGATTAAAAAAAAAAATAAAAAAAATCCATAGGTTTGTTCCTCTTTTAAAAAAAAAAGAAAACAAATCGCTTAGCAGTTCTGAATCCTTTCACTTACTAACTTGTCTCAGGACATGCATTGGAACTATTAACTAACTGCAATAAAATTACCTCAGTGTAAGGGTGTCAGTTGCTGTCTACCTTAAGTATAAAAGACATACCATTTGAAGAAATACTGCTAGGTTACAGTATCTTTTCTTTGTCTTGGATTACCAAACTAGAATGCATATGAAAAACGGAATTGCTTTCCATGATTTATGTAATTAATCTGCTTGCTTTTAATTTAGATGTTGTTCCTGTGCCTGCTAAGTCATTAGCTCAGGATTAGACTTGACTTTGAAACTCTGAAAATGGATGATAGTGATTTTGTTCTAGCTGATGTTTGTCTTCAGCTTTGACCTCCATTACTAGGGTTGCAAAAACATGGAGAGAGGGGGGAGAAATGCATACAAAAATCACAGAAGATGTGAAGTTTTCACTGTACGTTAAAAGCAGATTTATTTTTTTTTTTTCCACATTAGACTTTTTAAAAAGTATTTTCTGGCCAAATCTGAATGTTGAGATTAAATTAACCAGCAGTGTCTTCTTTAAATGAGAAGTAACCTTGAAGTTTGGGAATGCACTTCATTTACCATGTTCTAGGAAAAGTTTGCATGTACTTTGATAATTTTCTAAAAATAAATTTAGTAACTAATTAAATACCAGTAAAGATCTTTAAAAAAAAAAAAAAAAAGGAGGGGAAAAAGCCATATTAGTAAAAATGTGATGTACGTACTTGCAGATCTATCTATCTTGTGAGTAAAAAATGTTCAAATTTGGTGAAATGACTTACGTTGCATAATTTTTCTTTGAAATGAAATTGAATTTCTGGATGAGATGAGATGCATTATTGTAGGCATTAAAGATTATACCTAAAGCAAATGCTTGCCATCTTCAAATTCTTTGGGGTCTTCCTAGTGTTTTTAATATGCAATGTTCAAAACCTGTGTTTCAGCTAGTCATGGCAGCACTTTGTTTCCAAAAGAAGGGTTTAACAAAATGACCTTTAATTGAGAAAGACTTGGATGGTCTTTATATGATGTTTCAATTGGGTCAAAGTAGTCTTCTGGTTAGGTTCTGCTCCACTGACCACATTAGATGTGCCTCAGCACTGAAGATCATTGCTTCCGATACACTGTGTGGCTATCTCTTACCACGAAATTCCAGCGCCTGATTTATTTTAAATACCTTTGGTCTTTTCGAATGTATGTACAGTTGTGTGGCTTGTATGATTTCTTTTTGCCTGTGTTAAAGCAATTGTTTATTTATGGCCGACATTGGTTTCCTATTGGTTTCTTATTCTTCAGCTCCACTTCTTGCAATCTAAGGCAGACCTGTAGGGATTGTAGGTTGCAGGCTGCAGAGCTTCAGCAAGTGGCATCCCAGAAAGTTTCTCTGTTTTGCTAGTAACACTGTTATAAGAGAACACTCGTTTCTTAGTTTGCAGTTAAATGGTGTGCACATAAGGTATCTGTAAAATGGTCAGAGCTTGATATTCCTGAGAGACTCAGGTTGATGACTCGAGGGGGGAGGGTAGGGGTATTTGGGGTTTCTGCCTTTGTCACCCTCAGGCAGCCTGTCGCCAAAGAGAGAAGGTTTTCCTGATGGGTTTAATGTAATGTGAGAACCGGGCTGGACCTTACTGCTTGCAATATTATTATTTGCCCATAATGTTAAAATACATCTTCAGGTAACCATTTGCCTTATAGCTATCTTCCATTGTTAGGAAAATTATCAATTGACTAAAACATGTTGTTATCTGTCATTTATATTATGTAGTATTACCTTGTAAGGTAGATGCTTAGCTGGTATAAATTGTCACAGCTTTGTTTGGAGCTGTGACAATTTACACCAGCTGAGAATTTGCGCCCTGTGTCCTATGGCACTTTATTACGGACCCATCGCTGATGGGTTAAATCTTAATTACTTGCGTAATGTCATATATAAATATATATATATATATTTACAGGCATTCTATGGGGTACTGCTGCCTATGGATAAAGATTTGTACCCTAACCAAGTCATTATCTAATTTTTTCATTAGCTGTACGTGGAGAAGATAGATTATGTTTCATATGTATCTCATGTAGTGCATATTATAATGCTGTATGTTATTAATTTAAGAAATCATTATTCTTGAGGCCCTACCTCAAATTTTGTATTTATGTGTACAAATGCAATTTATTGTATTATATATTTGCCTATTATATTTGGATGTGATAAATTAAAATTATTCGATAATGTATGGGCTCTAAAGACTCTAAATAAATGTGTTTAAAACAGAAAATACGTCAACGTTTTTCTGATGAATGAAATGTCTCTTATTCCACCGCCTCCTTCCCCGCCCAATACACACCACAAACATCATTCTTACTTAACACACAGCCTTAAGGTATCTGCAGAATTGATCCATATGATTGTTAGAAACCTTGAGCAGCAACTGGAAACAGCCCTCTTGGGAAATGGAGGTATTGCACAGCTGCAGAAACAAGTATCAATTAAATGGCTGGATTCTTAACTATTTGAGTGCTCTGTAGCTTGTGGAATAATTGATTCCTTAGCAGAGGACCAACCACCGGATTTGCTCATATCCTTCTTATCCTATCAATTCAATCATCCCAAAGGTTGTTGAACTGTTAAAACCAATCGAGTTTCAGCAGAGATGAAAATGAGAGATGTAAGGGAAGAGCAAGGGGAGAAGGGAAGTATAAAGGCAAAGTTCCCGGTGTTACTGTATGCTTTGTTTAAAGCTGAATTCCTGCGGTGCGGCGAGGGCAGCGCAAGCGGCGTGTGCCACGCCACCCATGTGGGAAGCAGGTTCTTCCCTTCCCAGCTGCCTGCTATGGAAATGGCACCGATCCAGCCTGTTTCACTGTTGGCAGACAAGAGCTTTTGACAAGCTTTCCCCAAATTCAGCAGCTGAGGAACGATGTCTGATCACAGCGTGGCATCAAATGTGGTAATACAGGAGATACTAGCGTGGTGCCAGGAGTGTGACAGCAGTTCCAGGCAAGGGCCTAATCCTGAAGACAGCTCAATAGGTATGTGGCAGGACAGTTTCAGCAGTTCTGGTAATCACCTCCCCCCCCGAAAAGTACTTTGTCTCTCTGTAAACTTGCATTTCTCCGAGATGTGTATGTGCAGATGAAGGAGATGGCAGGACCTAATGATGGAATACTACAGAAATTCTTTGTACGTATAAGACAGATTTCATCTTGGAGAAGTCTGAAGTTACCAGCGAGCATCGTAAAAGTCCTAAGGGGCAGGTAAAGTGTCATTAGTCCCCTCTTTAGGAGGAAAAAACTGAGGAACACAGAATTTGTCAAATCTCCAGAGTCAACCAATGTGAGTCAATGATACAACACATTGATTTTGGAGCAAGAGACAGTCCTTTGCTGTCATCATTAGGCATTACTGCTTTAAATCTTTAAACTCATGGGAACAGCTAAAAATCCACGTCCTTTTAACTTAGTTGCATGGATTCACCCAGACCTTGCTTTAAACCAATGTATGTTACTTAAATGACTGGAAAATAGCACATCTTCTATTGCAGTACTAAGCAGATGTTTAGTTTGAAATAATTTTACTTTCAGGCACTGAATTTCCTCTGGTCAGGGTGTAGACCAAAGGGCACATTTTATACCAACCTAATTGAGTAATCAGTTGTAAAATTTAATTTAGACTTTGCAGTCTTCAAACATTAGCTAACCATGCATTCAGGAATTAAAGAAAAAGCAGGTGTCGCTCCGTGACTGAGCGCGGAAGTAGACAAATGATTTTTCTTTGTAAGGCCTTATTCTGGTGCGTTTGTTAGTTATCTATGTAAGTGTGAATCTTAATGTGGATACCTTCAGCCTGTTGAGCATGTATTATATAGTCCTTCACGACTGTCTGTCAGTTGGTAGGACAGGTATGGCATACAGTATCCCTCCCTCTCTCTTTACATCTACTCTTTTTCTTAGCGTTTAGGTGGAAGTGCTGGTTTTAGTTCTTGCCCTCTGCTGTCTGCAAAGGAAATCTTGTCCCTGTGGATTGCAGGTATCCCTTTGGAGGCAGGCTTTCCAGGACATGAGCCTTATTTGTGAGCAGAGGAGATTTTCTGTCCCATGAGCTACGTTTTTTGTTTGTTGTTTTTTTTTTTTTTTTTTTTTCAGGTGGAAGCACTGTTGTTTTCCAGCATTTGCAATTTAGCTGCCAACTGAGTCCCTGCCTTCAGCTATGCTTAAATAATACTTAGCACTTTTAATTGCCTTTCACCCAAGGAATGCAAACAACCTTACAACTTCTCTGAGAGATGCTGGGCCTAGTCAAAAATACTCTGTCAAACCTCGAAATGCCACAAGCTTTGTGTCTGACAGGACTAACGGTTTAGCACCATGCAGTTAGCAACGTCACAATAATTTAGGTCAAAATCAAGAAGCATTCAACGTCCAACAAGTGTGCAAGAACATCCTTTCAGGGGAATATTATCTGAGCTGAAATCCAGCTAGCTTGCCAGGACTAATGCTTCAGTCTTGCAAAAGTGCCATCAGATTCTTTTTTCTTTTTTTTTTTTTTTAATTGCTAAGAACGTTCAGGAACACAGTTTTAATTCTTATCTGAATGTCGTGCCTTTCAGCTATTTATACTTCCAACAAGATCATATCAGAGTATCAGATTTTTTGGTGATAAAGGAAGATGATTTGTTGCCATTAGAGGAGGTGTAGGAATAGTGCTGGCTGGGAGAATGTGATATTATTTTTTTGTTGTTGTTCATCCATTTGTCCTGTCCTTTTCCAATATGAACAGTTGAAAATGCCTGTAAGATTACTAATCCTCTCCCAATGTGCACTTAGGGATCTGGTGTAGTTGAGAACGGTCAGTGTGAGGTTAATGGTTGGACTAGATGATCTTCAAGGTCTTTTTCAACCTTAATGATTCTGCCATTTGGGCACCGAGCTGAACTATAGGAATAACCCACATCTGTGGGATCAGCTCCCTTCAGAGCGCATCTTACCAAGTTGCTCGTGTTCCTTTTTGCAGTACCTGTGGGCTCTTTGGATGTTTCTGATCAGCAGGAGAACAAGTCAGGAGTGATTAGGACATTCTTTATCCATGAGGTTGTTCAAGATGTTTTTGAAGCTGTGCTGTAAAGCCGCTCAGTGCAAATTTTTGTTATGTACCCACAGTAATTTTTTAAAATAGCATTTAATCCAGATTTAGGTGAAGCTAATAAGAGGACTGTTTAAGAATCTATGACCAGTTTAAATTGTATATAAACACTCTGCACCGGATGGAAAATGGAAAATACGAGTTGAATTAGATTCAATTTTGTGTGCAGATAGACCCTGGTTTTACTACCAGATAAGCACAAACATAGCTAAGCTAACATGAATTGAATGTATAGACCTATTTCACCGAAAGAAATCTCTTCTTAAATCAGAGAGTAAATTCTATGCAGAAAAATGATTTTATCAGGATGGGATAGAAGGGTGCGTCGTCACCTGCTGATGTATAGTTGCCTCTTTTTCTTGTTGCTATGGTCATATAGCTATGTATACGCACATGCATACCGTGTTTGTACTTCTGCCCATACCTCACAGGCGCTAATAACAGAGGGTATCCTAAACAAAAGTAAGAAGATAGAAAGTTAAATGCGAGTAAAATCTCTGTTGATACACTGGAGATAAATCAGTGAGATGCTTTCGGAATGACCACCCCAGAGATTTCCCTGGAGCGCGTTGCCTTGCTGGCAGCCAGGAACAGCTGTTTTCAGAGATCTTACTAATTAAGTCATTAGGCAGCCAAGCTAGACTCTTTGCTCTTGCTCACGTAAAGGTGTGAGAATGCAACTCCCTCCTAAGATGGGCATGATTTTATTTCCCGTCCTCCTAACTTTATCCCAACGTACAGCTGATTATTTTACATTTAAGATGGCTGGAATTCGCGTGGTGCAGAACCAGACCACAACGTGATGAGGGGAGGCAGCAGAGAGGAGGATCCGCCGGCTTTACAGCTGAAATGGCTTGATTTGAACGGTAGCAAAGCGAGATCAGCTGGAAATCTCACTCTGCTCCTGTTCGGTGGGACGGGAACTTGATCCGGGGCCTGTAATCTCTACTTCAAATTTAAGTCAGGTGTTCTATGCGCATATAATTGATCCAGGTGGTGGTCTGTGTCTTGCCAAGAACCGAGCCAAATTAAAGGTGGGAAGGAGGAAATATTTGAAGATGGGTTTTTAAAACAGCTATCAGAGCAGATTCTCAGATGACTCACAAGTATCTTTAAATACTTTCCCTCTCTTTTACACTTCAGAGGCTGAAAGGAGGGAGCAGCTAAGTGAGTTGAGCAAGGACACGCAAGGCTCCAGCGGAACGGTGCCGGTCGCCGTGTTACATCTTCGAGCTGCTGTTTGTTTATTCATACCGGGCATCAATTATTGCTGAGGCTAAATAGTTAATAAGGGCTGATTCTGATTATTTTTATGCCGGGAGCGAGGCGAGGGCGGTGGCCGGCCCCCGCTCCCGCAGCCCCCGGCAGAGCTGCGGGGCCGCACCTCGCACCCACCCGGGGCTGCGGGACGCGCCGCCGGCAGCGTGGCGGGGACCTCCGCTCCGCGGGGGATGCGTTTTTCGGGGGGGGGGGGCCAAAGGGCCGGCGCCTCTCCCCGCCGAGACCGTCTGGAGGGCGATGGGGGGGGCTCTCCCCGCGGCCGGGGGCCGCTCCGCGCCGTGGCCGCGGCCGGGCGGCGGCGCTGGCGAGGCCCGGGGGGGGCCGCGCGTCACGGCGGGGGGCGGGCGGGGAGCCCCCGCTGCGGGGGCGTCGGGGCCGCGCCTGGGCAGCGGGCGGAGCCGCCGCCGGTTGCCGGAGCCGCTCCGCGCGTCGGAGGCTGCGCTGGGCTCGGCGCGGCTCCGCAGCAGCTGCCGGGAGGGAGGGAGGGAGGCGGCCGCCGCGATGGGTCTCCTCCTGCTCCTCTGGGCGTGTGCGGCCGCCGCCGGGGCAGGTGAGGGGCTGCGGCCGCGGGGCCGGGGTCCGCCCTCGCCGCCTCCCCGGCGAGCCGGGGCCGCCGCCCGGAGGGGGGAAAGTTTGTGGGGCGCCGGAGCTGGTGAGGGGGGGTGGGGGGGGCTGCGCCCGCTGTGGGGAGCGGCCCCGGCTCTGCCGCCCGCCGCCGCGGCGGGGCCGGGCGTCCCTCGCTGCGCGGGTCTGCGCGGGGGCGCAGCCCGGCGTGTCCCGGAGTTGGGGGGGCGGGGAGCGGCCGCTGCGCGGGGGCCGGGGGGTGGGCGAGGGAAAGTTTTGGGAAAGCGGCGTGCGCGGGGCACCGCGCAGGGCCGGGGAGCGGAGCGGGGGGCCGGCCGGGCGGTGCGCGGGGCGCGGTGGTGCCGGCGGGAGGCGGGCGGGCAGCGCTTCCCGCTGCGCCGGCCGGGGCCGTGCCCGCCGCCTGCTCCCCGCCTGCTCCCCGCAGCGCTGCGCGCCCGAGGTGGTGCCGGGTCTTGTGCCTTGCGGAGGCTTTGTTCTCCTTCCCCCTGCCCCGGTACCGCTCCTCCGCCGCTGAGCTCCTCACGGGGACGTTTGTCGCTGGTGCTTGTGCCTGTTCTCAGGAAAATTACCCGGCACGATTTGCAAAAGTGCGAAGGAATTCGTGTCGTAAAATGATAATTACTCTTACGGTTATTATTACCTCATCGAAACCTACAGATCTCGAGAGGTGCGACATAAAAATAGTTGGGGGAAAATGCCGCCTGTCCCTTTTGTGGCGGCGTTAGCGCACGCAGGCGTTTGAAACGGTCAGTAGGACCCGAAACTCCGCTACTTGGAATTTGCGAAGCCGCTCGGAAAGTTCTTTGTGTGCAACAATTGCTGCTGAAGCTGTGAGAGGAAAGCGCAAAATGCTTCTCCTAGAGCCTCCTACTTTACCGTTTGAATGATTGCACCTGGGTACGTGGGAATGATTTGGTTGTGTTGAGTGTGCTTTTTACTTAAAGTTTTCCCATCCCCGACTAGCACGTTACACATGCCGAGGAAATGATAAATGCGTTGCATGGCTGCACATTAGCTAGGTGGAGTGTGGCATGAGTGTTGGTGCTTGGGTGTGTAGGTGATGAAGGTGCAAGCGGAGAATACAAGCTGTTGGAGCTGTAAGGCAGAATTAATTTCTTTTAGGGATTTCCTAGTGACATCATTCATAATTATATGGCTTAATCCTCTAATCTACTGTAGTGCCTTCCGCTCACATTGGGCCAAATCCACCAAGTCCTGCGATGATTTCTACTCCCACCCACCTGGCCGAATCATTGGGAGTTTTGCTCGTGTAAGCCACCGATTTAAGGGGAATGGCCCAATTACTTTAAAAAGGAATTGAAAGCCATACCGGTCAGGATCAGGCCCAAGCTTCGCACAGCTCTCCAATGAGAGCACTTGGGTTGATGGTTAATTTTTACTTCAGAAAAAACGGTATTTCCAGCGTCTTGTTCCGCTGAAGAGAGGCAGCATAAAATACTAGATGCAAGTGCGGTTGATACGCCTGTGGTATTTTTCTGATAGACTGTGGGAGACCACAGGGGAAAAGGAGACTTGGTTATCATACTGAAGCTGCTGATTTGTTGTTTATTAATTATTAACCAGGCTTTTGAGTGCCTGCTGCAGTTTGAAGAGCCAGCACAGGAAAACGACTAGGTATTTAAAGCAGTGTAGGCTCTTGTTTAATAGTTGCTGTGACATTAGAAATAGTCTCTGTTTTTGAAAGCATTTTAAAAGCTGGAAGGGGGCACGCTGAAGTTGTCACACAAGATCCTTCACTGGCATAAATCGAAGCCTGTGGAGCTACAGTGATCTATACTTGTTGAGCCTTGGGTATTCGGGCTGGAATAAACAGCTTTAATAGAGCAGTGGAGCTGCTGTGATTTATGGGAGTGCCTATACTTGCTAGCTGTGGTTTCTCTCCTCACCCTGTTGATGTCTGTGGCAAATCTTTCACTGACTTTAATGGGGTCAAGATTTGTCTTAATGGACATAGTTTGTCCTTTCTGTTGAACAAGTTTTAGTCGCTGCTTGTCCTCCCTTCATATCAGTAGGTTTTTGCTGATCTGAATAGGTGTAACCCCTTTCAAATGAGGGACAGCATACTCGGTTCGTGGCAGGGACAGCAGACGCTATCTTTCCTGATAAGTAAGTTCACGCAATTTACAGTGTGATGCTTTTCTTCTGAATTGAAAACCTTAGAAGAAATAAGTCCGTCTGTTTTTCTTCTAAAAGAATCTTTGCTTTTATGTTGTGTGGGTTGTGGTGGGTTTTTTTCCCTCCCCAAAAGGCTGCTCCCTATATTTATATATGCCTTTGTGTCTGAAGTTTGTAGGTTGCAGCCCTTGCACTGGAGGAGTTGCTGTAGGCTGGGAATCAAAAAGTTGCTAAGTTCCCTCTTGTTGATCAGACAAGTACATTAAAGGAAAGCAATTGCTGGCAAATGTTGGCTATAGCAGGATGAGTATGTTTCTGCAGCAGCATTTTGACTCTGTGCAGGTGGTTTGGGACCAGCAGAGGTGGCAGGCTGTGTTTTTGATGCTGGTGTTTCTTTCAGAAGGGGAGGGTGATCTCAGCCCGTCAGCGTGCACAGTTTCAGTTGTGGTCGGTCAGCAACTGAGCGTCTAGGGTGGCTGAAGTCAAAGGTAGTGCTAAAAGCCTGATGATGTTGCTGATTATCGGGGAAGTCTTAACCTTTGGAGGAGTTTCATGTTCTGGTTTCATGTTCTCTAATTCTAATTTTCTGCAAAAAGGTACTTATCCCCACATCCTTACGAAAGCATTGTGTATGTACTCACTTGGATATGTCAGCACTCCTGAAGCTTCAGTTCTGCCAGATGCCTCTACATCTTAATTTTCCTTGTACAGCAAGGTTGCTAGAGACCTCCTAAAGCTGTCTTTTCAATATTTTTTACTACTCTGCCCCTTGTGCGGTAGAATCCTCTGCATGAGTGCAACACTTTATTCCAACAAGTTATAATCCTTGAGTAAAGGAAAGGAGAACGAGCTCTGTGGTACAGATGATTTATGAGTAGAATACGTAACTTCTTGTTCGTTCTGTACACCTCAGTAATTTCTTAGAGCCTTTCAAAGAATCAAACTAGAATATTTGCTGCTTAACTGATCCAGAAGCACAGTCCTGGAATAACAAATGAATCAATTTAGACCTGAACGTGCAGCCCACTCAGTGGAAATCAATCTGCATGTGCTTTACAGGTAATGTCCTTGCCCACAGAAGTCAGTGGGACTTTTACCATTGACTTCAGCTGTGTCAGGATTTCATTCTCGGAGCCTGTTCCCATTACTAATGACGATAGTGAAAAATTTCATTAGGAAAGTGCTTGGATCCCACAGGAGATATTTGACCTATGTCTCAGACAGAGATCTTGTGCCACACGTACTGTTGTGTTGAGACAGACACTGTGGTCAGGCTGGCCTCTTCCTGTCCCTGGGAAAAGGAGATATGTTTGATGAACTTGGTGTGCTATAATCATCAGGTTGCCCAGAACTTTTGAACATAGCAACTTCAAACGGCTTGAGTGTGTGTCAATCCCATCAGGTCCCTACTAGTTCAAGGAGCACCCCATGTCTTTTCCTGGGCATAAGCCATTTCTAAATTTTAGGTTTAGATTTGCACTTCTCCAGTAGATTCTCTTGCAGACCAGAAGGTGCTACTGCTGGTTTAGGTGAACGAATGTCTGCTCTTTGTAGGTAGGCTTTGGCACGCTTCGCAGGCACCGGCTGTGCTCAGATACGGAGGTGTGCTTCCCAAGCAGTATCAGACGGTTTGGTGAGTCACCCAGGGCTCCTGCCGTACAGGATGGCGTCCTTTGCCCTGCTACCGTATCTCCTCCAGCGTCATTTTGTCCACTTAGGAAAATGGACTACGTTTAGACTGTGAACAGTGGGGCCTGATCTGTTAGTCGCATCTAGGTATGAAATGTGAGAGGAATTTTCAGTCCTTGCGTCTCCCTGGAAATCCTGTGGCCAATAGATGAATACTGCAAATCTCTTTCATCTTTTTGCATAGGTGGATATGCTTTTATTTATTTATTACTCTTCAGCTTTATGAAGATATGGATTAATGTATCGATTTTAGAATGTTTTAACTTGCATGTAGTATAATCTGTGGAAAGGATATAGTTTAATTGAAAGAATTGGAAAAGAATATCTTCTCTTTCCTGCAGCAGACTTACTGTCTTATAAGTAATTACTGTGTACAGTGTGTGTGTGTGAAGGTACTAGAAATGTCTGCACTACATATTCTTCTCCATTCTTTTCATTACCTGATTTGAAATAAAAATTGATCTCTCTCTTTTTCTCTGTGCCTCCAACAGCTGTAGGATTTGGAATGGATCCTGACTTACAAATTGATGTCATCACAGAACTGGATCTTGTGAATACAACCCTTGGGGTAACACAAGTGTCAGGACTGCACAATGCCAGCAAAGCATTTTTATTCCAAGGTGAGACAAACATCCTCAGTTCTCTTATCTCACTTCTGCCTGCATGAGCTCATAAGACCTATAAGAGCTTTGATGCCTAACTGATTCCCTGTAATGGTGATGTTACTTAACTGTCACTTTATTTTTGTTTTTGGAAACAGTCCTTGTTGCTTTCCTGAAATACATATGACATTTTGACTTTTTTTTTTTCTTTTTTTTTTTTTAGTGTGCTGTCAGGTAGTTGAGGTTAGCAGTCTTCAGAGGAAAGTATTTTTGAGTAGGTTTTCAACATGCCCCAGGGTTTATTTCTAACTAAATATGTCAGAGTGGTTCCAAGGCACGAACTCGCTTGTAGTCTTGTGTACTTTCTCTCTGTGGTTGTACGTATGCAGAGACAGACACAGCTGAAGTCATGTAACTATGAGAAAGCGCTTAATGTGTTGACACTGATTAGTGACATGTAGCAAGTCTTTCATCAACTTTGCGGAAACTGTCAAAGTGAGAAAATTGAACAGTATTGCATCTGACTGTCTAAGTTGAGTATGAGGTACAGAATAAATCACTTAGAATTGTGATTTTTTTTCATTCAGTATTCTAAGATAATACTTGTGAAGTTTGGAGTTTAGTGAAATTCTGGATTCAGAATTGACAAGTTTTACCATGGACCTAAGTAAGCCCAGGTTAAGAGGCAGCATCCCATCGGATAGGAGCACTAAGTTGCTACAATATGCTTATTAGGTGAGAAAGACGTTTATATCTGTCGAGATTAACAAACTTTAAAGCACAGTTGGAAACATTTTTATTGTGGACACCTCCTATGTTTGTTTTTTCTTTACTGTGCTTTACTCTGTGTTGAAGTGTGCATGTTAGTGTCTCGCTTCTTGATATCTGCCCTGTGTAGTGCTTTTTAGAGGCAAACAATTACGATTCTTATTTTGCTTTAGTTCTGGACCTGCGATGCTAACTGACTTTATTGTAAGTAATAGAAGAAGCGGGTCTGTGATCTCAGTTCATTCTTTATGTGGCCAAGGCCAGTTTAGGAGCCAGGGCAGAGGGACTTTTGAAGCCTTCTCAGAATTTTAGTCGTATTTGCAGTCGGTTATGATACAAGTAACACAATTTTCACTCATTTCCAGCATAATATCCAGAAGAACAACATTAATTTATTCCTTTAAAGATATCAGTTGTTTTTCTTCCGATACCTTGATTCCAGGTTTGTGTATTATGGACAAACAATATTAAAGTACAGCCATTCCTCTAAGGGCTGCAGTGGCTTAACTGACTTAAAGTATTTTACTGTTTCCAATTGCTATTCCATGCAGCTAATCACAACCACACTGATGAACTGTCATGGTGAGTTGTCACAGACTGGTGGTCAGAGCTGCAGGGAACAAGACTGAGATGTGTTTTTTAGGACACCGATTGAAACCGTTGATAGTGAAAGTAGCTTTGAAAGACTAATGATGCTGATGTTTTGGATATTCAGTTTCTTTTGCCTTGGAGGACCCCAGCTGTAGTTTACAAACTTAGAGAAGACTAGTGTAAAAATGTAGAGCTTGTAAAATTCACATAAGCAAATACATTGGAAGACAGAGGTTCATGGGAAGCAATGAACAAAAGTTTGCTGTACAAAGTGAATAAACAATTCAAAGTTCTGTAGTTAGATAAACAAAGCTTTTTTAATTCCCACAACAGAAATTCTTTTTGCTAATGCACACAGGAATAGCCCTGTGCTTGGATATCGCCTCTAGTATAAAACTTCTTGGAAGATGGCTCAGGAAAATGATTCTCTTCAGTTAAGCTCATCAGCCCTCGGGCTGGGAGAAGAAGACTGAAGACCTTTGGTCTATTACTCCACTCCGAGAGAGGTCTGTTGCTGCTGCTGTCAGATGGGGTGGAAGTCTGAGGCTGCCCCGTTGGCTGCTTCCCTTCTTGTTCGTATCCGTTATTTGTTAAATGTCAGCAGTATGTCAGCAGCCGTATGAATTCCCTTTTACTAACAGAGGTGACTTGCTTTACAACTACAGGTTGGCTGTGTGCTAGGTCCTTGGCTGTAACCAGGAAATACTTAATTTTGATTTTTATCTTGCCATACCGTAAACCTGATATAGGGCAATGTATAGGCAACTGCTGTGTTTAAGTTAGAAGTAATACGTTTTCCCACAGAGATTCACAAAAAACCCCAGCCAGCATGACACTCCCAGAGGAGAGAGAAGACTGGAAGTTGGTGCTTAGTTACAAAATTACTGTAACCTCTTGGACCAGCTATTCCAGTCTCCAAGATGTGGCCCTTTCAGCAAAGCTTTGCTTTGATTAGTTGTTAGTGTCTGTAAGCAGTTAATGCATGCTGTGCCTCGCTGCGCCGCGCTGCTCCCGCGTTGCCTCTGGGGCTCTGGGCAAGGCAGGACCCGCTTCGCCTGCCAGGCTGATGCTGAACACGGAGCCACATCAGAAGACCTCTTCACTCGTAGGCTTTCACCACTGAGGATTTCCTAGTTTAGGAAATGAGGAGAGTTTGTGAGTATGTTCTTTGGCGTGTGGTTTTCACAGGGACAGTTCTGCCTGCCGCCTTTGGCAGTGTCCTTATAGCAGTGTAACACGGCTCTGAGCTTACACAAAGGTTCCCCGTGGATCATTTTCTGTCTTGTAAGATATATTTCCTAAAATGGCTTTACTAGAGCTGTTCAAACTGAGAGTGTTCCTTTGTGTGTCCCTGGAAGTCTACATCTTTGAGGTAGAGGAATGGTAATTTTTCCCCAACCCAGACAGTTATGTGTATAGCTGTAGTGAAAATATGGATTGTTCTCCTAAGCAAGATTTCAGTTGCATTTAGAGGCAAGAAGAAGAAATGAAGGAGGAGGGTGTTGGGAATACGTGCACAAAAGAAAGAGAAAGTATTATTTTTAATGAGATTTTTGATTAGTGATGTTAGCTCTCTTAGAATAAATGACATACTGCTTGTTACAAAGTTTCTGGGGGGTGTTGTCGTGGTTTGATTTGTCCTAGAGAAGATGTAGAAAGACTCTTTTCCCTGGAGAGCTGGTGATTTCAGTCCAAGACAACCTCAGTTAAACCAGTGGAGTATTCTGATTTTATAATATTGGTAGTAACAGCTGAAACTCAGATTTCTGTGTGAAGTAGGTTTACAGGCAAAGAAACGAATTCAGCTCCATTGCAAATTGTGTAACAGTGTAGAACCAAAGTGGCAATTGATAGATGTGGGTTGCCTTTGGGCAAGCAAACCTGTTCCTAATTCAGAAAAGCATAGAAACCTATAATTAAGTGTAGTGGTCTGGGTGGTCCTATTGGGTATGGACTTCAATTATTAGAGTATTTCAGCTGGATTTTTGATTGATCAGTTCCATTACTTGTGTGTTTCAGTTCTGTTCTCTGTGAAATGGGGAAGAAGGAATCCAAAAAGCAGTAGAAGTGCTGATAGTGTGAATTAGATGAAATGCAGATATCTCACTTGTAATTGCAATTCTGCAAACAGTCTGACTCTTAAGATCCCTAACGTTATGGTGTCTTAATTATTTATCTTTTATTTCTTTATACAAACAAGAGCGGGTGGAAAAAGTCTCTGTGTCCAGATGGGTTGTTCTAGCACGAAGGGACAAAGGAGGGTGAGTGGCTATTCTTGAGTGATGGAGCACCCAGGATCCTGGTGTCTGACCTCACCTCCAACCAGGAGTCCAAAGAATTCAAGGAAACAGTCCTGGGGGTGGGTGGCGAGTCTACCTCAAAGGCATGTATTGAAAATATTAATCATTCACCTAATGCATTACAATAACATCTTAAAACATTGAGTGAAGGACAACTGTTAATAGTATCTTACAAACATGACAAAATGAAATTTCTAGAACAGGATTATAGTATAAATTTTAGG
Organism: Athene noctua; assembly: GCF_965140245.1. Lineage (NCBI taxonomy): Eukaryota > Metazoa > Chordata > Aves > Strigiformes > Strigidae > Athene > Athene noctua. The sequence continues at coordinate 7,598,560 of NC_134050.1, read as the reverse complement.
ACATTAAGAAACACTGAGTCACAGCTCACTTAGTGGAGCTCAGTGCTGTTCTGTGTTTCAGATCACAGGGAAGCAGGGCTTGTTTTGACCCTGTAGGTGGAAACCTCAGCAGGATCTTCAGTTCAGTGGCAAAGAAAAGCTCTTATAAATAAGGCAAAAGGAGGTGCTTAACTCGTTATCCTGTTTCTAGGTAGACTTGAGCCCAATTTTTAGCCTAGCTGTTACATTATGTGATTACCTTAACCAGTCTGACTTCTGTTCCGTGCTCAGTTCTCGTTGGGCAAGTAAAATTTTATTTCTTTTACGACCTGTCAGCTATGCCCATTTGTTTTTAATTCTTCTTCTCTCAACATCTTTTCTGAGCTAACAGAGGCTTAAAGCCTTTACTTATAAAGCAGTTCCCCCAAGAAGTTTATTAAGGCTTTGCTGTTTCCTTTCCTAGCAATCTGGGAGTATTTTTCAACTTAGTCTTTAAATTAGGAATGGCCTTTTTACTATGTATACTATGTTTAGCACTAAGAAACCACCAAGTACTGTTAAAAGTAGTCCTTTCTTCCTTGACTGTTTCTTTATTGTATTAAACAACCACTGGATGTATAGGAGAAACCCTTGGCCCACAGCTTCTGGAGCACAGAGTTGTTCTTCCCAGTCTGTACTGGTGGCTACCGAGTTATTTTCTGTACAGTCCAACAGGAAAGGTGGAAGAAGAACAAGTATCTTAAAGTACAGAGACAGGCAGTGTTTTTGTGAGAAAAGAGTGAATCTCGTCGAAACAAAAGGGCTGTCCTGCTTCAGGCCATGAGAGCAAAACTGCAGTCCCAAGGCGGGTAGAGGTGCCTCCCGGCAGACTGGCTTGAGCTTCCAAATGCAGCACAATCCTCTCTATCGGTGTTTCCTTTCAGTGTGTTATGGATCCTTGTTTTTTTGTTTTGATTTTTTTTTTTTTTAGACGCTTTCCTCCTTGACCTGCTAATTCCTTGCTTAGAGACTAGAGGTGTTTCCAGATCCTGCTCTAGGAGTCCCAGTCCTTAAAGTCAGCATTTTTGGTGCTGAAGTTGAAGGGGTTTCGTTGCTATCCAGCTTTGCTATGCTTTGAGATTGGTGGGTAAGGAAAAATGCGTAAGTTGATCTGATTGTCAGGAGTGGACACATAGCCTTTCTATCAGGAAGGTTAGCTCTGCTTCTGCTAGGACAGTCTTCAGGATACACTTGTTACGCTTGGCTCTGTGTGTGGGGCTGCAGCTCAGTACTGAGGCACTCTCAGTAAATTCAAATGCTAGGTGAGTAGGCTGCTGCCTTCATTCATCCGTGTTTGAACGTCTTCTCACCTGAGTCTGTGACCTGTGTGCTGTGGCTAAGGTTTTAATCCACTTCAAGTGTTAAAGCTTGGTTATGCCAGCATAATGTGCAAGGTGTGCAAGCTGCAGAGCTCAGAAAAGAGTCAGGAACTGAATGAGAGGAAGCAGATAACAGCTCGAGGAGGAGACTTGCAATTACTCTTCCTGGGTGGACGGCAGGGAGGTCTGCAGTGAGTAGGAGAGATAAACTTTAATTTTGGAGTTCAGGGCGTCGGTCCCTCTTTACATGAGATAATGCAATGAGAGTCATTGCTTTCTGTGTGGTCTCTCCTGGTACGGTTATAGCAAATACTAACTGTAAGCAGTATCATTTTTACAGAGCAGGAATCTTATGGTAGCAGAAAAATTAGGAAGGCACAGCATGGGTGGGTCGAAATCTTTGTGTTGCCTTCAGCTGTCAAAAGAGAGTAGCTCTAGTATATTTTCCATGCCCACTGGTATCTGAATATCCCGTCTTGCTGGTTTGGAGGCAGCAGTGGTGCAGAGCTGCTGGGCTCACCTCCCCGAGCTGCTATTGTCCTGCTCCTCCACATGCTTAGGCACGTTCAGCAGAGCAGATGATGACCCTTGCGCTGTTGGAGAGGAAAGGAACATTTTTTTTTTTTTTTTCCCAGGTATTTCCCACTCTCTGCACGGGCTCGCAGCCAGGTGCCTGTGTAGTGCTCGCTGCTTCCCTCCAGACTGATGAGTTGGGTTTTTTTTTCCATTTCAGAAAATGCCAGGATGGGGCTGTGCCCTGAGGGGGGTGGAACTGCAGTGTCTGGCACGGGGCAGCCCCCACCTCACTGCACAGAGATGCCCTGCATCTTGCCACACCATATGGGTATATCTTTGTGGAAACTCTGCAAGCTCCTTCAACTTGTGAACTTTTTTTTTTTTCTAAAAGGGAAGAGTGAGGGTTTTTTTCCCTGCTCCATGCCCTGTCATGCAGGTTTGTGTTGGTTTCCACAGGGGTTGGGTGAATTTGGGGTTTTACCCTGTGTTGCCTGTGGGGCACCTCTTCCACGTTACTGGGACCTCAGGAGGGAAGGGCAGCTGTCGTCAGATAAAAAAACCTTTGTATAGGTAAGCAAAAATAGCACCTACACCTGAGGTGTGGGTCAGCCTCTTGCCCCGATCATGTGGTAACATTTGAGGTGTTGCTGTTTCCTTGGTGCTAAAGTTTGACCGTTGTCCTCCTTCCACTGAGATCTGCCTCTGACGGGGGTGGGCAGCAGAAATGGCGGTTTACTTGAAGCCAATGACTTTCATGGTTTCGCGGGCTCTGAAGGCAGCAACAGGCACCTCTGCTTGCCCATGGCAGTGGCTCGTGACCTGGGGCTGTGTGGAGATGGTGGGGACCAGGCCGCGTGTGTCTTTCCCCCATGACTGCCATTTGTGGGGTGGTGAGAAATAGGCCCCGGCCCATCCCTCAGGGGAGTGGGATCCTCACCCACCCTCCGCACTCATCCCTTGGGATGTCCACCCGCTTTTACAAGCTCAGCCTGGCCGTTAGGAGCTCTGGGAGCTGCCTGCCATCCTGGAGAGTTGTCAGAGTTCACTCAGCGCTTTAAGCCCTTTGCCAAAGCTGCTTTATAAAGCACTGCTAAAATAAGAATTTAAATAAGATATTAACAGCTGGGCTGGCTGCACCCAAGAGGATGGTGGAAAGTGTGACTTCTCTGGTGGGGATGGTTTCTGTGCTTGTGTCCATCAACAGGATGGAGAGCAAGGTCTTGATCTCTTTTTGGGATCTTGGGTGCTTCTCCTGCTTTCCTCTTTTCCTTCCCAGATCTCTGTGGAAGCTGGAAAGGAGAGGGAAATAAAGCTGGAAATTTAGGGGCAAGGACTGAGAATGTGAAGTGACAATGTTAGAGTTGGGATGAACATGCTCCCCTGAGAGCCTGGGAGCAGCAGTCAGGTGAGTTGAACTGTGATGGGCAGGGCAGTGAAACTCGGCCTCCGATGGGGAGGTGGAGGGGAGAGAAGGGAAATGGCGGCTGTGAGGGGCTGGAGGCCGAGAAGGGAGCGGGTGATGGCTGGCAGAGCTGCTGTGGCGAGGACAGTACAAGGGCTCTGGCTGGAAGGGGAGGGAGTGAGGTGTAGGGATGAAGAGCACGGTAAGGGGAGCTGTGGATGTCGGCCGGGAGAGGCAGCCTGGAGAGAGGGGCAAGGGGCTGGGGCCTGGATGGGACACCTGAGGACTCCAGTCTCAGACTAGGTGGGTAGGACTGGGTGAAGGTTTGCGTATGGTAGAAGCAGTGTAATAGGGAAAAGCACTGATAGTTCAGATTAGGTAGCGCTGTAAAGTATCTGTGATGTGTGCTAATTTTTAACAAATGTTTTTGGAGGATACAACTTGGTTAATGTGGGGTTTTTTTATTAGTGATTTAGAACCTTAATTTTGCTGTGCTTTGGTTGTTCACCTGTAAAATTGAGGTAGTGATGCCCTTTCCTGTAATAACAGTGGTGTGAAAAGAATTCATTAATATTTGTAGAGATCTCGGGTACTGTGCTGGAATAATTAACTTGGTCATGGTCTGTTCTGTCTTCAGAGAAGGATTTGAATACAGTAGATTTGCTGTTGAAGGTGATCTCTGAACAACAAAAAAAAGAGCAAAACTTCAGATTCTTGTTAGTTAAATATTTTTGCTCTTTGTTCCTTACTTTGTGCACTGACTGAGGCAGGGGCCCTCTGGAAAGCTGGTGTGTGATCCTGTAATTAGGAATTGTGTTGAAGTGTACATCCCTGGAGGGTTGAGCAAGGTTTGCCTGTGAGACTTCAACCCTAACATCTGTTTAAGTTCTCATTTATATTTGTTTTTTTACTATAGCTGATGTTTTAATGTGTTTTGCATACACAATGTCTTTTTTTTTTTTCCAATGGAATAATTAGTCTAAGTGTTTTTTTCCTTTGTAAAACTGGTCATTTTCAGAACAGAGGAATGATCTGGAGTTGGAATACAATGACCTAGAAGGGGATGAGTGAGATGAATCATCTTCAATGGAGGAAATTAAAGATGACTTGGAACATAATTATTGAACAGTGCTTTGAGGCTTTGAGGATAGATAAACTGTTGTTAACTTTGTCAGTTCCCCAAAGTAGTTTTTAAAATACTTGTATATACCTATCAGTGCTGGCTGTTTCCAGTCTTTTGATGTTTGAATTATGTTAGAACCCTGTCTAGGAGTAAAATTTATCCAGCGTATTGATATGAAGGTATAACTTGTGAATTCTCACAGAGTTTCTTGTTCCATATCCTCTTGTTTCAAACATCCTTATCTGCTCCAAGTAAGTGTAGACGAAAATAGAAACCTAGTCACATTAAGCGACAGTGACCAATTTCTATTTTTCCTTTTTTTTTTTTTTTTTTTCCCATCCTGAATGTTGTCATGCTGCCTTCTGTTACTTGACATTTTTTGGGTTTCCTATCATGTCTGTAATGATTAGGAAAGAATTCTGAGCACACATTGCCTCTGTCCTTGGCAGTTATTTTTGCTTTTCTGGGAGACAATAATTGTGCTACTTGTCTGTCTTCATTGCCATGGTGGTAAGGACAGAGGGGAAGTGGGATAAACACTTCAGTATTTCTGTAGTATGCTAGAAACCTCAATGCTTCTGGCAACCTGTTGACAAGGTCTTGTAATGAAGATAAGCAGAAAGGAAACAAAAGGTCTCTGCTCTTTAGTGGGCAGAGAGAGGGATGCAGAAATTAGTTTCTGATACTGCTAGTGTTGCATGCTTCCACACTGCGTGAGCATTTAAGTCCTTACAGTGAAAGTAAGTCAATTTAGAGATAAAAGTAAGAATAACAGTTTGGGTTTCTTGTCTCTTCATCAGAGCAGAAATATAGCAAAAATTGTCTTTTTCCTGCAATGGATTTTGGTGAACTGATATTCTTAAGTCATATCATAGTGCACCTAATCAGGTTTTATTAACTACTTGTTTAGTAAATGAGTATTAAACTGGAATAAGAATGTTGTTCTATAACATCTTGCCAAACAGGCCCATGTGCTAGCTGAGGTGAAGCGGAGTTGGTACCCGAGTTGTGCTGCCCTGAGGCGAGTCCCCACCCAGCGCTGACTATCCCTGGGTGGAGAATCCTGCCCCAGGTTGGAGCAGGTCCCTGCACCTGATCCTGCAGGTCTGGGTTGCTGGGCAGATGCTGGGGTGAAGGAGAGCAGAATCGGAGCATTACCTGGCACTGCTGAGTTAAAACTGCTTGAAATGCAGAGGGAGGGAAAACCAATACTGAAGAATTGGGTTCTCACTGCAGGCAATGAAACAAAGTAGCCCATTATGGTTGATTTTGACCCCAAGAGGGATCCCTTAATCTTTAAATCAATTTTAGTAGAAATGTGTTAATATCCATTTGATAAGAATATTTACACACGTCCTACTTGATTAAATTTTTTCTAGCAGAGCTACATCTTTTGCCTAAAAGAAAGTGGTGTTATTTGCAATTATTATCACATGAATTTAAACACATACAATGTTTTTTTGGTTTTTTTTTTAAAGATTTTGTACCTTTAAAAAAGTGCACAAAGGCAGATATAATCAGACCTAATGCAAGAGCCAGGCATGGACCATTTCCTGTGGTGAAAAACCCTGCTGTCTTGAACTACCTATCAAGAATAAAAATTAGACGCTACTTGAGGCCTCAACCTACTTCTTCTATGCCAAATTCTAGATTAATCTTGCCACCTGCAGTGTGGGTGTATAAATGACACGAGGGGGACATTTTTTCTCTTATTTTTCATTTTTGCCACATAAATGGTGTGAAGTAATCATGTCATACTGTGCTGGTTTATGGCATTATGTCATGTGATTGCCTTGCCTTTTGTGGCCTATTCAGTGATACAAAATGCAGAACATTAGATTTTCTTTTTTTAATAGAAAGGACAAAGAAATTGTTTTTGGCACCTGATGTCCACTAAAACATTAAGCTAAATCCTTAGTTATGTAGGCTGCATACCTGATAAAAGAGCAAAGTTGGTTCTGTAATTCTGACAACAGGGATCTGTGAATCACTGTTTCAGAGCAATAAACACTGTAGCTGAGCACTGATGTTTTGGTTTCCTAAAAATCTCTCATTACAGTCTTTGTCCCCCATCCTCCATCATTCTGTGATAATGTTTCTTACACAGTTACTGCTGAGTTTCCCATTGGTTCTTTGTGCCATAAGTTGTAAAAAAAAAAAAAAGTATAGGATCACTGCAGCTGCACGGATTATTTTACTGAGTCTGTCTTCCCCTTGCACACGTGGTGGCTCCTCCCTCAAGCTGTGAGTTCTCCGTTTGGCATCAGTGGGAACAGACACCTCCTACAGTGGACAAGTTTGTGTTGTAAAGCTCAGTTCTGTGTTGTGTCCCCCCTTATTTTCTTTTATCTTTTTCTTTAAATTTTTCATTTTTAAAATCTTTTGTAAACTGGAAGGAAGCAAAGATGCTCTGAGAGTGCAACATGGGTAAAACTGGATCTTGGAGGTTGAACGCTCTCTGCTTCTGCGATGAAGGACTGTCTACATATGGCGTTCAGACCTGCCTCTGCTTCTGTCTCTCGACTTTGGCTCATTGTGCATAACAGTCTTGAAATTTTAAAGCCTATTCTTGGGGACTGGGGAAAATAACAAAGCCAAGATGTGTGGGAGGAGAGTGGGGTTTGCATGTGTGTCGTGATTTTTCTTGGTTTGTGGATCTCTCTATGGATATTTCATCATGCTGTTTGGAAAATGAAGCAGCACAGCTTTAAAACATGATGTTTGTAGAATAATTTGGTAAATGCCAACAATTTGGAGACCTCATGTACTGCACTTTTATCTCAAGTCTTCCTTTTAAGGGAATCTACTGACAAGTTGTGGTAGGAGGACTCTGTGCAGTATTAGTTACAGTAATGTTGTTAGGGAAATAGTGGAAGTTGTTTAGGTTTACTTCATCGTAATTAATTATGAAGCCAGAACAAAATCAAGGGTGTTTTTTTTATAGTAGTATTGCCCACACATTTAAAAGTCATGGTCCTCTGTGTTAGCCTTTTGTTCTCTGATGCTGGCAGTGCTTTTAATGTTTTTTGATGTCTTGCGAGTACCAGCCTTCAGATGGGATATTCAGCCTTTCTATCTTTATGCCATCCTAATTGTTTCAAAATGTAGTCATTAAAAAAAAAAAAAGTAAACATTATTGCTGGTGTTATTGCTAATGGCAAGAAATGGAAAAAAGGGGGACACATGTGGCAGTTCTATTTAAATAAAAGCTTATTTTCAGAAACAAAGGCTTATGGAGCAAAAGGGAGCTTTTAGTACCCCAAGCACGTTTGCTGTTACGGATGAACCCACAGCAATGGATGCTATCAAAGTTGTCATATTTTATTCATGAGTTGTGGTATGCTTGGGTGAAATAAGAAAAGCAATGCTCCAAATCATAATTATGGTGTAAAAAGATAAAGCAGTTATTATTGTGACATTTTTTGGGGAAAATTCTTAAATCTCTCAAATAATTCATGTAAAACTTGGGGAGAATGACTAAGTATGTTAGTTGTATTTATGTTTCGTTGTTGGGGGTGTGTGGAACACTTCACGAATAGAATTTATACGTATTTTGGGAGAATATATAAGTGTGTGCTTATGTGTGTTCCAAGAAACAAAGACAACTAGGATGTTGAATATAAACATAAAGAGGCTGACAGCAGAAATTCTACTTCAGTAGAGAAGGGCTTTGACAAATGTATTATGCCTCATGCTATTATCATGCAGTTAATAAATAAAACAGACACCCAGGATTTAATTTGCTTTAGCAACAACATGGAAGTGATTTTTCTGAGGGAAGGAAAACAGAAGGGAAAATTAGCTCGTGAAACACATTTGTTTAATGCTTGTACAAATCATACATAGAGAATAAAGAGGAAAAAAAAAAAAAAGAGATTTTAGTAATAAATGAGCTAAATGCTTTAAAAGTAATTAAAAACTATTTAGAGTGTCAAGTCATTGGGAGTTTTTGAACCAAGAGAGCACTTCAGCATATGCTAACTTTGAACTTTACGGATAATTTAATTGTCTTTAGTTGGATTATTCATGTGATAAAAGGCTTTACTGAACTGGAAATTACAACCTTTGTGTAGGTGTAGCTAGGTCTATTTGCTGCCATAAGTAGCATTAGGCATTATAGCCTCTGTCTGCAAGTGAAGAAGCTGAGTCAGAGGTTTCTCTTTTGCTGAAACTTCCCTGTTAATGAACTATTGAAAACTAGCATCTTGATTTACACATTTAAGAATGCAGATTTTCACCGGGAAGGCAAATTCTGATTTCTGTTTGGTCTTACTGAAGTTAGACTTGGATTTTCAACACAGCCAAAATAATTTAGGCATTCAGCTTCTGTTGTGCTTCTGTGGGATCTTTGAAAAGTTTTGAAAATTTCTTTGAAAATCCAGGTTATGGGTTACTTGTTGACTATATCTGTCATATTTGTGTTAAACTTAGGAATCCTAAAGCACTTCAGAACTACTTGATGTTCATTTTTAATACTGTTGCCGTAAAGTATGAGCAGCATTTATTGCCACCTGTAAGCAGGAGGAGTGCTAAATGAGAAATCAGAATTACTACGTACTGCTTAAAAATACAAATGGATCAGTGTTTCTGCATGCTCTGTTGAGAAAGCTTAAATTTTGTTTCTAGATTACAAACACACGAAGGGCTGTTGTGGGAGAAAGTAAGTCCAAACTACAATTAGTAGTTATTTGAAAAACTTGGCATCTAGATCTGATTTTTGGTACCATCTTAAGTTTCTTTTAAACAAGCGTGGCTGAAGAATGTGTTTGTCAGGTTCAGTATATGTTATCATTTTTAAAAAGTAATTTCTAATCTTTTGGGTCTGTGACTTTGAGCATACCTGAAAATATTTTGTAGAAGGGGAGGAAAAAATTGCTTAGCTTGCTTTTGCATGAAGCCAGAACAGAAACAGTATTTTTGGGTGGCTCATTATTTTGTGTGACATTAGCATTTAATATACTCTTAAAATAGATCTCTGAAGTGGACATTACTCCTGCAAAATGGATAGCATATCGGTAATGATTCTTAGCAATTACTGCTGTTTCCCAGTGTTGCGTACATTGCCGCTGGCTCTGTTCAGACACGACGGTGTTGCTGTTGTAGCCCATGCTCTTTCTGTCAAAAAATTGTTACTATTTCCCAAATTTGCAAATAGCAATCTTTATAGTCACAATGATGTGCTAACTTATCTAGTATAGAGACACAGTGGAAAAGATGTTATTATCAGTGACTCCTGAGCTAAATAACTAACAACACATGTAATTTGATTAACTCGAATGATTTAAGAACAGATTATGTGCTTTTAGTGGTAGTGTAACTTCTGGAGCATTTCTACCAAGCATTTAATTGAAGGGATCAACCGTTTGTAAATAGTCTTGATTTCCAGCATTGAGTCCCTTGAGGAAACAACAGAACCTACTTGAGAAGGCAAGCCTGAGCTTGGCAGCCACTTAAAATATTTGAAACAAGTTAAAGTGGCTGCCTTGAGTAACAGGTGATCCGTAGCCTCAGCAAGGCGGTCACCGTTGTTCTCAGCAGGAAGCTTGTCGCAAAGCCATTTGGCTTACTCCAGTTTTCTGAGTTTGCTCCGTAATGGCAGATGGTTTGAAGACGGCGTCAGCCGTGGCACTACGCGTGTGCCCAGGCCTGCCACTCATCCTTCTGCTGCCGGAGAGATGACTCCAGTGCTTTCCTTGGTCGTTCTGTCCGTTTGGGTGGAAAGGACAAGGCAGGGCCCTGGAGATACGAAACCCATATGCAGTGGAAGAGGGGCAGTTTCTCAGCGTAGGCTTTGCTACAGCTTTCTGCCTCCGTGCTTTCTCTGTCATCCAGGGGGCCTTTTGCTGGCTGGGGTTTGAGGAATGTAGGTGGTCGCCTTCTCTTTTGGCCCATGTTCACTTCCAAGTCTTGTGTGATATCTGCTGCTCTGTTTGTTCCAGACTACTCAATTTCTGTGGTTCAGTTTGAACTGCTGATAAACAAAGGACTTAGACTCTCTGACAACTACTTAATTAACATGAGTGTGGTCATTGTAGCTAGTGCTCAAGTCAGGCCAATTTTCAAGAAGTGAAGAGTCTGACATTAAGCCACTAAATCAACTAAATTATTGGTTGGGGAGAAACTGTCATTTGATAAATAGTCTCTCTTTGATTTCTTTAGCGACTCAAAATTCTGCTGTCCCTGGCATCTGGAGTTTTAGGATTGGGTTTGCAGTAGCTTCCTGAAAGGAATGAAATTTATATGTAATTTTAAATGCTAGATTAATTTTGTTGGGAGAGACCTAGTTGTAAACTAGTTTACCAGCGTGTATATCAAAATGCCAGCAATATACGCACACTTATTGCCATGGTAGTTTTGCATCATGCAAAAGGAGAGTTTACATTGAATTACACTATTTTTCCACCTTCTCTAGCAGAACTGCTTTTGCTGTATAGTCATGGGAACTTACCTTTGTAACATTAGCTATTCACCCTGGTAATTGCTCCATCCTCTAATTTAATGAAAACCCATTAAACCGAAACAATAATTAAAATGAGACATCATCTCCGTAGGAGGTTTGCATATTAAAATCACCAAGCATTTCACTGCAAACGGATCTTATTCTTGAGAAACAGTGTCTGAAGCAACATGTAAAAAGTGATTTATAATGAATAATCGTAATTTAGAAAGCTGTGCTGTTGAACATGATTTCCTACTGTTTATTACTGATGCCGAGTGGAGCTAGCAAGGCAAAAGCATTTACAGTGTCTTTTTGTATTGGTGAAAATACCTAGGAGCAGAGATGTGCTTATGAGAAAACATTGTGCCTTCTTTAGTCCTCCCTGGTAGCATGGTTTTAAAGAGAAGGGCGAAGGGTTTTCAGGTCTCTCTCTGGGTTGCTGGCAGGTCAGACAGGAGGTGCTGGTCCCGTCTGTGCCAGTGCAGGGTGCCTGGAGCAGCACGGTGCCTGCTCAGCACCTTAATATGTAAGCTTGTGTTTGTTTTCCCTTGGCAGTACCCCACAGCTTGCTCAGACTCATGCTTTAGCCTGGCTTGGAGGCAGCGTGGGTGAGTGGCAGGCATGGTGGGTGAATCTGGGTCTGTGCTTGTGTGCTGTTCCTTGGCTGGTGGCTCTCTGCAGAGTGGTGGGGGCTGTCTTGAGCCTTACTACTGGCAGCCCAATTGAGCACCCAAAGTGCTCCGAGGGATATACATGGCTCTGTGCCTAGTCCTGTGACAGAAGCATGTTGTAAAGTCTTATTTCATTTGCATATAAGGAGGAATCCATGTGAATTTTCTCCCTACAGCTTAAAATAAAAAATTGGTGCTATCTACAGATAACCACATTTTGCCCTTGTTAGGCGGGGAGGGACAACTACATCAGGTGTTTCCCCGCTTGGCGGTGAAATAACTTCTTTTTGGAAAAGATCACCATGGCTGGTGTTAGCATCCTTCTGTCAACTTTTGTATCTGTTTGTGACTTGTATGGACTGAGGAATGGTTTTAAAGGAGCAGGAAGGAGTGGGCATCTGTAACCAGTAGTATTTTGGGTTGTGTGTTTGTTTGTTTTGTTGGTTTTTTTTTAACCACTTCTTTGGAAGATAATTTGTGGGATCAGTGTGCAGAAAGAAGTCTGTGCACTGGATCCCACCTGAATTCAGAGACTTTCATGAAGCACCTGCCTTCAGTTAGCAAGAAGGGGTTTGTGATGCTGTTGTGTACTTTAGTCCTGAGCATGTTTTAGGAACTGTCTACACTGAGAGTTGCTAGTTTTGATCCTCCTTCTACTCTTGGTTCCATTTTTGGAAAGCTGGTGACTTAAATCAGTACTGTGTTTTGTTTTGTTTTTAATAGAGATTTCAGTTTTATTGGATTTTGCCCATAGCAAGGTAAAAGACAATATGCTGCAATATTCGATTATTTAATTGCTGTATTTGAAATCCAGAGTCTCTATTGTTGCAGGGTTAATTTCTACTTGCTTGTCCAGAGTGACTGTGCAAAGGTTCTCCTGAAAGCATGTTGAAACAAATGGCTTTAAAATGATTGAAGGTACCAATAAAGCAATGTGTTCTGTAGTATGTACTCTACCAAAGTAAGGAAGTGGAAAGAAAAGGTATTCAGGCAGGCTAGTGAATGATGAAACATATCTGTTGCTTTAGAAAAAATGGGATGATTCGGAATTGAATTTTAATATTTTTCCTCTAATGGAAGTATCTATTAAAGAGAAATTATTTCCCAGGTGGATTTGGGATGGCTTGTAAGGACTGGTGCACATATTTATTGCCTAAAATTGCAGTCCAAATGGTCATGTACTTTCCTTTGTACTATGGATTGTTGACACTGTCATCAAAGTATGTTTGGAAAGAACTTTGCCTGCTTTTCTAGCGTTATCCTTTTCCTCCTGTAACGAATTTTGTCTGCTTCTGTGTGGTGATGTGATAATTTTCTTACACTGTTTGTAATAGAGTGAAGCCAACTTCTCCGTCTTAATTGTGGCCTTGAATATGTTCTGGGCCACAAGTGGTGGAAGCCTGAGGTTTTAATGTTTAGTTGCCAGAGCAGATGATGCATAGAGTAGTGGATCCACACAGGAAGACATGACTTGAGGCCCTTAATCAGGTTTGTAAGAACTGATACTAACCCCGAGTCATTGTACCTTCTTAATTCCATTTGTCATGTAGGGTTAGTGTGTACCAAATACTTATACATTACATAAGTACAAGGTAAAGCTTGCCCTGATTTTTTGGCCCCAGAGCAGCGTTACCATTCTTCTGGACTGGTCTTATGATGAAATGAAACCAAAGCCATGCTAAAATAAAAATTTGAGACTTATATTGAAGGTGCTGAAAGTGCATATTGTGAGTAATTGCACTTGTGGGTAAAATTTATCAAGGTGGCTGAGTGTGTAAGGGTGCTGTGGCCTTCCTCTGCAGATCCTGGCCAGTTGTGCCATGGCTGCTGAGCCCCTGCATGATGGTAGCCCTGGGTGGTGGTTCCTCTTGTAGTTCTTTTCAGCTTGGTGGGGCTGTGCTGGTGAGGGGCTGAATGGGCTCATGCGGGACAAGGTGACCAGGAGAAGGCGAGGTGGCATCCCTGGGAGTGGGGGTGATGGTACCAGGTGGGGAGATGTGGGATGGCAGCAGCTAAATGGGTTTGGCTCTTCTGGCAGACTGCACCACTGCTTTGTGTTTGGCATTTCTTGCTTGGACCTGCAGCTTAAAAAGGAATGAAAATCAAGCAACAAATATGCTCTCTGGCATAGGTGTGTCTTCTGCTACTCTGTTTTGTTGAAGGTAGAAAGTTGCTTTTACTTGATGCTCAGAGATGATTTGTATCTGTTGTGCTTTCAAATAAATGTGTGTGCCTGCTTTTTTTGCTTGTTTAATTTTAGAAACACTCTGGTATGTTTAAAAAACCCCCTCCAGACAGTCAGTATTTCAAATTAAGAAAATATAATCACATAGAAGGGCATATGAAAGTCGTATCTGTTTTGTTTATTTATTTATTTTGCTGAGATTGCATTATCATTCAAGCGTGAAGCGATGTTTCACTGAAGATTACTGTATAAACCTATATTGTTCTATATTATGTAGGAAATACGACATTTCATTACAAGCAGACAGTTATTTTTATAGAGAGCATAAAAAGTATTTTCCCTTTCAGGCACCTGCGGTGAGGGGGTGTATGTATTCTCAATTTTTCTTTTTTTTGAAGTGTGAAAATCAACCTGAAAATAGAAAGCTCTTATTCTAAATGGATCGTACTCCCTGGTCATTTGTATGGTACTTTCTGCAGAAATCAAGCAGAACACAAATAGACGACATGCCCAGTGACCGCATGGTATGAGGAGGGGCAGTGCCAGGGAGGTGCAGGGGGGCTGTCCCGTGGGGCACAGGAGCTGGCGTGATGCAGTGCCGGCTGGGACATGCCCTCAACGAGGCGTCATGCGGCTCCTTCCCATCGTTGGGCCCCAGGTTGCCAACCCAGAGCTGTGCTCAGCACCCCGACAGGCTTATCATCGCCAAAACGCTGGGTTGTGTGCCCTCTGGATCCTCACAGGCCTTGGTGGGCTCTTCAGCTTGCGAGTCCAGTTGCGGGCTATCGTGTCGCATTTACCATCTCTCCACGGAATTGCTGGAGAGGTCCCCTTGTTGGAGCTACTGAGGTTGAGTTATGAAGAACAGCATTTCTGTAGACATTTCTGCATCTGCAAGTACGTTTTTCAGTTGTTTGGCGGTAGGAGGTGTTATTAGGCACTGGTCATGAGTAGATCAACTCCAGATAAATACTTAGAGGTGGGTTAATTTTTAAAAGCCTACTTATATAACTTTCTTTGTACGAATTATACTAGAATAGTGTTACAAAGCAGTACGTAAATACCGTGTGCTATCTAGTTAGTAGTTTGAATCCAAGATTCTGAAATTTTAGAACTTTGGATCTGATTGATGTTAATCAACAGAGAATGAATATAAGGTGTTGCATGTGGTTTTGGTGTTTTCATGACTATGAAGAGGTGGTAGAGTACCACAATATTTCAAAATATATTTCTAACTGAGGTACTCAGTGCATTGATTACCCATTCATGATTCTGGCCAAGAAGTCCTATATTTTTGTATAAAATTTGGTGGATAGATGGTGGGATGTAGCTTTATATCTGGGTCCCCCCTATAATGAGAAAATTTTGGACTTTGCAAGGCTTGACTGAAATTTTAACATACATGTTCCACTGACAGCACTGCCTATGCTTTCATGTGAAAGCTTTGATAAGTCATATTTTAATTTTGGCATTTGTGACACCTTTAAAAAAATTTTTGTAAGATACTAAGGTTCTTAACCTTCAAAACAAGGATAATTATCTTCAACTGTCAGCTCTTGGACATTTTATCTGTAAGTCTTACTTGTGCCTTGGAACTTAGTGCCAGTGGATTGTCTGTGTAGATAGCAAACTGGATATCGGAGAATTTACTTATGGGACACAGTTTTGTGTCTCCCGCATCAGCTTTTTTTAAAGAAACTAGATAGTTTTTATGACCAGTAATAACACCTGCTAGGTGAAGATAACGGTACAGATAATGAAATCTTATAGATAAAGACAAGATCTGGTCTTCTGTGCTGAATTGTTTATTCTTCCATTCCCCTTTCTGAAGGCACTGGAAACAAGTGCTGTTCTTTAAAGCTTTATCCTCTGCTATGATAAAAGTGGGATTGGACAGACAAATAGTTTGATGCTGCATAGTGGGCATTATATTTATTTATCAGGTGAATTTGAGTCTCTGGCAAAGATTCTTAAACGATGACTAGTCATTTTTGATGTCTCATTTGCAGAACTTCCAGAGGTGAGCTTTTCAGAGTGCAAATGTGTTATGGATTCTGACTGTGTAGGCTTATTTGGAGGGCTTTAAGCCGCACAGGAAAAATTGAGACACCCAATTACAAAACATGCTTGAATACTTTTTCCTTGGAGTTTGGTTTCACTCCATGGTATTCCCTTGCGTTTTTGAGTCTCAGGTTGTTTTTCAAGCCAGTCTCTCCTCTTTCTGTCTGCAAAGCCTCATTTAATGACACAACGTTTTGGTATTTTTTTTTTTTTTTTCTTTTTTCCTGCAGTGAAATTCTGAATTGTAAATCTCATCACTCCTTTGTGTGTTACAGCATTCATGCTGGGCCAGATTCTCAGGATTCGGGAGAGTTAATATGGTTTTCTACCAGCTGAGAATATGTGCTGGCATTTTTGGCTTCAAAGTAAACCTTTTGAAAGGAAGTGCACCAGGCTTCTAATTGGTTGTGACATCCAGGAGCTGCAAGTGACACAGGTCTTGCAAACGTGTGACAAAGGCCCAGCATGAGAGACATGGCAAGGGGCGGGAAGGTGAAATGCCATGATTTCTCCCTTTTGTTGTTAATCGTCTTTCGTAGTGATGATATATTGTGAATAAAAGGATGAGATAAAATTGAATGTGGTGGGAAATGGCTCATTTGAATCTTAGAAGATCAAAAATGAGAAGGCATGCTGCTGTTTGGACATCAGCAGGATTAGCGAGACTGAAATATTTCTGGTCAGATTGTAGTTTAATAAATATTGTATGAGCTGTCACGCTTTGCTTGTTTAAACTGAGAAATCCCTGAAACGATAGTGGATTGCAAGCGTGTCTTGTATTTATTTCTCGGGCAGAAGCATAGCCGTATAGCATTATTAGCAATAATACATCTCTGCCTTACACAGTGCAAGGACAGGTTTCCTCTGATGTACGATGGAGAGGTGGTAGCAGAGTCAGTGGTAAAAACTGAAATTGGAGCTTGGTGAATTGTGTTGGGAGAGGCAGTGCTTGAAATTTCTCAGAATTTAGGAGCCTATTTATCTGACTGCAGCACACCTTATTTACAGCAACTTAATCTGCTCACAGCAGACACAAATGGCTCAGCATCCTGTTAAAAATTCTGTCAGAAAATCAGTAGCTGACCAGTTGTGAACTTGTCAAAGTGACAAGTGGGCATGCTGACAGAGATGGCATTTGGTTTTTTTCACTGAACAAATGCAGTGGTGGAGCATGGTAGATGAGTCTCAAAAATGAAAAATATTGATGGGAAATTGAAAAATGTAATTTGAATCTTTCTGACTTAACATTTTTACTGGACTGTCGTTTCCCTCTTTTTCTTCTTTTTCAAATAAAATTCTTAGATATAGAAAGAGAAATCCATGCAGCGCCCCATGTGAGTGAGAAGTTAATTCAGCTTTTCCGGAATAAAAGCGAATTCACATTTCTGGCCACCCTGCAACAGAAGGCATCGACTTCGGGAGTTATACTGTCCATCCGAGAGTTAGAGCACAGGTAAGAGGAAATTGTTTCTCTCTTGTAGCAGTAGCAACATAAAAGATACAGAGCGCTCAGCGGTCCATTTTGACAATGTGTTGAAATGGTAGATGTAAAATCTGACGTGTAAGATAAAGCCTTTCTTCATAGTTCGCAATTTGCTACTTTTTGCTGGTTGTTTTTTTGTTATAGAGGGATGTATCACTTATGTATCCTGGTCTGTAAAATAACCTAAACGAAAGGATCAAAACCAATGTAGTATAGATATAGTGCACTTGGGAAGTTACAAACCTTGTAATGCAATTTCCCTTACTAGTTTATCGTATGCACTTTGGTGTTCACTTTTTCATAAAAGTTAATTTCACGTTTCCTGCTTCACTATGTTTTATAACATTTTAAAATAATGTTTACTGTTTTGAGATTCAGTAATTAAGCTATTAAGCAATTACACTACTTGTGCTTCTGTATGGTGATGCGTATGTTTTCTTCCTGGCATAAATACAGTATATTCTTATTTCATGTGTGTGTCTCTTGTTGTCAGTGTAGGAGGAAAAAAAGAGGTCTCTTTCATTAGCTATTACAGTAGCAGATATTAAAAAAGAAAGTGTACCTTGTGTTATGGCCCATAATACAATTCCAGTGGTGTTTTGATGTTTCAGTGTTCATTGTGTCAAATAGTCTCTTGCTAAAAAGAAATCTTGAAAAAAAAAAAAAAATCCTATTGGTATTTAGTTTTGTTAATCATGTACATGATAAACAACGTTAGCCCAATTTCTAACCTTCTGTTGAGAAAGTGTATGAAGGAGAAGGCGGTGGCTTTATTATGACCAAATCATCAATGATGCCTTTCTCCAGAGCAACAGCAGAGATGTCCGGACAAGGAGAGCTAAGGGGAGGACATTGCTACTTTCTTAGTCCATCATCATACTTTTCTGTCACCTCTACTTTCTTATTGGTCTCTTTCTTCTACTTTATTCCTTCTTTCATTTTCCAGACCGCTGTCTCACTATATAATATTGTTTTATATTACACAAGGATCTGCCCCTCCAACTCTTCCTGTTTTCTTTCTCTCTATTGTTCCTTTTGTCATTGCATTTTAATACCTCCAAGCTTTTCCAGGCCATTGTAGTTCTCTCAAGTGAGAGTTAACACTATCAGTTTGTCATGTTAAGGGATTTCTTTTTTTTTTTTTTAATTTCAGAAAGAGGACATTGAGGAGAGCCATTGACAGAGGAACACTGTTACATGTAGGGACACAGGCATGCACTTGGCAAAATCCAAGGTCAAAATAGGCAGTAATGATTATACAGTGCAAAGCATGTGGATTTTTAGATATGGCTTCTTCTGAATTTAGCTACTTAACTCCTCTATCTTGACAGGCAGAGACAGAGGCTCGTAGAGAGATGTGCTATGCAGGATAGAATCAAATGCCCTGCTGATGTCCTCCTTGGCACTGAGGTTGTCTCTAGTATTTCAAATCAATAAATTAAAAATATATATAGTTGAAAGATTGAGTGCTAGTCTCACTTAAACCTTTGTAGTAAGCCTGTGTAGTAACCAAGATAATTTCAGTCTGTGTAGTTATGTAAGAGTCGAAACAGGCGTGGTCTAGCGTGGTTAATGTCTACTGTTACATTATGAATGTCAGATCAATTGCTGCAATTAGCCTTCTTTTTCTGGAATCATTGTGTATCACTTAAAACAGTCTCACAGCTTGTTTATCTAGTTTCTCAAGTTACTACTTGCACCTTGATAAGGATAGTGCTTTCAACCTTAGGTCTGTGATGACAGAAATCAATAAACTGGATGAAAGTGGAGAAAATACTTTTTAATACTGTTGAGGAGTAGAGAGCAAAGATTTGGGGCACTACTGAAGAGGACCCTACTTACGTTATGATCAATGTAATAGCAGAAATTTCAGCTTGATACTTTTTGATGTTGCTCCAACTGCTCAGGTCACTCTAGTCTTCAGCTTTTCATGTGAACTGAAATAGGTGCAGGCCCTTGACACCGGGGATGCCTTTAAAACTGTTGCTCCCACTAAGCTTTTGAAAATTATCATGGTTTTGTTCTGGTGACATTCAGGTGTTTTTGTCAAGCATTTTTCAACCTTCCACATCTCTATGAAAATAGACAATGCAAAGAGACATCATTATGTTTCAGTGTGATTAAGACCTATGGGAACAAGTACATTTATTACCTAACCAGTATGGATTTTGAGTATGGAAAAGCCAAGAACTCCTCCTTTATGCACAAAATAGGAGATACTGTAAATAAGGACCTTATGTTTTTTTAACTTGCTGGCATACCAGAAGTGTTAAAGTTCGAGACTTCAGAACATGCAGGAGGTCAACAACACCTGAATAAAAGAAGCTCTGTTAGCTGTCAGTACAAGAGTTTGTATCTTTATGGGAGATGTCTGTTGTGCACAGATTTAATACTTGATAAATAGGTTTTATTCCAAGCAACAAAAGGGTGCGTGTATGTACACACACAAACACATACACACACGTATATATTTTAAGTTACATATGCCAACAAAAGAGCATAACTAGCTCAAAAGGCAGTTTTGCACGATGTAGGTAGTGGAGATGTTTGCTGTAAGGTAGTAACACAATTTTAGCAGGATTTTAGTTTGCATTCATAACACTGAACTCTGAAACTAAATGTATTTAAGATGAATACAACTTTTCTTGAAGTCAGTAATTCAGATATGCTGTTTTGTTTTACTCAGTAGATATTTTGCAACAATTAGAGATTTGCTGTTAATTTGTATCATCATTTGATGGACAGGATTTATACTACAGTGCTAAATGCATCTTTGTTAATATTTTATCTTGTTGAATCAGATTAATGATGATAAAGACTTTGTTTTCATGATCCAAATGTATTAAAATACAACTTGGAAAATGGAAATCTTAATTAACACAGATTAAGTCTAATTGAACAGCCTGATAGTATGTGCAGACTGTGTACATAGTTATCTGGAATACAGGGGTAAATCTGAAGATTATAAATCTTTTTTCTAAATTGTAGATAACAAAGTAATACAGGTTGGACAGATATGTTACTTGGGGATGTAGAAGGTGAAAACTCTTTTCTTTATTGGAGAATAATGTTAGCCAGTTCTTCCTAGAAGATCTTTGTGAGCTATTTTGTTCGCAACCTTTGACTATTCAGACCACCAAGATACTTGGAAAAGGCCATCAAGATACTTAAAATCCCACCCATAATGAATCCTTATTTCAACAGTGATTTAATACAGTTTCATCTGATGATCTCTGCCTGCTCCTTACCTGCTCTGGCCTTGCATGGTCCAAAGCCCAAGAACATAAATTAGATGGAGTCAGCATTGCCTTTGTGCTGTTTACTCACTGGCTTGGAGGTATATTGGTGGTTCCTTCCTGCTGCTGGCCAAGATCAGTATCTGGACAAATGAGTCAAGGAGGTTCGGGTACCTGGCTAATGTTCTTTGAAATACTGGCTTTCACTAAAGGACCCAGCTATGATTTCCTCACTACTCTGGGGCACAATTTAAAAGCAACTGACAGTTGTAATATTTTCTTTTCTTGTTGATGTGAAAATCGTGCCCTCCCTACCCCACTCCCCCCCAAAAAACCCCTCAAAAGCCATAAACTCTTCCTGTACTTTGTCTATAAAAGCAATGAATTACAGTGAGTGGGAAGGGAAAGCATCTGTGTACTTCAAATGCATTCTAAGGGTTTTGGTGCTTGGAAACAATCAGTAAGGCACCTGGAAAAGGGTGGCAAGCATTCTTTTGGTGAGTGATCACCCCACTGACTAGGTTATAACATTTTCAAATCATTTAATGCCAATAATGACCTTTTAATTGCTGGGGATTTTTTTGGGAGGTTGCCCCCATTGAATCACTGCTCGTGTCTAAGAAATGTAGGCCTAAGGTACCAAGAAGTATAGAGTCCAGAATGATTTTTCTGTTAATGTACAAATCTGAACCTCCTCAGATCAGACGAGTAGCACAGGAACACATCACCTGGGACTCTGGTACTTACCTGAAAGGAAGTAAGAGGAAACACAGTCTTTACAATATGTCACATGCAGCTGGCTGCCAGGCTGTCATCTGCTCATGACATGGGAGGTAATAACTCCAGATTTTCTAATCTTTCAGCAGCCAAAATTCTCTTTGACTCTCTGAAAGTAACCTGTTGGGTAATTACTTGCTCTGTAACAAGCTGCCCTCCAAAGAAAGATTTTATTTTTGTGGAAAGCAGAGAAATTGGGCATTGTAATGCAGAATACACAAAACTAAATAATAAGCAGAGGAGTCATTACCCATGAATTACCCATAAGAAATAGGATAATACCCTTGTTGACCTTCTTCTCAAGGTCTCCTTATGTGCATTTTTCAAGGTCCCTGAGTCTTGTGTTATCATTCCCCCCCCTCTTCCCCCAGCCTTTCCTTCCCAAAGAAGTCATTGTTGCTTTTGTTACTCTTACTGGTTACTAAAAAGGTAGGGTGAAAAACTGTTTTGTAAAATGTCAAGTTGCTTATTCCTCCCTACTGTTTTGTGTGTGTGGTGTCTGTCTTCTCTCTTTGCTTCATGTTTATTAGTACTAACTTTCTATCCACGTGTTGCCATTCTTTCTGAAGAGCATTTCAGAATGGGAGATGTCACCATGATAGAACTGGGGAGCAAGTCATATGTTTAGTATTTCTAAGATTTTCTTACAGGGACCACTAAAAACCTTATTTTTCCTAAATTTTCTGAGATTTTTTTTTTCTTTGTTTTTATGCTTGTAACCTGTGTCTAGGGCCTGGACTTCAGAAAATTTATGTCATGCCAAATATTTGGAAACTTGTAAACTAATTGTACTGCTATGGTGGATTTCTTGAGTGGAGAATTTGGCCCTTCACTATGTGACAGCAAGCTGTGTTGATATAAATATTCAGGGGGATTCTGATGAATGTGTCAGGGCTCTAGTGAAAGATTATTTCTAGCAAGTTAGATTTGGGTGGAGAGGGGAAACAGGCATGGGACTCTAGTCCATTGTCGAATACTTCCCCACCGTGACACCATGAACAGCTTCTGTGTCTGTTGAAGAGTAGATAGAAAGCTGTATGTTCACAAACAATGGTTGGAAGGCTACCAGGCCATAATATCATGGAATCATAGAATGGTCCCCTGCCATGTGCAGGGACACCTTCCACCAGCCCAGGTTGCCCAAAGCCCCGTCCAACCTGGCCTTGAACCCTTCCAGGGAGGGGGCAACCACAGCTGCTCTGGGCAACTTGTTCCAGTGTCTCACCACCCTCACAGTAAAGAATTCCTTCCTTACATTTAAACTAAATCTCCCCTCTTTCAGTTTAAAGCCATTACTCCTCATCCTATTCCTACCTTCCCTGATAAAGAATCCCTCCCCAGCTTTCTTGTAGGCCCCCTTTAAGTCCTGGAAGACCACTGTAAGGTCTCCCTGGAGCCTTCTCTTTTTCCAGGCTGAACACCCCCAACTCTCTCAGCCTGTCCTCACGTGGGAGGTGCTCCAGCCCCTGAACATCTTTGTGTTCTCCTCTACCCCTGCTCGAGCAGGTCCGTGTCCTTCTGATGTTGGGTGTCCAGAGCTGGACACAGCACTGCAGGGGGGTCTCACGAGAGCGGAGTAGAGGGGGAGAATCCCCTCCCTCACCCTGCTGGCCACACTGCTCTGGGTGCAGCCTAGGACATGGTTGGCTTTCTGGGCTCTAAGCGCACACTGCTGGCTCACAGTCAGTTTTTATCCACTAATACCCCCAAGTCCTTCTCTGCGGTGCTGCTCTCAATCCACTTATTGCCTAGGCTATATTTGTGCTTGGCATTGTCCTGACTGATGTGCAGGACCTAGCACCTGTTGAACTCCATGAGGTTCACACGGTCCCACCTCTCCAGCCTGTCCAGGTCCCTCTGGATGGCACATCCCTTCCCTCCAGCCTGTCGACTGCACCACACAGCTCGGTGTTGTTGGCAAACTTGCTGAGGGTGCACTCGGTCCCACTGTCCATGTCACCAACAAAGATGTTAAATGGCACTAGGCCTGTTACCAACCCCTGAGGAACAGCACTTGTCACTGCTCTCCACTTGAACATTGAGCCATTGACCGCAACTCTTTGAGTGTGATCATCCAGCCAATTCCTTATCCACTGAGTGGTCCATTTGTCAAATCTGCGTAACTCAATTTAGAGACAAGGATGTCATGTGATAGCGTCAGATGCTTTGCAGAAGTCAGGTAGATGATGTCAGTTGCTTTGGTTAAAAACACAAAAGGGTAGTCAGCTAGTTAAAATGAACACTGAAACATAATTAATGAAACAAAACCTATGCAAGTGACTTCTGACTCTAGTTATAAACCTGAAAGGTGGAATTTACTTCATGCTCCATTTTAGATTATTCTCTGCAAGTTGTGTATAGCATCACATCTTTGCTGTGAGGGTGGTGAGACACTGGCACAGGCTGCCCAGAGAAGCTGTGGCTGCCCCCTCCCTGGAAGGGTTCAGGTCCATGTTGGATGGGGCTTTGGGCAACCTGGGCTGGTGGAAGGTGTCCCTGCACATGGCAGGGGGTTGGAACTAGATGATCTATAAAGGTCCTTTCCAATCCAAACCATTCTATGATTCTGTATTGGATTCTGAGATGCCCAGTATTCATAAAGAGAAGGAAAAACTCTGCAAATGTATCAATTAACCTTTTTCTTTTAGGGTAAAGGTCACATCTTCATTAATATTTAGATGTAGAATTGCTAAGAAAGCTGTACAGAGAATACAAAGATCCACCCTTAATGTAATGTAGGCATCTACACATATTTTTTTCCCCGTAGTGGAAGAAGCAGGTGAGCTTTGTTTCTTCCAGGAATTTTTCTCCCCCCCCCCCCCCCCCCCCTTTTTTTTTTTTTTCTTTGCAAGAGGTTTTTAGAGATGCAAATGCAAATATAATTGAGCTCACCTGCCTCTGTGCTTGGGGTTAAAGTATGCAAAAGAGGACAGCGAGGAAGAGCTGTTATAGTCTATACATCTTCCACTGATTTAAGTGTTGTGAAAGAGGAGTTGGTGCTTGAGGAGCTACCTTCCGTCTTGGGGCTTCCTGCTGAGAGCAGGTGTTTTATGTACACTAGGCTGACAATTGTTGTCTCTCTGAAGCATTAACATGCTGCTGATAACCAGCTGTTGAAACACATTGATTGGACCTTGTTGGCAATTGGAGCAGAATGGCTGACAGTTAGAAACGCTTTAAAACTGGATTTGGATGGTGCAGAAATGTTGTGGTCAGCCAGGAGCAGGATGTGTGGGTCCCCCAGGAGTCTTCTTCAACATGCTGAGTTATTCTATTTGCTTGGTTTATGATCCTCTGATATAGGCAAAGTACCAAAATGTCTTAAACTTACACTGAAGGCAAGTTTCTGAAAGCTGTGTCCTCTGAATTTGTTAAGGATGTAACTCTCCTAGTTAATACAATGGTTAGATGTTTGCAACGTGTTATTCATAAATGGTCATTTGCTCGGTAGGACGTTAGGCCGGGCGATGTGTCTGGGTTTTGTTTGCAGTTTAGTAAGGATGCCTGTGTGCTTTCCTTGCCCTCAGCACTGCCTTCGGAAAGGGAAAAGGGGGTGGCAGGGCCTGCCCCAGTGACTGCCGGCTGCAGAAAGCTGCCACCGCTCCGTGGGGGGAAGGAGGAAGCTTGAGGGCGTCCAGAGAGAGGAGCTTGGAGCAGACATGTGGTTGGGCCTTAAGACAGTGGGAAAGAAATTTTTTTTTTTTTTTTAAATTATTTTTCCTGGGAATCTAGCAGAAATGTGTGGAATTTGTCATAACATGAAATCACTGAAAAGCTGCTAAATTTGAGAGCAAGTTCAGAGGGAAGAACCTTTCTTGTAAGGACACAGCAATTAGGGTAATTTGTTTTCAAATATTGTAGTTTAACTCCGGTGGCAGACCTCATTAGTTTAAAAGGCTATGTTATCCTCTTTTGTTTTATTAAAACCTGGTATTTAGAGATTGTGGATTTGTGGATCCCCTGAGCTGAGTTCTTGCTGCAGTGATGAGCATGAGGGCGGAAGGAAGGGACCGAACTGGGGCTGTGCTCTTCTTAGGTTACAGCTCTGCTGGGGACTCTCTGGTCATACTGGCAGCTCCAGGCTTCTGCGTACCCGCAGTGATCCCTGAGCTAATGCCAGCTCGGAGTCCCACGTTAACCTTAAAAGCTGACAGCCCCCATTGAAAAAGTCCTCGTATACGAATGCTTTGTGGACTGAAAACGGTGTAATGAGGAAACTAACCTTTGGTCAAGGGTTGTGTGTGGGTGACGAGCCCTTCAAGGACTACTTCAGAGTGTAACTGTAGATTGTGATCCCTGCTAGAGTTACAGTGATAGTGTAAATACAAGGTGACTTGGTTTTGGAGTGATGATACATAAAGAAATGATTCTTTTCTTCAGTGAGGTTCCTTCTCTGTCAGATTAGGTCACTGTGTTGACATGCCTTATTGCAACCAAACGGCTAAATCTGATGCAAAGGATGAGGTAGGAATAGGCAGGCAGGAGAGTGGGGCCATCTCTTCCAGAAGGGGTTACGCTAGACCACATCCCTTACTGTGAGATCAACCTCTGCATTTAATGAGGGAATAAAGTAAAATTTCTCCCATTACTTGACCACTTCTTGCCTTTAGTAGAGATGTCTTGGTTCTGGTAGGAGTTTGTGTCTGTATGTGTATAAAGACAGTGATGGGGGTTTTTTTTTGAATTTTTTGGTTTGTTTTGTTTTAGAGGTAGCAGCTGAGGAGTCATGACTTCACCTTTCTTCAAAGGATAGACTTTTCTGTCCTGCTGACTGCTAGCTCTGAAGCCTTGCTAAGATGCTGTACTATTTTTAGGTGCAGTGTGGTACTACCTACTTGGTTACTATGAATAGGAGAGACACCAGGTCTTTTTTAGATATTAGGCAGGTAGCAGCCACAGTGAATATAGGTTTTTAGATATATGAAATGGAAACAAAAATACTTAAGGTCAATCCTTAGAGCAGTAGCTGCTTTGTACCGTCTCTGGCTCCAGCTGTCTTTTAGCTGGCAGGCAGATGTTGGGGGTTACTTTTTTATTTATATGATCAAAGAAGAAAGTAAATTTGTATTTGGATGACCTTTGCCTAGTTGTAGGTACACAAATGCATATTTTGAGCATCATAAATGCTTAATGCCTTGCAGCTTGTGTGCCCAGCTGCCATGTAGAAGATTTGTAGAACAAAAGACAAAATGTTTATTATAGAAAATGTCAGTGTGGGTGTTTTTATTGCTAAGTGTTTCAAGCAAAGCTGATATGACATGATTCCTGTTGCCCTCAGAGTGGTCTGAATGGAAAAATAAAGTTGTTTAATTGACTGGATTTAGTTCCTTTTGTTTGAACTGAAAGGATACAAAGGTTTGAAAGAATCTCGTTCAGGTAGCCAGCAGTGCAGTGAAGTTGAACTTTCAGGATTTTTACTTGAGAGCTTTGAAAGAATTTACTATTAAGTTTTGGCTTAGTTTGGATTTGCTTGTATGGAAGGAATAATTTGGAACGTAGTAGGTGATGATAAAGTCTTAGTCTGTGCAACATATGGGATTCAGTGTTCGCATTTTCTTTTGTAGAAGTTAATCAGATTTTTCATCAAGATACCTTCTTTGCCACAGATGATTATTTTTCTATTCATGACACCTTTTGTGCTACTTGATGTCAGTCTGATTTTGCTCGTGAGCTCTGATGATATCAGTACATAATGTCTGTTACAGTAGTAAATCTTTAATGCTACACAACTGAAGATTTGCCATGTATGATTTTGCTGTGCAGCCTTTCAATCTGCCTTTATTTAAACTAGCTGTAAAAAGTAGCTTTGTATGGTTTGTAAGTATGCATATGTAGCAGAGGACTAGATCTGTACACTTGAGCGTGTAAGAGCATTTCTTCAAAATCCAGTGTTTTGACAATGAGTAATGCTTCAGAGTTTGGGATCTTACTCTGTCACTTCATAGTAACTAGGGTACAAGAACGTTACCTGTGAAAGTGACTGAAATATTTGCCTTGACAGCTGTAACTTGTTCTAGTTTTGCATCCATACAGAACCGTGGTGACAGCTGCAAGGTGAGCGTTTACTTTTGTTTGAAGAGATGCACCTCTTGTTTCAGAGGCATTGCTTTTGCTCTCTATAGCTTCCTTGGCAGTGGCGATGGTTTTGGGCCTGCCAGCTTATCTGCGGCATCCTGTAGCCAGTGCCTGCTCTTGGCCTGACTTGCTTTCCACCGGGGAGCGTTAGAACAAGATCTCAGTTGCTTTTATATTGCTGTCCAGGCTGAGCCACTTGGCAGCACAACTGAAATAACAATGTGCTGTGTGTACCACTGTGCACACAGGCTCAATCAGTGGTGAGGAACAGTGAAAGGCCACAAGTGTAATGATCTGTGATTCATCACCGAATCTCTGTAGATTCAAAATCCTGAAATCTGTGTGATAACAGATGCAGATTCATTGGCTGTTTGTCTCTGAATACATCAAGAAGTGTTTCTGCAAAGATGTTACAGCACAGTCTTGCCTAAAGCCATTTTTATCATTACATGTTCTGATATTCTGCTGGCATGATGTTATTGTGAAATGAAAAAGCTATGTGCACAAATACGTCCAAACAGGAGAATCTGTGCAGAAGCTTCCTGAACTTCTAGCAGATGACATCAAATGGGCTGGTCTCTGAACTTGCCTTGAATTTGCTACAAGAAAGAAAAAAAAAAAAAAAAGAAATTGTGCCTTGACCAGTCTGACAGTACTTTCCAGAAGCTTCTGTTGATTAACAGCCTGATCCTTATTATAGCAGTGATTTTTTTCCCAGCAGTTGAGAGACTGACATCATAGTGGTGCTGCAGCACGTGCAAGGTGAACGGTGCTTCCATCCTTGAACTCCTGTGGTTTCATGACCTTCTCCCACACAATGCTAAGCAGATGCACAAGTGTTTTGACTAGATGGCAACCCCAAGTTTGTACATATTCGCAGGGATGCCATCTGTGCCTGCTGCCTTGCCCTGGGACATCTGTTCAGTAGCTCTAAGAGCATCTGCTCTAAGTGCTGGTGCTGCTCCTTGAAGGAGGCTGTGGGGCTTCATTTGGCACTTGATCAGGGATGACGGAAGTTGTAAAACCAGAATGATAACTCTGCTTTATTTATGTTTGAACGTGATAAAGGGGAAGATTTCCAGAATTGAATGCAAAAAGTAGTTTTGTTTTAGTTCTTAGAGCTCTTGCAGAGCATTTAATCAGTATTGTGTTTACCAGATGGTACTCTGTCTTCACTCTGAGATATTTTAGTGTCTTCTGATAGGTGTTAGCATCGTAAAGATCAGAACAAAAAGTGCTGTATACACTAAGGATATTCAGAAGAACATATATCCCAGAGTTTCTCCTGGGGTTTTGTCTTATTTGGAGTCCGTGAGCCCTCCCGCCTTTGGCCACTTCCACAACCTGACAGCAGTAAAATCTTTGAATGGAACATGGTGTCATTTGTTACAGATTAAGATCACTGCTGTGGTAGATATGACGAATAGATGAGTACGTTTCTTTAATGCGGGTGGTGGATTACGCCAACTCACCTTATAGAAATACTTTGGTTTCTCTGCTTCAGGTGTCTCACATGCTCTTATTTAATGTTGATAATGGCTTTTCCAATTTTTTTTTTGGTCATTACATCCACAGCATCTGATTCTAACTTTACAGTATACTTTTAGATGCCTTTTTCTCCCTATCTGGAAGTGAAATGAGCTGTCAAATGCAGTTAAATATTCGCCATGGTTGTGACTAAAAGAAAAAATACAGGAAAAGCCAGGCATTAAATATCACTGAGTCAAGCTTTATACTCTCATAACAGTATTAACATGTGAGGTACATAGGGGTTACAAAACTTATCAGAAAGAATTGTAAAGCATCTTGAGTTGACTGCGGAATAATATTGTCCTTCTTTAAAGCACATTGCATGATCTTAAAATATCCCAAATTTTTTGATGACCATAAAATTAATCTGCACTTAGCAACATGTTTTTCCTTTTTTATCCTTCTTACACATTGAGATTTGAATGAGAGACTGGGGACAGACCTATCAAAAACATTTTAATTTTGTAGTTGTATAAAAGAAGCCACCATACATGCTTAGCAAATATGGGAATTTTAGTAGCAGGAAAATTTCAGCCAAGGTCATATTGTATTCATAATATTCCATAAACAGAGAGCTTTATTAATACAAAATGTATGTTACTTTTGACCATGTCTTTCTAAAAAAAAAAAAAAAAATCCTCATTGAGAAATAGCAAATACAAGAAACCATCACTTGGTGCTAACAGATTGACAGGTAGATTATTGTTTCACATCTCTCTTACTTTGAAAAGGTCTTGAGGAGGGCAGTGGGGGCTGACTATAGTGGCAAATTGACACACAGGCTTCATGCAGATGTGATACAGAAGCAGAACTAGTTTTAGTACTTGGGGATCTCCCTTGGACTTTTGATATAGATCTCACGGTAACACTGAAAGTTCACACTTGCCTATTGATGATATATTAATTCAGGCAGTCCCAGATGCTGCAATCTTTTCAGGAACCCTAATTTGTTCTGTTCCTCTGTTTTCTTTCTCCTTGCAAAATACTGGGAGGTACTTAAAATAATACACACCAGATAGAGATGAGTTCATTTTCTTGCCTCCTGTATGGTAGCTTGTGTTAATTTTCCTTCATTATTTACCTGTTGGTTTACAGTAGATAAAAACGTGTGCAATGGTCTTTCAACTCAAAGATGAGACAGATATAAAAAAACCCACCCCAAGGTATTTTCTCTGGCTTTACTAATTGTTTTCTCAGAGGTTGATGGTTTCTTGCTAGGTGTATGTTTTTTCACTCATTTGTCTTCCATTCCACAATTTGCAGATTAGAACTTGAACACAGAGCAGGTGCATTTATTTCCAGGAGTGAATGGCCTTTATGTCATTGCTTTTGAAGAGGCTTTCCTCCAGAGTCTGGTGGGAGGAGGAAAGAAAAGTTGATGTGTGCTATTGAGAGAGCTATTTGCACATGAATTATATTCTGGTAGAGAAAAGACAGCTACATCTTCTGAATTGTGAACGTGGTGAAGCGTGTGTGTAGTCAAGATGTCAATGTGAGTTTGTGCATCTTCAAAAAAAAAAAAAAAATCAATGCGAGAGTGTTGGTTTCCATTACCTTGCATTTTTTAAATACTTGAGATAGATGTATGTTGGGCTAATGCAGCCAGTTTGTGCTGTTGTGATTTTGTTAACTGTTGTTGAATGATGTTTGTCTGAGCGTTACTGCTTCTGATTTGCACTTGTTGAAGGGTGGTGAAAAATAGGTGCAGAATTTGTCTGTTATCCTCCTTTCCTGTCACCAAAGAGGTAAAACATGGTGTTTTATACAGTCCTCTGGCACTTAGTAGTGCATTAGGTGTACATATATAAAAATGTTAGCACTGGCTGTTACAGTAAATTTTAACTAGACACTTCTGTATTACATAAATTAGTCAGGAGATTGACAACAAACTCAGTGCCTGAGCAACAAGCTGTTTTCAGTCCCGCAGTAACTATTGACACTAAAGCTTGTCAGATAAGAAACGATGGTGCTTTGCAATTCCCTATGCTGTTCAAATAATAGAGCACAGATGTGATTAAGTACAGTATCTGAGTGACCTTTCCAGGGCTGGACTGTTGTCTTTTTATTAACAAACAAAACGTTGTGTGGTAAGCGATTAGCTCTGTGGCTATGGGAGATTATGAAGAGTGATTGTGGGAAGCGGTGTGCTTCTTGCAACAGGAGCTTGTCTTGCTCTCAGGCTCTTAAGCTTCTATGATCAACAGTGTAAATATATATATATGCAAATACTTTGTGTATGAGAGAGATACTAGAATGTTATGTAGCTCTCCCTTTTTTTTTTTTTTTCCGAGTTTTCTGCCTCACTGCTGTTTGTCTGAAGAAGAGAGAAAGTATCTTTAATGACTTCCTTTTGTGCTTTGACAGCAGATGGCAATTATGAAACATTTAACTTGGTATGGCATCACTGACAGCACTTGTCCTAGTGCTTTCCTGGCTTGGAAACACCAGCAGCAGTTATCTTCTGTATATTGACGGTGCTGTTACTAAGCATCAAAATAAAATAACAAAAAAACCATCTCCAGATTTCTCATGAATGTAATTTAGGTATTTTAATGGGGGTTGGTGGTGGCAGCAGTTAATTACCGTTCTGCTCCATCATATAGAAGACGCCTGTTTCCGTGCCCTTCTTGTGCCTTTATGTGCATGAAGCAGGCCAGTTCCTTCACAACACCAGCCTGCCTTATTTTTTTGCATTCCATATTGCATGTATTTTCTTTGTACATATTCATGCTGTGTTTTCATTCAGTTTTGGTTTTGCTTTTATCTGCTTGTGGTTTTTACTTTGCCACTTCAGTCTTTGATTTGGGTGATCTGTTAATGCTCACGTGTTGCATGAAAAATGAAATGGCAAGGCATTGGCAAGATGGAGGAGGGCTTGAGTTGCTCTTCCTGGCTTGGTGGTCCCCTTCCCAGTTTGTTGCGATCTTTTGCACATGTTTCCATCTAGTGTTTTACCTCATGACTAAGTTCTTCCCAAAGAACTCTTTTTCAGTTATGTCCTAAAATGCCTCCACTTCACTGGTAAGAGCTATTCTTGATAGCTCATAGATCGTGTGCTTGGTAGTACACACCTTATGTAATGCTTGTGCACACTGGCTATTAAGGTCTGTGTACAACCAAACAGCATAAAAAGCTTGTGTGAAAATGAAAATTGGCACCTGCATATTTATTGTTTCATGTTGGATTTAATTTTTGGAAGTGGATTTCATTTACTGTAATTTAAAAAAAAAAATTATTTTTACCCCAAACCAGCACCCATTTTTCAGCTGCCATGTTAAACTGGCATTGTCCAGTAAGGAGAAAGATGACACTGTGGTGGTAGATGCGGTAGGGACTAGCTGGACAACCTAATATCTGCACTTAGTTGTAGAGTTATTTCTACTATAAAAGGAGGTCTGCATCAACTTGTTTCTATATCCAGGGCTTCATTGTAGCAGGAAAAAAGAGAGCCTTGATGAGAGATACTGTAAATGCTCTGTACAATCTGAGGTCCAAGAGAAGACTTCACTATTAACACTGTCAATCTGCCACCACCTGGAAGGGCTAAATTCAACCTAGAAAAAGAATTGGCTTGCCTCACTGGCATGAAGTTAATTAATAGCTGTACTTCGTTGGCTCTTCTATGACTGTAACAACTGTCTGAAGGGTTTGACTGTTTGTGCCAGGTGTTGAGACACCTAATCCAGTCATGGGGCTTTGTTCGCTTGTAAAGCTGAACAATTATAGCTGTAACAATAAAAATCAGAAAATGAGTTAAGCACAATTGCGTGTAGGGGAGTCCTAAAAGTAAACAGTTCTTTAAAAAGTGGATTTGTGAATAGTAAATGCAAATTTAATGATTACTTGGTGGTTTCTTACCTTAATGGCTTTTTGTTTGTTCGTTGGTAACGATATGTACTGTTCTTTATTTTTGCATTTCCTACAAATCCCGTGTTCATACGAAACATTTTGATGAAAAGAATAGGGATCATTTTCTTGTAGTCGAACCTGTTCTATGGGTAAAAAGATTACTTCAGTTTCCAGGACTATCAAATGGTGTTTTGAACGTGAGCTGTTTTTGTGTAATTTGTATTGCTGTTTTTGTAATGCACTGAATGTATAGTCTTGTCTCTCTGCCTCTTTTAAAAAATGAACTAGTAGCTAATCCATGCTGAGTAACCTCTTTAGACTGCGACCTTCCATGTGGTGTTTGCTTAAGAAGAAAGTGACAGAAGCAATGAATAAACCAAAAAATGGAACTGACTCTTCTTCATGTTTTAAATACAGCTATTTTGAACTGGAGAGCAGCGGCCTACGCGACGAGATTAGATATCACTACAGGTTTAATGGGAAGTCAAGAACAGAGGTGTTCCCATACCGTCTGGCAGATGGACAGTGGCATAAGATTGCCGTGTCACTTAGTGCATCCCACCTTCTGCTCCATGTGGACTGCAACAGGTAAGAAAATATGTTCAGTGATGTACTCTCTACTTAAACACAGGAATAAAATTGGAAGAGGAGAATTTTTTTCCGAATATCTAATTTAAAAAGCACGATGAACTGCCATGGGATAAGAAAAAGAAAACAAAGCATTAAAATGAAACGATTCATTGTGATTATGAACAAATGTGGAAAAGGTTGATTGCTGACTGGGGAGTATTAAATGCATCTCCGTAGTTTAGGCACTAGCTGATGTTACGTTTAACTGTGATTGCATTTAAGTGTGATAGATTAGTGTGGAGTCTGTTCTGCTTCACTCAGCATACCTGAAAACTTGAAGAATAGATAGATGTGTCAGAGGCATTTTAATTTTATTTTACATAATCAAGCAATGCACTTTTTACTGATTTTCCCACCTGCTGCCCAACTTGGAAACTCCTGAGAAACCTGGAACCTTCTTTCTGCAGGTCTAGAACTGGTGCTTTTTATTTTCTGAAGGGTATTCTCTCTGCCACGACATGTTTAAAAGCTGTGAGGACTGCAAGATGGCAGACTTTCAGGATTTCAAGGAATAAAAAGCATCAAACCTAGAATCTCTCTTTCCTTGGGATTTGCTTTCACCATGTATTGAAGACTTTGGCTTTTGTTAGCTTAGTGGTTGATGAGAAAACACCGAAAACTTGAAATTAGGACCTTCAAAATAATCTTCAGGAATGAGGAAAATGAACCATTACTTTCATGTCATCTTGCACCAAAGCTAATGTATAAGTATCCTTTGCCTTCAGTGAGAGGATCAGCATATGCATTTTGGAATTGTGGCACTTAAAGGAATAGGGTGATGGTAGCAGATACATTTTTCTGAAGTCTTAATTTTCTTCAGGTGGGCAGAATAAAGTTACATGTATATTATAGGAGTATGCAGTTATTGGAACATTTGAAAAGTTTAAATTTTGACCAAAGTAATTATGAGATACTCGTTTGAGAAGAAGGTTGCAACCGTTTTCTGCAACTGCATTAACTGACAGTAAAAATCTAATCTGAAGGAGGGTTGCTTATTGAATCCTTTCATTTGGACCCTAGAAGCAATTAAATGCTTAGAGCAATTTTAATTTAATTGAGTCATGAAATCTACAATTTCTAAAGATTGTCTTCATTTCAGTCTGATTTATTTATCTTACCGTTATTTGTTTATCTGTTATATTATTTTGCTTACAACAGTATACTTTCTTGTTTGTTTATCCATGTACTGGATTTTGGTACAGGTTCTTCATTATCTGCTATGATTTCTTTTTTATGAGCAGCAAATGTGTTTTAGAAAGACCCCTTT
The DNA here is from genome assembly GCF_965140245.1 of Athene noctua. Taxonomy (NCBI): domain Eukaryota; kingdom Metazoa; phylum Chordata; class Aves; order Strigiformes; family Strigidae; genus Athene; species Athene noctua. The sequence continues at coordinate 7,563,979 of NC_134050.1, read as the reverse complement.
TAGCAGATTGTTTTGCTGGCTGCCTTCTTGCACACAATGTGAAAGGAAGACAACACAAAATGCCTACATGGTACAGAAGTCTATCCAGGGACAAGAGCTGCATGGAGTCATGGCTGTGACCTGATTTTCTTTACAGCAACAGACAGAAATAGATAAATACAATTATGGAATGAGCTGTGCTGTCGTATGAGGTGATAAATGTGTATAGCTGTCTGTCAGGCAGCCCTAAACAGGGCTGATCCATCTAAGAGTGTCCCTTAAGGTGGTACATCTCAAGGCTGCTCCCAGCATAAATCCATACCTGAATGCCTCTGGCTGTGTATTTGTGGTATTTTATGACAACTCTCCTGGAAAAGTAATAGGAATAGTTCTGAAAGCATGACTTGAGGGCAGATCATAGTAGAAGTTTAAATGAGGGAAAAAAAAAAAAAAAAGAAAGGAGTCTTTAAGCTCCTGACTCAGCTGTACTATCTCCGCTCAGTTAATTAGAGAATTTGGTGTTATAGTTTCCTTTATTATATCTTAACCCTCCACATTTTTGCACTCAGAAGATGAGTCAACATCTTGTTCGTCTTTGCGCTAGCATTTCCTGATGACACTACAATTAATGTTAAAAGATAGAAAATGAAGAGCAAGCCCGTGAGGGGTACTGCTGAGCACTGCTGAAAATCCTAAGCCTTCCTCATGTTAGTGTTAGGAAGGCTGCAGGGCAAAGTATGCCCAGAATCTAGTGTTAAGAGCTGCAGACTTAACATGTAAATGTCACCATTTTAGGCTAGTGTGGTGTCAGTGGATCTCAGCAGAGTTCAGGATGCCTAATGAGAAGCAATGCTTCTACGGACTTAATTGAACAAGCAAGTCACAGGGAAAGAGAATATGACTTCAGTCAATAGATTCCCCTTTCCCATCTCCTGCAGAGCATCGGTGTCATCAGAGCAAGAATTTAGCCTGAAGTGTACCTGTCTAGTTAAAGAAGTTCTGTGTTTTTTCCTTACTGTTCTCTCCCCTGTAAAATTAAAAACTAAGTAAAAAGGAAAAAGAAAAGAAAGATCAACAAAATTAATCCCTTTGGTTCCTACTGGATTTCTTTAAGGGTGTTGCAACGTTGCTTCCTTACAGATAAGCATGAATTTCTATAAATGCATTACTCCTTTTTTTTTTTTTTTTAGGCTGTGTTGATGGGTTACACATTTGGAAGGCTATTCTGAGTGATTTGTGATTGCAGTGTTATTAAAAGTCAACGTGTATCTGAGAGTGTATTGCAGGTGTTTGCATTAGGAAAAATACCCAGCCACAACTTAGTTTTGCTACAGGATTTGTATTGATACCCAAAGCTAGTTTCTGCTCTCCAGAAACTGCAGTAGGTCGGAAAGCACTGGAGATGAAACTTTTAATTTGTAAACAGATAGTTGAATCTACTTTTATTCTTCCCAGCCTTATCACACACATTACTCTGATTCCTAAAATTGCTTTGACATTTGGTACTTGATTGTCTTTTGGATCGAATTCAAAGCTGACTTTGTTTTTTAGAGCTGGATAGGTTAGGGAAAAGTACTTGAGAACTAGTAAAAGCCTTTAGTGCTTTTAAGAGTTATCTTTAAAACAGTGCAATCACCTCTGTTCTAGTGAGATGTAATATGGCGGGGGAGGCATCCGCATCAAAGGAGGTAGATTTCACAAGTACGTGTCCTTTTGAAATCAGATCTTCCTGCATCTTATTTGCTCCTTTTGGTGCTCCTCCAAGAACAAGGAGTGAGAATTGTAGCAGAGCTTGATGCTAGAGCTTGGAGCTGCTGACACAGGAAGGTACATTAGAGTCCAGACTAAAAACCTGTTGACTGTCACTGGACTCCTCTCGCTGGCTCGGAGAGCCTTTGTGCTGGGCTTAGGCAGTAACCTCTAGCCAGGGATACATCTCAGACCACTGGCATAATAAGCAGCGGGGGTACTTGCTAACATGCTTTTAACGTTTTAGTAAGGCTCTGAAAGCCTAGAAAAATGAAAAGACTACATTAATTATGAATGTACAGCTGATGCACAAGTTAAACCCGTGCTGAAAGTAGCGTGGAAATTACGTATGCTGCTCTTAATTTTGTTCTATCTCCAGTGCCACGTCCACTAGTGGTGAACAAATCCTGTTTCAAAATATTGGTTATGTATAGGATCTGTGCTCCCTTACTCTCGGGAGTTGTCAGGGGCTTTGTGGTGAGTGTTTAGTTGAGCTAGAGCAACTGTCATTCTCAGAGGGTCCTTAAATAACCTGTGGAACTGAAGGGTTAATATATAAAGAAAGAAACTCAGCCATGCGCCTTCCAGCATTTGGCCTCTTTGGGGGACAGAGGTAAAGGGTCCTGCTGTTAATAGTTGCATTGTCAGGAGATTTGCAACCCCAGGAGACTGTCACAGGCCTACAAGAGCTGGTGTTTGTCTTCACTGGGAATTAGTTTCAGCTGTAGAGTCCACGATGTTGCCCGTGGTACCCGAGTACCCACTGCCATGCTTGCCCCCTACAGCAGTAACACCATGGGAAAATGTGACATTTAGCAGTGTGAAGAGTGGGGGAATAGCACAGAGCCTAGAGGTGGCAGGTACTGTATCGTAATGTATTTTTTGGCATTTTATTTAAGAAATATAAATTCCAAATTGTTCTCAGTGTCTCTAATTAATCTGGGGAGGTAAGCGTGAAAGGTGCTTGCTTTATATTTTTACTGTTTTATTTCTCATCAACCATATTGCCACAAAGGTACTCCCATGTTCAGACAGTATCAGTATTCCTTTACTTGAACTCTGTCTGCAGGCATAAAAGGGAGAAAGGCACTTTGCTGCAAAAATTAATGCTTTCCAGTGAAAATATGTGCTGGAGTGCCTTTTACTATGAATACAGGCTGTGGTTTGATGGATACTTGTAGCTGTTTGATGGAGGGGGTTGGTAAGAGAATAAGAGAATAGATTATAAAACTGGAGCAGGCTAGGAAGTAGTCTCCAACTAAAAAAACATGTTGTCTGCTTCTTTTATGTTTCTCCTGATAGAATAGTGCATTAGGGAATAAAAAATGCATGAGCAGTGAAAACTTTTTAATTGGAAAAATAAATAAATTAAAGCAACATAATCCAAATATGGGAATTCAAGACTTCTGAGTTCTCATAAATAAGATATTCTGGCTGACAACCTGAGGTTTTCAACTTACCTAAATGAAGTCCTATGACTTTAATTAAAATGTAATAAATTTAAAGAAGGTTAAGGGATGTATTTAAAAGAGGAATTCACTGCTTTACTTACTGTAAAACACTTTCTTTTGAGAGAGGAGCTGGCATGGTGGCAGTGTTATGCAGCTAGGTAATTTACTCTCAACATTTGAATATGAATTTGTGACCTAGATTGCTTCTCTGCTCTTTTAAACTGCAGCAGAAGCTGTCAGAGAAATGGTTACTTGGGTAGAGTGCTATAATTGTGCATTACAGGTGCACCCAACTTCAGATTGGTAGTGTTGTGGATTGGAAGTTAATTTTCACTCACCGATTGTCCCTTTTGTTTGACAGAAAGGCTATAAACTTTTTAGCATAAGAGACCTCTCCAGCTGGCATATTACATCAGTTGTTGTCAGGCCTGTATTATTACAGTTATTGCAGTTAAGCGTCAAAGAAATGGCCAGGATACATTCAGCATTACTTGAGAAAAGATTTTTTTTTTTGTTTTGTTTTTTTTTTTTTGTTAAAGAAGTTTTTAATAGCCAGAGGTTTTCATGGAATGGCTGTGCATCAGCTAAATGGTAGTATGGGTGTGACCAAAGACTGAATGATGGTATGTCTTAACCCTGTCCCTAATTATGATGAAAATGTATTTTTTTCATCCTAGAAAAAACAGTTGAACTTTTTTGGTATACTGCATTGATAGAATTGAGAGTTGCTGTGAGTATTTATGAAAGTGCTGAAAAAGTACTGTAGAAAACAAATTATAGCAATCAGTACCTGCGCCTGCCTGACTTGGATCCTTTGACCACCCCTAGAAGGCAGCAACCACTTACACACATCTTTGGGGTGCTGGGCTGCAGGAGAGGCCTCACCCAGCCCCTGCTCAGTTGGGAGCAGGCATCTGCTTTGGTTTCTCCCAGGAGTTGATCCAAGTCCTGCTGATGTCCGTTACTAAAGAGCAGAAGTCAGCCTCCAGAGGTTCAGTTAAGGGTCTTGAATAGGAGCTTGTGGCAGTCCCCCGAGCCTAGTGACCTGTGGAGCCCAAGTTTGGTAGCTGCAAAGCCCAACTACTGCTGCGTATAGACTTAACAGTGTTTTTTCTTTTTGATTTTGATCTGGGTTCTTGCAGTCCTTGCCGGTGAACTGAAAATGCTGATAGACAGGTTGATGACTTGAACAGAGCAGGAATAATGTGTTATGCTTTACCGTCGGCATCTTGCATTCATCGTATTTGTATGCTGTGGGTGTGTCAGAGAGAGAGGATGGATAATGGTAGAGGAAATAATCTTAAATCAAGACCGGCAAGCCTTAAATGACTTAGTCATTTCCTAAAGTGTGTGAATAGGTGTATTATCCCATTCTCAAATGTTTTTTACATTGGTCCAATATACATTTAGACTTTTTTTTAATGTCAAAGCAATAAACCCTTAAATTGAAGTGATTACTTACAAGAGCAGTCTCTGAAAATTTAGCCTGCATAGTTTGAAATGTATCTGGATATTTGTTTCTGTGGAATTTTTTCAGTGGAAATCTCCTGTTACTTGGTTCTATCTTCATTTGTTGGAGTGCTGATGGGGGTCATGTGGACAGACAGGTTATTGTGGTGATTTGAGAATCAACCAGAAAGAGCAAATGTTTTGAGTTTTTTTTCCTTTTGGGTTGTAAAACATTTATCTTGCTCCAGCCAGGTAGTTTAACTGAGATCCAAAACATAAATTAACTCTTCTGTTTGAAGTGGTTACCTAAACTATGAAGTTTAGAACTGGAAGTAACATAGAGTAATACTGGAGCTGAACTGAAAAATGGTAGTATAATTTTAGTTAAATACTTTTATAAAAGCACTGGACCTTTGCCAAAGAGCAGATGAGAACCCTTCTGAACTATTCAGAAGCTGACTTGAGATCTGAGTCTCCATATAGCAAATATTACCGAGTCTTTCCAAATGATCTGGAACCTCCTGAGTGTGGTGGGGTGTGAGAGGGCAACTGAGCAAACAGGACTGAAGCTGCTGAAGTCTGTGAAACCAGTTCAGAATTTTATGAAGTGGTTTAGTATTTGGAGAGCCTGTCTTTGACAGTTTAGAATAACAATAATTCCCAAAAAGTACTCTTTAGAAATGCAGTCTTGTCAAAATCATCAAGTTGAATGCAGGGAGAGGGGGAGACTGCTTGACTGTATATATTACTACCCAAAACCTGACAGTCCCCATCATTCCCCCACTGGGTGACAGAATAAACCTGCAACACTCTTAATGGCAGACAGCGGTGCAGGAGCAGTCGCTTTGTCCCTTGGGTGTGGGGGTGCTCAGAGGTAGAAGGTGTCACGGTTTGGAAATGCTGTGAGTGTGGCTGTCATGGCTCTGGGGTGGTGGGTGGTGGCAGGGGTCTTGCTACAGCAGCAGTGTGGTGTTCTCTCTCACTTCACGTGTCATGCAAAGCCATGGCAAGTGCTTCATTTCTACACAGATAAGTCTTCAGTGAGCTGGTTGATAACGTTTTTTGGTGCTGGTGTTTTAATTTTTTTTTTAATTTAAAACAAAATAATCAGATATTGGCCACTGTTTCTAGTTTAAATATTTCAATGATATGTAAAACCATTGTTGTGATCTGTATTATCAATGTAATGATACATTGAAGGAGCAGTAAGGTGAAAGATGGTAGTTTGATCCTCAGCGTAGAGTAAGATAACATGCAGTTTCCAGTCCTGTAAGTTGTTTTCATATCTGAGACCAGTCAGTAATGGAAGAATCAGCAGGAGCGGCATTACTTAATTGAACTGTAGTTTTAGTGGCATTCCCTTCAGCATGTCAAAAGTGAAAGCAAATGACTAACACTTTGTCAACTAATGCAACTAGAAGGACTTCCTCAGCCCTAGCTGAATCCTTGTGTGTCACGCCAGCCACTTAAACTCAGCTGAAAGATGTACTGTGCAGTATCCCTGGGGTGAAATCCTGGCCCCAGTGAAGTCTGCAGTGAAAACTGTCATTGACTTCAGGTGAGCCGTGCTCTCACCTCCCAAGCGTGTCAGATGTTGTGAGAAATGAGCTCCAAACCTGAGTGCTGTCCCTGGAGAGTGCTTTTCTGTCTGTCTGCCTGGCAGTTTCCATCAAAACTTAATTTTAGAACCACTATAATGGCTTGTTCTATGTTTACTCTATGTTTCATACACCTCCTCAGTCATGGCCAATTAGTTATTATGGAGAGAGTGCAATGTTATCTTTCAAACCACCAAGGCTAAAATGGGCAGTTGAAAAATACTGTGGGAAAATGGAGATGCGAGTTATCCGATGAACCTGCAGTAGGAACTGAGGAAGGCTGAAGGAGTCAGCCCTCCGTGAGGTTACAGAGACGGTGGCTAATTGGGAGGAGTGGCAGCTTTGGGAGAGCCGAGGGCCATCGCGCTCTGCTGAGACCACACTAATGGGAGGGCTCTGGGCGGGAGCATGGCAGCAAAGGCAGGGTGTTAACAGGGAAAGCCTGTGCTCCTCAGCCTGCAGGTACCTTCAGTCACAAAAGGAAACTGGCTCTGGAATATGGGTGAGATTATTTTATGATTATACACAAATCATTTAGTGATGACATGAACCCCTCGATGAGGTGATCCTGTGACAAGATACACTGTAAGGCAATTAACTTCTCAGCAGATGATTTTTTTGGAGGGGGGGGAAAAGAAGCTGTTTAGTAGAAAGGTTGCTTGTGGCTGGCTTCCTTTTAAATTTGTTTTTTTAGCAGTGCAGGAGGGAGTTGGGATCAAAAGTCTGATTCTTCTTGCAGTTGCACCTGTCTAGGTAAAGAGACTTTGGGGTTGAGAGTAACGTGGGACAGAAAAGGAAGGCTGCATATATTTTGTGTGAATGGGCTCTAAGCTGTAAGCTTACTGTCCGTCAAGTTCTGCAGTAACCGCCAGTTGTGAAGACCCATGTGCTACAGTTCTTGGTCCCGGGATCAGCATGGCCCTGTGAAATGGAGGTAGATGTAACAGAAGCAAAGTTTCAACACTGCCAGTTCTCACTCAACAAATCTCTTGTGACAAACAGCAAACAGTAATTTTAGATATCTTTATATGACAAAATGGAGATGACATAAACCATAATCATGGTTTTACCTCTTTGTTGTGGTAGAATTTTATTTTGGGGTTAATTTTGCTGCAAGACCTGAAGTACTAATGCTGCTTTGTGTTATTGTTATGATGCACATTTTTGCCCTCTTGCTTCCTGCTGTAAGATAGGCTTGATTGTTTAATATTTCTTTCACAGATACTTTAATAGAGGTTTTTTTAATCTCATATCCATCTCGCTCTAAGGGCTTCTTGTTTAATTTGTGGGAGAAGAGCTTTTCTTCTTTTTGGAAGAACTCATTGAGTTAATTTCTCCCTTATTTCTACAATCTGTTTTTAATTTCTCAGTCTTGGTTTGCTGATATTTGGCATCTGGGATGTACTCTGAACATTTGGTTCATCTGAGATGGGCTTTTGGTATGATGTTTGGTGTGGTAACAAGAGAGCATGCTGTGCTTTTAGCTTGTTAACAGTTTGCTTTATTCAGTGTTCTGGTTTAGAAACGGATTCTAAGTTTGCCGAGGTTAAAGGGTGGCATTTAGTGACCCTGTGAATTTTAGTGTTGTCTTCATTTGTAAGTGGATCTGTCTTCTCGTCTGTAGCGAATACTTGTGTGCCTCATAAAAATCTACTGCTTTGTGTTTTATGCTCAGGTACTTGGATAGTGATAGCTGCTCAAAAGTGGTAAAAAGATGTCAAAATACATTTGGTGTATTGAAATACACCAAAATACATCAAAATATATTTGGTGTATTTCAATACTTATTTGAAAAGTGGCATTTGAGGTATATGGCTCTCCACTCTATATTGAGATGTTTAAAGAGAAGTACCTAAATTCACATTAATTTATAAGGGTTGTGGACAATGATTTTTATAAGAAAGGTCTGTGTATGTAGATGACACCTCTCTCAGCACTTGAGAGGATGCATTCTTTTTACCCAGATGCCACCTTAAGCACTGATGTAGCCAAACAGACTGAATATGGTTGGCATCTTCACCACGAATAGTGACAACTACGTTCCTCTTGTGCTCTTGCTACCTGTACAGTATGTGAAAGTTTTATGGGCGATGCCAGGACCATGAACCACATGCTATTTACCTTGGATTTACTAGGCCAAAATGGAGCTTTAGGAACACTATTAAAAGCAAAAAGTTGCTGCTGTGGTTTAATGCTGGTAGGCAGCTAAGCACTGCACAGCTGCTGACCCCACAGTGGGATGGGGAAGAGAATCGAAAGGATGAAAGTGTGTATGTGGGGAAAGTGAGTTGAGTTAAAGACTGTTTAAGAGGTAAAGCAAAAGCTGTGTGCACAAGCAAAGAAAAATAAGGAATTCACTACCTTCCGTTGGCTGGCAGGCGTTTAGCTGTTTCCAGGAAAAACAGGGCTTATCTCACATAATGGTTACTTGGGAATACAAATGCTGTAACTCCAAACATCCCCCCCCCTTTCTCCTTTCTTCCAGCTTGTACTGCTGAGCACAGTGTCATAGGGCATGGGATATCCTGTAGGTCCGTTGACGTAAACTGTCCTGGCCCTGTCCCCTCCCAGCTTCAGGTGTACCCCCAGTCTACTCGCTGGCAGGGCAGTTGAGAAAACAGAAAGGTCTTGACACTGTGCAAACAATGCTCAACATTAGCTAAAATATGGGTGTCTTATCAACACTGTTTTGATCCCACATCCTAAACATAGCACCATGTGAGCTGCTTTAAAGAAAATTAACTCTGTTTTAGTCAAAAGCAGGACAGCTGTCAAAGTTGAAATGTGCAGTAACCATTTGGATATCAAACTAACTGGCTTCATACTGAAAATCTTGTATTTCTGTCCAAAAAATTATGCATAGTGCATGTGTAGTAAAGTACAAAGTGCTCTTGATACATCACGTGTAAGATACAGTTGACCTCATAGTTTGTAATATTTTTTTTTTTTCCACAGCTCTTGAAAATCCTAAGCAAATGGCCAAATTTCTATTTCTGCCTAGAGTCTGACTCAAACTATTTTCTAGGTTTCTTGCACTTTCAGGAGTGCTGCGTTGGTTATATAAAGATGGGTAAACACTGCAGCCTTGTAGACAGGCTGTTAGCCTAGGGCTTAGACACTTTTAAGACTGTTATCAGAAGCCAATTGTATCAGGTTTGTCATTTGCAAAGTAAAGTTAATAATATTGACCTGGTCTGTAAAGGTGTTTGAATTCAGGATCTCCAGATGAAGGATACCATATGGGTGCAGTACCCTGAGAAAGATGGATTTCTGCCATTCATGTGGCTAATGTCATATTCTTTAGTGGGTCCAGTCTTCCACTTTGAAACAATAGCAATGACTGATTTTAGTTTAATGCCCAACTGTTAAAATTCATCAATAAGTTTGTAGAAAACTGAAAAGCCTAATGTGTTTTGTAAAGAAAGCCCCACACAGGCAGATAATATCTCTGCAAATTTACCCTTATTCAGTTTATGTGTGGAGGATAAACCCCCAAACCTGACAGTGAAACATACTCTTCTAATGTCTTTTCTTGCATTTGTTTAATTTCCTCCTGTTTGTTAGATGGTCTTGAAAGTTAATTTTCCTTTCTCTTGAATGAAAAGAGATTGCTTGTAGAGTTTTATTTAGATATATTTTTATTTTTAAATTTAGATTTGTAGTTGGAATAATTACACTGAAAAGTAGAGTACATTAACTTTATCTCTGTGATTATACAGGAGAATCAATGAAATTGTTTGGGTGACAGAATTTGAAGACGACTTGAAAACTGAGCATGCACTTTGAGTCTTTTACCTGACATATCCTATTACTGGACACCTATTTTTTTTTCTCCCAGACTGAACAATAACTTTTGATTGAATAGTTGCCAGTTACTATTGTATATTCAAAATTTAATAACAAAAGGCTTCCCTCAAAACCTGAGATTTTAATCTAAATTGCTTTCCTCTGTTAAGTGATTGTGAACTCCTATACTATGACAGAGGAGATAGCAGGAAAAATCAAAATTTCCCTCAGGAAGATTATTTTTCTGAAACAGAACACTGGAAACGGAATGAATAATTCAGTTAAAGTTGCTCCAGAACTGAATGCATGTCAAATAATGCATCCTATCTGTAAACACTATCAAGAAAATCCAATCATGTTGGTATTGACACATTTTCACTGGGAAGCATATAGGAAAAGGGTTGAAAGAGAAATATGTAAAGATATCCTAGTATTTCTTTTTAAAATCAGTTCTTAATCCCTTTGGAAGAATAGACATAAAGACAAATGCCAATATTGTATCTTAAAGCTAGGGACTGAAACAATCACCAGTTTCTTTATGCAGTTGGGATTCAGAAAACATGTTGGACAAACTTTGTGAAGCAGCTGATTATTTTTGTACCTTGGGCTGTGTTAGGAGGCCTGACATTTGCTATTTCAGATGTACTGAGTTTTTGCAGCTGCAGCTGGAGATGGTAACAATGGTCAAGGTGGTCAACACCTCTGCAAATTAGATTAGGAGAAAAACAGATGCAAAAAATGAGGGAAACCTCCATCTTCCCTCTGACTTTCTATTAGAATAGTTGAGAGTGCTATTTCAGAGACTTTGCCCTGAACAGTGCGTTATTTTGTGGGACTTCTCTCCCCTTTAGTTTATTTAAAGGACCTGAGGATCCAGATGGATGTATGCAGCGTAACGAATGGTTGCAAGAGAATGTCAGTTCTGAGGATCAGTTTTTGAATTGCAAAAATCTGTTTTGATGATTCACCCTGATGTCAGCAAGGGCTCCTGTGCAGTCATTGGAGGTGCCTTCAGAGAGTGATTCATTTACTGTAAGATGAATCACACCCTAGAAACACTTATGTCTCTTCATTAGATGAAGCTAGAGGATGCTCCACTATAATATAAACTTTTGAGATATCTAAACTTGGGTGCTATGAATACAACATCTCATCCCTACATGGAAATTTATACCTTCAACAGAGTAAGTATGGCAGCAGTAACAGGAAACAAAAAGCCTGTTCTTGGATTAGCAGAGACCAGGGATTGAGAAATGAGTTTCCTGTGCATCAGCCACAATCATGTTTAGACTGCAGCTATTTGTTTCTTATTTGTACTACTAATAAAATAATTCTCTCCAGTTCATATCTAGGCAGGAAATTTGAGAGGGCATGTTCCTATTTGAGAAAACTACTCATAGTTTAGACCTGAAAGAATTTGGAATTTTCATGATTTAGTACTCTGCGTTGTAGTAACTGTTGTAGTCTATTTTATTCTTCAGAATTTTAGACAGTGGCATCTCCTGATCAGTCCATGTTGGCTGATGTATTCTAATGCGAACAGACACAAAGTTTATTTTCATGTTCTGCTAAATATTTCAGCTATTTCCAAAATGCTTCTGGTGTGGCAAATACTGTATGTATGAAGTAGAGCTGCATCTCCACAAAAGTGGAAATAGTCTCCAAATGTTAACTTTTGCTTGAAGTTGCGTGTAAGAAATCTTCTTTGCTGCAAGAGAAAATTCCATGTCCCCTTTTTTTCCAGAGGGAATGTTGCCTAGTGCATGAGGCAGTTAAACCTCAGTCGTGCTCAGTCTAGTGGCTTAGATCTTGTGCAGTGTCCCTCCCTGACTCTCTTTATGATCTTGGTTAATCAGTGAGTCTTTCTGTGGTTCAGTTTGCACACAAGTAAAATGAGGATATTTCCCTATTTTACCAGGACATTATAAAGATGATAAAAGTAATTTTAGATTGAGTGCATGGAAGAAAACTGTCTCCTTGTCCAACAGAGCTTGATTTCTAGAGAGGCTCTTCCTCTATGCAGAGGTGTGTGTTTGTTTATTTGTGTGCAAATATTTTAGATGTGCTTCCTTTCAGGAACCCACTGATTACTCTATAGATTTTCTGTTTTCTACACATTGTATTCATTATGTCACAGATGCCTGTTTGGAACACGTCCTTGAAAAAGGTGTTTTGAAAGATTGCATAAGAATGCTTAATAAATCAAAGTCTGCAGATAGGGTAGAGATAGAGATACAAACCACAAGGATATCATGGGTCTTTGTCAATTAACAGGTGTTTTTCTTACTATGTTTATCTAAAATGGATTAGTGGTAAGTGAACGTATTCTTAGCATGAAAATTTCAAGAAAGAACAATTGGCTCATGGTTGTATTACTTCAGGTTTATGGTTTAGCTTCTTTGAAATATGTCAGCATAAAGTAGGGACAAATCAAGCTTTCTCTTGGCAAGTGGATCCAGTAATCATAAATCTGAAAGTCTGAAGTATGGAGTAGAGCTTCCATTAACCTAGAGACCTGGGTCTCCTCATGCTGCAGGGCCTATTCAGTCTGCAGTAATTTTAGAGACCACAGTTCCCTGGAGTCCTCTTTCTAAGCATTTCTGTTCTTGTGAAGTGTATTGCACATTTCTCTGTGTGGGTATCAAAGCCAAATATATTGGAAACTGATCTCCAAGGAGCTCTAGACCAGCACTTCATAAACTGGAAGTGTAGTAGATATAATTTAGCTATTCATATGCCAAATACAAAAGTATTGGTCAAGTGTGGATAAAGCCATAGAAGGTGACACATCTCAGCCCAGAAAATCAAGCAAAGGGAATGAGAATGATGTGGAAGCTTAATGTAGCTGTAAAAAAAGAAGAATCCTTTTGTGTCTATTCAGCAACAGTAGTTTTTCAGCCTGAAAACCACCTCTTTTCTTCTAAAAGAAAACCAATACAGAAAGGGGAGCAGAGCAAGGGTTTTTTCCACTTCACAAGCAATAGTTAGACGAGAATTTAACATCTAAGTAGTAACTTTTCTCGATGCACTTTGAGATATGTGGCAAAATGTTCATGCTTTGTGGGTTTGTCTAAGTATAGAAGACCCCTGAAAAATGACCGGAATAATCAGTAATATTTGATAGATTTGTAAGTGGCATACATATGTGGGTAATCCTAATATCTGGGTGAAACCATATTCCCAACTATTTACACAAGTGTTGCCTTAACCATTTTGTATGGACAAGGTGTCTTCAATACACATGAGGTCTCTCTCCTTCTCAAAAACCTGCTCTAAGAAGGCTGCACCACTTACCATGTTCTTGTGACTTAAACCATGAACGTGGTGCCCAGGAGACATGCCCCATCCCAGGCTGTACTCCAGCTGCAGGGCAGTCAGCTCTGCTGGCTATCAGCTACCAATGCATGTAGCTGGTGAAACTTTGTTCCCTGATATTTGAAAAGGTTTGTTTTCAGCTTTATTAAATCCACTGATTGAGAGTTAGGAATTCTGTCATGTTTCTTTGCTCATATTGATTAAAAAACTTCCACGTGGTTCCAGTTTTTCATTGTATATTGTTTTACCATTGTGTAGCAGCTTCCAGTCTTGCTGGAAATGTCCCTTGGATTTTTTTTTTTAGTATCACTTTCCCTTTTGGTCAGGAGTTGCAGGGCTCTTGTTTGTTTTATTTATTTATTTTAAAAATTCTTCTTCATTAGACAGGTAGTATAGAGTGAACCATGTTCCTTGTGATTCTGTTTTTGACTGTTACAAATTCAGATGTGCTTTTTAACATTTTCATTTCCCAGGAGTATAGAGGGCATTATAGAGGCAGTGATAAACTGTGTATGCTTGCTGGGGCTTTTTTGCTGACGTTTAATGGTATGCAGGAATAAACTCTCATTGTTCACAAAACAAATAGTGTCAATCAAAACATATTTTTACATGGAAAGATAAGCAAGGACTGATCTAAATCTTATGCTTTCTCTTGAATCCTAAACCTGTTACTCCATGGGCAGATCTATGGAGAAGAAAACCAACCAGTCTCTTAGACATATAAGGCACGAACCAACCTTTAATTAATTCCTTAAGTTAATTCCTGCTTCAGAAATGGAATTAGAGTGGAACAGTAGAGGAATATAGGAAATCCTGAACATGTGTCATATGAATGGCACTTTCTGAAGAGACTCTGGAAGGATCGTCCCTATAGCCTTTTCCACATATGTTGGAAGTCTTTGTTAAATCATCAGAAAAGACAAACTGCTTTAGCCTGTCTCTGATTTGTCTTCCTTACTTGCTATTCTTGAACTGTCATATAATAATGTCAGTTAGGTTTTCGGGTTTTTTTGTATGTAATTGCAGACATATATTACATTATTCCTTATAAACTTTAACTAGGACAGGTGAATAAAAATCAAATATTCTTCAGTAAGTAGCTTTGTTGAACCTGGTCAACACTGGGATTTTATCTGTTAACAGAAATGGAGTTTCTTTATGGAGTGTTGCCTAGTCTTCTTACAAGATTAGAAATTTTCTGATGAGGACATTATTAACCTAAGTCATGAATAAAGATGTGTTATATATCCAAAGTGAAATTCCTAATGTGATAGTGCAATTCAGTGGTTAGTTTTCTCTAGGAGCATGTCAATTCTTTGTTCCTCATTCAGCATTTTGCAGCAGTTTTGCATTTGAGTGAGTCTTCAATATTGCATGAGGTATGGCAGAAGGGGTCTACTTACACTTTAAAATATTGATAGAGGTGGTGCCTGCAAAATTCTTGTAATTTTTGAAAGGTGGTTTAAAAGAATATCGTCTTGTTTTGCTGTTAGAGCAGGTAAAACAGCTCAGCATGGTAATTTTATAGATAGTAAGATGTAGTTAACTAGTGGAGGCAGAAATTTCCTAGAGCTTTGAATGTATTATGTTGATGAAATGTGATGAATTAGGGCTGATAGTAACTATAATAAACTTGAACAATAAAATTAATGAGTATTAGAAGTCTTCTGACTCCTGTACTCACATTCTTAAGCTGGAATTTTCATGTAACTATTTTGTTGTTAGGTTTGAGATTTTTGTTGTTATTGTTGAGTTTGCCTCTAGTTTTTTAGATTGCTTCCATTTGTTCTTTTCTGGATAAGCAAAAGTGGGTGACTCTATACTTTGACATAAAAAACTTTATAGAGCTTTCTTGAAGCTCCTTAAAAATTGGAGGTTATTCTAGCCTTCTGCAAATGTATGAATTTTCCAGTAACATGGTAAAGTGGTTTGGCCTTGGCTGGATGCCAGGTGCCCACCAAAGCCGCTCTATCATTCCCCCTCCTCAGCTGGGCAGGGGAGAGAAAAGGCTTGTGGGTTGAGATAAGGACAGGGAGAGATCACTCGCCAGTTACCATCACAGGCAAAACAGACTCCACTTGGGGAAATTAGTTTAATTTATTACCAATCAAATCAGAGAAGGGTAATGAGAAATAAGACCAAATCTTAAAAAAACCTTCCCCTCACCCCTCCCTTCTTCCTGGGCTCAGTTCACTCCTGATTTCTCCACTTTCTCCCCCCAGTGGCTCAGTGGGACTGGGGGTTGTGGTTAGTAGATCCCATGTTGTCTCTGCTGCTCTTTCCTCCTCCCACACTTCCCCTGCTCCAGCGTGGGGTCCCTCCCAGGGGACACAGTCCTCCACAAACGTCTCCAGTGTGAGTCCTTCCCACGGGCTGCAGCTCTTCACAACCTGCTCCAGGCTGGGTCCCCCGCGGGGTCACCAGTCCTGCCAGCAAACCTGCTCCAGCCCGGGCTCCTCTCTCCGTGGGTCCTCAGGTCCTGCCAGGAGCCTGCTCAGCGCGGGCTTCCCGCAGGGTCACAGCCTCCTCGGGGCATCCCCCTGCTCTGGCGTGGGGTCCCCCCGGGCTGCAGGTGGGTCTCTGCTCCCCCGTGGGGCTCCCTGGGTGCAGGGCACAGCTGCCTCCCCAGGGGCTGCCCCAGGGGCTGCGGGGAACCTCTGCTCCTGCTCTGGGACCTCCTGCCTCGCAGAACTGCTGCAGAGCCCGAGGTCAGTGTCATACTCTCACTCCTCTCTCAAGCTGCTGTCATGCAGCAGATTGTTTTTCCCCCTTCTCAAATACATTATCCCAGAGGCGCTACCACGGTCGCTGATGGGCTCAGCCTTGGCCAGTGGTGGGTCTGTCCTGGAGCCGGCTGTCACTGGCTCCATCAGACTTGGGAGAAGCTTCTAGCATCTCCTCACAGAAACCACCCTTGTAGCCCCCCTGCTACTAAAACCTTGCCATGCAAACTCAACACCTCTGGCAACTTACAACGCAAAAATCAATGATCCTGTGCTAGAAACACCTGGGGTGTAAAATAGGAAGAGGTAACTGCAATGAGTTGTGCTGATTGCCTTGTATTTTTCTTTGGTGTTCATTTTTCATGTTCATTTTAAAGCCATAGCTTTAAAGAAGGAAGAAAAATAATTCCACCCCTTTTAAACATACAGATAATTTCACCCTTTTAAGCTACAGGTCTTGACACATTCTGTCTTCTATATTGGCTGTCACGTTGGTGTGATTGCACAGCAATACATACTTTCTGTGAGCTGGACAGTAATGGAAATATATTTCATCAGATTCTCAATAATCCTTATTAGGCTTGCTGTTTTTGTTATGAAGCAGTAAGTTCATGGCTTCCACCAATGTGACATGGCAATATGAGAATCCAGGGTCAGTATCTTTGGTCGTGAATTTTTCATGTTCTAAAATGATAGTGTCATTGTAGTGGTCTCAGTTCCTGAAAAAGGTGTTAAGGAAACTTCATTACAGCTTTCCTAAAAATAAACAAATAAAAAAACCCCAAGCAAAACCTTTTAAAACTCCTGTTTGTTGTGAATTTAGAAATGCTGTTACAGCAATTTTTCATGAATTAATTTTAGAAATTTGGTATGTAGATGACTGCGTTCATGTGCAAGTTTATGCAGTATATAAAGTTTGCTTATGGACCTCATGTTACTTGTTGTCACTGTTATTTCTTACTGCTATTACTTCTAGTTCTTTGAAGAATAACCAAGAAAATGATCCTGTTGTGCTAGGTACCAAACATATACAAAGAGGTCCCATTCTGTCCAGACCTGTGACAGGGCCAAGCTGGACGTGCAGTAGTGGCAGCACATGTGAGCATGCAAGCCCAGTGAATTCAGTAACGGCAGCAAACAGGGGAGAAGTCGATGCAAGGAAGGATGAGGAACACAAAAATAGAGACAAAGAGGCCATGGGAGTAGGGGTGGAATAAAGTTTCTTTGTGAAGTCTATTCAAAATTCAAAACAGTCTGAAAATCCCAAAGGGTTGGTTGGATCTTGTGTGTGACTGCACTTTTTCCCTGGAAGGTGTAGTTGAGTTTGAAGGACACCCTTAGGCCAGGATGGTCTCATTTGAGTGTTTTCCCTACTATGGTATGTTCTGTCTTTGTGTTTCTTTAGCCTAGTGCTGCACAGTTACACAAGGGGAGTTTCAATCTTGTGCAGTCTTCCTATGTTAGTGTTTTTAATAGTTTTTTCATTTGGTGTTGTTTGTATTTTTTTTTCTTTGAAAGTTATAATATACCTTCGTAACTATCTGTGATAAATATTTGGTTGAATGACTTTTTTTGGTTTTTGTTCTTTTTTCTATCTTCTATTGTTAACTAATTTTGACTAGGAAGTTTTTAGAGGAGAAATTGAATTCAAGTAACAGCAATGTATTCCCTCTACAGGATTTATGAACGCATCATTGATCCCCCAGAAACGAATTTGACACCTGAAAGCAATTTATGGCTGGGACAGAGAAACAGGAAACATGGTTTCTTTAAGGTAAGCAGATACGAAATGGCACATGAAGAAGAAAATTAATAAATAGTCAACAATACATTTCTGATAAATTGTCATACACTCCTGAAATCTAATTTTATGAATTTTGGTAGAAACTGTGGACTGGGCATTTGAGGCAGGTCCAGTACTTGGAGAAAAGGGTCTCTTCCTGCAGGGCAGAGTATCGCAGTCAGTGGCTACAGTGCCCAGCATTTGGGGGCTTTGCTTGGTTTCTTTACTTTAGGTTTTGGCTACCTGCTGCATTCTGCCTTGCCGCTCCTGGAGACAGAGTGAGACCGCACAGGCTGTGTCTGTTTTGACTTTCATCTTCTGGCCTGTGATCCTTCTGGCTTTGGTGGATACTGGCTGTTTTGTGCAGTGCATTTGCCTTGCTGCAAAACAGAAGATTTTTCTATTCTGCAGTAGCTTCCTTTCTATTTTTCTCAACTAAGTGTGTCCCTCTGTTTCTCAACAGAGAGTGAATAGTGGGTCCCTGAATTTTGTTCAAGAGCTTCTTTGTCCTTTGGAGCTTCCATTGCATCCAAATGGCCCAGGCTGAAAGGTTAGCTGGCTGGCAGGACTCAGGCTGCTCCTACCTTCTACCTGGAAAGCTCATCTTCATTTATGAGGCTCCCCAAGACATCATCATTGAGTAGGCCAGTATGAGCATGAGGAACTTCTCAGTGCAAAAAGAGGATTCAAGTAATGGCAATGTATTTCCAAAATGGCAAAGGACAGAGAAATGACGTACAACTTGAAAAGCCCTGTCCTACGTTTTCTTTCAGCTTTTTATGACCCCTGGGTGGGGCTACATGATTTTCTAGTTGAGGCTGAATTGCTGAACCAACAAAATCCACCAACAGATGAAAAACACCCC
This sequence comes from Athene noctua, assembly GCF_965140245.1. Lineage (NCBI taxonomy): Eukaryota > Metazoa > Chordata > Aves > Strigiformes > Strigidae > Athene > Athene noctua. The sequence goes on along the minus strand of NC_134050.1, from coordinate 7,545,281 downwards.
CTCCAACTGAAAATTAATTCTTTTATTTTGTAAGCGAGCAATAGAAAAGTTTCTGATATTTCTTTCAGTTTTGTATCACAAGCCACAGCGCAAGTGTTTATCAGTGAGAGAGTCTATAGTGGATAGGGCAATCTGCCTATCTTCGATATCGGTGTGGATTTGTTGCCAGGGTGATTTACCACCCACTCAGCTTCCCTTTGAAGCTGTCAGTTCATGAGACAATTTTACAAGTTGCTGTTTTTCTGAGGACCTTCAGTCAAAGTCCCTAGGTTTCAGCAAACTGGGACAATTATTTTATCCTGAAACTATTTATGGTAAGATTGTTGTAGCAATTCTGTGAAGCAGAGGCAAGAGCTAACTTTTAACTTAAATGACTGTCCGAGAGTTGTTCTGAACCTAGAGTAAATGTCATCCTCGTGCAGCTGAGCTGTCACTGTGAACTGAAATTGATAGTATTATTTCATTCTACAGCTGTTGTTTTTTTACCTCAGCTGCTTCCCATAATTCCACAGATGGTAAACATATGTTTATAGCTACATAGGAAAAAAAGAAGTTATATTGGATTCGCCCATCTTAAATTCTTATTTTATGCAGGCAGTCAGAGCCTCAGAACTCTGCGATATTATATGTTTGTAAATTAATATTTCTACACGTTAACACTTTGGAAACAGCAGGGTAGCTAATGATATGCTAATGAGCTGACAGTTTTTATTGATCATAATGAAAGCCGACAAGTGCCTTCCTTTGCTTTATGCATGCTTGAATATTTTACTAACTTTCTTCAGGGCAGAAATATAATTGGTTATATTTTTTTAATCCTGCTTGAGAGTTTCAGAAATCTTGCTTTTTTTTTTATGTTAGTCGTCGCAAAAACTTGGGATTTTGCCAGTTTGTAAAGAGTACACATCTCTTCCCATATATTTACATGCTCAGCAGGACCTCCCTTTCTTTTTCAGTGCAATTTGTTTCACTGTTTTAGCATATAATAAAATAGATCTATTTTCCTTAATGTAAACAGAGATCTGCAGGGAAATAAGAGCAATAAAAAAGAAATAACATTTTTCTATGTGTGTTGGAGCCATGTTAACGTATGTAACTAGCACTGGATACTATTTTAAGCATCATGTTTGCTGTTGCAATAATTTTCTTAACTTCAGTGGTAGTTAATCCACTGCTGTGTCTCTCCATAAATGAATAGCACTAAAGCACATGTTGAACCATATTCTCATGCCTATTTTAGGTCGTAATTCTTCAGCAGATCAGACGAGGAAGGAACGGATATGATATTCATATGCTATTCACTGTAGCCAGTTGCTGCAGTTTTCTTATTTATGCTTTTGTTCCACATCCTTACTTAGAGTGATTATTCCATAAGTAGCCCTGCTGTGTCTGTGGCCTTGCTGGGGAATGAAGTGCTCTGTGGCATAATCAAGGGAATTGGAGTCTCACCACTTACAACTAGTATCTCTTACTAGTTGTAACTTACCTGCTATGACCAAGGATTTGGAGTTCAGACAAGATGGAATGGTTTTAGCACAGCAGTGGCATGTGCTAATGTAGAGCAGACTTAAGATAGCTTTGTCTGTTTGCTTTAAAGGGAATCTCATGAATTACTTCCTTTGAAAAATACATGCTGATCCTTCAGGTTTCTTTGTGTGGTCCAAACACAAGATTTGTTTTAGGGCTAGAGAATACCATTATAATCAGATTAGGAAACCGAAGTAACTGCAACTGAAAGGAGGAAGAGAGTGATACCAGACATCCAGGGAATCCACTCACTCTAGGATGGATCTGATTTCTGTCAGGATCAGAATTACCTGCAAAATTCATTTTATCGCTGGGGATAACCCTTTCCCCTAAGGGTCCATCCAAAGAGCTGCTGCAGAAACGAGCTTATTAATGCATTGCTGACTAGGTGATTTATATTGAAAGATGGTAATTTTCATATCTGCTATAGCAGGCTCTATTGATCCTGCTGCTCTATATGGGCGTTGTATAGGAGGTGCTTGAGAAGTATGTTGGTATTTTTACTGCACAGCATCATATCTTACTCGGGCCTCTGTAGTCATTGTGGTCTCGGAGTCGTACAGACTAAGGTGAGGTAAATACAGTGCTGGGGCAGCTGTTCAGTGCCTGGCGTGGGGAGGAGCACAGCGCTGATCTGCTGGAGAACTCCTGGTGTTGTCGTAGCATTGCTGGGACACCGTGTTTTGGGCACGTTTGCCGGTGCCTCTGTGAAAAGCCTTTCACCAGCCCTGGCCGATGCAACTTGCACAGCTGTGTGTTCACCGTTATTTCTGTGGGAGAAGTAGGTTTTAAAGAGGGTGAAAAGCAGTGGAAGTCGAGAGCTCATGGAACATATGAGCCTTTTCGCAGAACGTGGGAGGAGTCCTCTATTTAATAAAGACATGAGAAGCGCAATAAACGGGGCTTTTGTACTGTATCCTCTTGGGATGGGCTTGATACTTAGTGCATACAGCCTGAATTTAATCTTATAGCTGGTAATCTGCCTGCACAGATGAAGACTCTTCAAGCTAGTAGGGTCCTGATGCTGAACTGAAGCTTTGGTTGTAACTAGCTAAATGTTTTAATGATAACATAAAGGTGATGTCTGCTTGGGAAGGGAAAAACTAGAAAGGTTTTGACCACTAACATCTCCCTGTCAAGACTGAATCCTGACGTCCTTTCACAGAATGTGACGGAAGAACTCCACCCTGTGCCAAAGTGGACCAGGGCCCTGGGCTTCCCCTGGGGAGCTGTGCATGCCTCATTCTCCTGCTAGCTGTGGTTGTAGAAAGCTCTTGGCAACCTCGACTTAATGCTGAAGGAGGAATAGTCCAAGTTTGTTCATATGTATTACAATAATTATGGCTCTAATAACTGTTTGCTATAATGAAGTCTTTCTATTAAAAAAATACATCAGCAAAATTTCTGCTCTTTGAAGGTTCACTTCTATATTTGATCATATTAATTCTGTTTCAGAGGGTTTATAGACTTAGAAGGCATCTGTATTGGTGACTTGAAGTTCATACGTTTTTCCATGGTAACATGCTTTCATGTAGCCAGAAATTAAGACACAAAAAATAATTGTGTTTCCTCTTCAGGTTGTATTTAAATGTGTATCTACCCCAAAGACAATTGAGCAGTGGGGCTCTGATGCAACAAACATAATAGAAGTTTAATATGAAGTTTTAAAAAAAAAAAAAAAAAGGCTGAGGAAGACATCACTTCTCTCTGGATGATGGCTTATTAGCTGTGTGATATGCTCTGGTGAAACTTTGTAATCTCATTTACTCTTGGTTGAGCTTTTCACTGGAGGGGCTTAAGCACTGAAATATATTTTTGTGCCTCACCTTCTAATTTCTTGCTGATGACTGCTAGCAGAAAGTATGTAAAATGGCTTTCAGGATGTTCCATTTCCAGTGACAGTATTACTTCTCATTATTATGATGATTTCATTATTCTCATAGATGAAAAGGTTAATAAATGTATATACTTCTGCAAGATAGACAGTGTGATCTGATTATGTCTATTAATATTTTCAGTTAATATTTGAGCATGAAACAGTAAGCAGGAAACTGTGCTTGCTGATTACCTTCTGCTGTTTTATCAAATAAACACATAAATGTTAAATGTTACTTATTATACTTGCCAGGCTTTGAGGACTGTCTGAGACCTATTTTTTATTTATGGATGGAGTTCAACATTTTGAGCAAGTGACTATGTCCTCAGTCCACAAAATTCGCTCTATTGCAATTTAACTGAAAATTAAAATACAGTCTTACAAATGAGTAATTTAATTAGAGAACTGTCACGATGATAAATTTCCTTTCAAATTAAAGAAATTCTTCTGTGTCTGGGAGGAGATAGAGCCATGTCACAACATCCAATTAATAGTCAGGGAGAGTGCAGATAGCAGCACTGGAAGTCCCTTGTTTTGCCTTGCTCCTCTCCCTGAGTGACCATGATGTTATTAAAGTTAGATCTTGTGGAGTAAGTGCGTTAAACAAAAATGGAGCAAGAGCTTTGTACTGAGCTTAAAAGAACAAACACAAGCTTCGGCATTTTCTAGGCTATTTGAAGGATCTAGAGTTCTTGAGGCCCGTGTGCGCAGGGATATGGGACAACCCTTCATGTCTGCTGCTTCTGTCAGGGATATCCTTGCAAGTCAGGGACAACAGAGGATGCAGCTGGCACTGCACCTTTTGGACCTTCCTCTCTCCTGTCCTGCCAAGTTCAGTTCCCGGGCCTCATAGAACCTGCACTAGCTGGCTCTGACCTTGGAGTCCTGACTTCTGCCAGTCCTGCACAGGGCATCTTTCCATCTGTCTGGATCAGAAAGAGGATTTAATTCTAACTGATAGCACGATTACATGGACTGCCAGTTGAGATACAAAGCTAGTAGGCTAAAATTAAACCAAACAACTGACTCTCACTTACCTCTTGCACTATATACACATCTCTTTTCATAAGGTTTGATTTCACAGTCTTATTTGCCTAAACCACTAAAGAGTATCGCCGTGTTTTCTTTTTGTCTTTTGGAAAAGTGTGTCATAGGCTTGAATAATTTTTTACTGCTTTTTCACCAGTCTCATTCCATTTTAAGATATTTAAGCAGCTTATATTTGGTGATTGCAAAAGACAAAGCAGTATTATTTCTGTGTTTTATAAAAATTAATATCCAAACACACAGGAAGGTAGGAGGAGGAGTTGTATTTTGTCCATCTTCATTTATTTTCCTCATGAGTAAGCTGGTCAGTTTTTTGTACCCACTTAAGAAATGACTTGTGAAACAGCTTGTACAGATCTAAGTGAATGTTTACAATCTGTATTACCAGTTTTCTCTTCTTTTTCAAAGGGTGTTATTCAAGATGTGAAAGTCATCTTTATACCTAATGGATATATAACTCAGTGTCCTAATCTGAATCGCAGTAAGTAGCAATTTCTTTATTCTGTTTTAGATTTTTCATACAAATTAATTTTATTTTAAAAATAATATTTTCAGGCTTGTAATTTTTGCATGTGCAGACTTCCAGAAAGCAAAAATTCTGTGTAAACAGATTGCGTTTTATGTTCAGATAAATCAAGTCTGATATACTGTTGGTTATTTATGGGTTATTGTGTCTTTCCTTGTCTTCCTTTCTGTTTCTTTTTACTCTTCCTTTATTGAGCATGCCCAACCTGCAGTGATTTCTTAAGTCTGGTGCAAGGAATCATGGATTTGCAAGAACTCCTGGCAAAAATGACTGCAAAAGTAGGTACCTAAGCTGCTTTGTCAGTTGCCCATTCCTTCTTTGCTAAGACCAACATGAAAGTATTTATTTCTTTTGCAATTATTCTACATTTTCATGGTAGAGCTTTTTTTTTTTTTTCTTCTGCCTGTAGCCCTATCTTCATTGACCTTATGGATATTGCTTCACAGATGTTGCTTAAGCCTTATACAGTTTCTATTGTCTGCCTTATTATTTGTAAGATAGTGACAAAATGCCCAGGGTTTGATGATATTTTTTTTTTTTTTATAAGAAGCCTTAGCATGATTTCCCTTTTCATGCTGAGGGAGAAATAGAGAAACAAAGGAATGAAATCCCTTAGCAATTTCCTCACCATGTGATGCTGTCGAAGGGTGTGTGTTTGTCTGTGGGAAAGCCTGTGAAGTCTTCAGGACTGGCATAGTCTCCTTCCTGGGAACTGAAATGAGTCATCAAAATGGGAATGCCTGTGAAGCTGCTGGCTGTGAGGAGCTTGACATCACCTTTGATCAATGGCTTTTACCAGTGTAAAAATTAACCCAGTTCCAGCTGGTGTGCTGTGTGCTGGGTTTGTATTTTTTTTTTTACACACACACGCGCACGCACGCACCTGCCTTGGTTTAGGTTGTGAATAGGAGGAATGAGAAGCTGTAGTGTGTGTGGTTTTTTTTTTTGTTTAGGATTTTTGGGATTTTATTTAGACTCTAACAATACACAGTCAACCTCAGTGTTAGCCAAGGTCTTTCAGCTAAGGATGATGGTTTTGGGATGGGAAGCTGTGTTTTAGAGGTGATTGAACCCCCTGATGTGTATTAAAGGGCAACCTGTAAACTCTTTTTGAGGTCAGTTTTGGTTAAAGGGCAATAATGTTGGTAAATGGCAATTAATTGTCTCATCTGAAACAGCACTTATGTTTTAATTACTTACAGATTGAAATGCAACTACACCCAACCTGTAGATGCCTTTAATCTCAGTGTAGTTACTGAACAGGAATTTCAAAACTAGGATTTGCATAGTAGTGCTACTAGCATGAAAGCATTCAACTTTTTACTGTGCTCTCTTTAAGTATTCTTTTCCTTCCTAATAGGAAAGGGGAAACTCTTTTTAGAGAGTGTGGGCATTATACTGACAATCCACTTACTCAGCTGACATGCTTTGGACAGGCTGACTCCGCATGTGAAATGTGAAGTTTTTAGTTCAGTTTGCTGCTTGTACTGTGAAAAGAGAGGCAATTATTTTGAGCCCTGCTGGTGGTATGAGCAAGTTCCAATTACACACTGTACTGAGTAACTTGCTTTCTCTGCTGTTAATTATATTTTTGCTTGCTAGTACTTTATGAGGGGAAGCAAATAACTATTTGTGCTGCAGAGACTGTGCTCCTGTAAAGTAGTACTGGGATAATCCTTTGCTGTGAGTTCATTTTCTGTTATAGCAGTGAACTGATTGTTTTGTTGCAGTTGTTACAGAAATACTGTTGTCCAGGAAAAATGCATGCAGCAGGAAAGGGAGTTAATTTGGTAGACAAATGTAAGTTAAAAATAGAGGGACTGGAGGGAAGCATTAAGGTTTGTATCTGCTTTTCCAGTCCTGGCCACAATAGCCACAAGTGGTACTAATGTAGATATATCATATAGGGGTGATGTATGGCAAGGTAAAGAGCAAGGATTAGAAGGGCTGTGGAGCTGCCTACAGACGCTTAGCAGGGCAGGTGGTCAGAGGACAGCTCGCTAATGCACGTGAGCAATGAACCCCAGCTCCTGGTCCTGCACCAAGAGATGCAGAGCATGAACATGACGTACGTTTTGGAAAAGTGGGCCTTGTGGTTTGATGTCCAATTGTTGCTCTGCTGTTATCTAGGATTTCAGTTTCTTCCCTCAATCTGTGTTTGGTTACAGCTGTATTACAGCGCTGAATAGACCGGTGAGTGTTGTTTGCAATGAATGTGTACGTGCAGATTATATCACGTAAAACTCCGATAATTTTGGTGGCAGTGCAAATTATGCAGTATGTAGGCAGGAGGAGATAGTACTCCCTTGCTTGGGCTTTACCTCAGGGTTCCATGAGTCTAGTGCTGGCTCAGGATGGGACATGGAGGTTGTGTAAGGGGCCCAGCAGAGCATTGTCTATAGCAGATTGTCATGGAGTGTGCAGGAGCATTTGATCATGACCTGTAACAAGCTAACCACCATTATGTCCTCTTCTTACCTATGTCTTGTGAAGACATAGCTTTTAAAGATGAATAAATGCTACCTTTTAAAGCCTATTTAATTTTTATCGTAATTTGAATTAATTCTGAATCTTTACAGTAGATATGTTTAATTGATTTAATCTCGTGTCCTTAAATAGAGAGACACCATAGGTCAGAGTGTTAGAAATCTGTCTAAAATGCTAATTTGCTGCAGGAGAAAAGGATCGTGTTATATTTCAGCATTCCCAGCTGCCATGCTGGAATACTGTTAACTCCTCTTTAAATATAATGGCTAAAATAATTCATGCAACTTTAACCACCTATTGAAATCGGTATGGGCATCTCCTGCATTTCTTTGAGTGGAATGTAATTTCTTTTTGGTAAATTATGGGCCTGCACTTGGGTGTGCTTTGTATTCAGATGTGCTTGTTACGTGAAGACTTCCAGCACAAAACTTTCTGCTGAATCTTTCCTTGGTTGAGGTCAGAAAGGTTGAAGCTTGAATTAAAATAAGAAAAATCAAGTGCTCGAGTTCATTGATGGACTAGTTAATCTGGTTTGTTTATATCATGGATTTATATGGGCATGAATACTTATATGAATAAAAATATTTTTGCTATTCATTTTGCCAGAAACAATGTGTTTTTAACAGAAGTCTGTCAATTTCCAGTTATTTGTATGGGCAGAGGAGAAGCAAGGGAAGTGTTAAATAAGTTTTGTGAATAATAGCTAGCCAAATATTCCTGAAGGTTAAGAATTTAGGATGTGGTTAGTATATGGAAAATGCTTGGTATGGTGTGGGCTGCTTCTCCCTCATTAGTTTATTTCTATTCATAACCTAAAAAATGCTTGAAGCTTGAGAATTTTTTATGGATGTTTTAAATGTTCATTAAATCTAGTTCTATGCATTTGACATGATTTGGAAGGATATTTCAGCGATTTTAAGGAATTAATTTTTTTTATTATGCTCAATCGAAGCCTTTCAATTAAGGATTGAAGTTGAGAAACAAACAGAATGTTTCTGGTCACTCTAGTATAGCTGCTAACAGTTAAATGTTGTTTCTGGACAGATTCTGTGGGCTGTGATGCATTAATTGATTTCTGTGTTTTGGAGGGTTTGTTGTTGTCTGCCTGCCTTCTGGTGATCTTCTTGACTGATTTGTTGTATTTAAAAATATTTCTTAGAATAGGAGGTAAACAATTTTTAAGTAAATAAAGTTTATCAAGATACTGCAAATGACAGAAAAAGTTAATAAATTGAAACTATGCATTGTCTTGGAGCTTTCTTTTTCTATGGAATAATTTCTAGGACAGACAAAAGACAATGTCAAGTGCCACTTTCAAATCTGGATATTTCTGAAGTCCTTTCTCTCTAAAATTTACATGGCCCATTTATATGGGGATGTTAATTTTCAAAAATGAAATACAAGATGTGTAAATAAAGTAGAAGTGTAAGACAAACACTGTTTTAACGACTGAATATATTTTATATACTGTAAATATAATGACTAAATATAATGACCTGAAAAGGGTTTGTGCTGAAAACAAGCAGCTCAATAAGAGGATAGTTTTGCCTCTAAAATGTGAAAAACAGTTTTGAAGTCACCAGATCATTCTGAATCTGGAGGAGATGAGTACCAATCCCAGAATAACAACTTAAAAAAATGAAGAGCTTTTATTCAGTGCTTTCTCTCATGAGGACTGGAGAGGAAGAAATAAACCGCAGAAATTGGCCTAGTATTTACTTTCTTTTTCTTCCCCTTAAATAAGTTGCTTTTTTACTGGCAGCAGTGAAAAGGGACATATTAGAATACTTTCAATGAAAGTGGATGGGATTTTAGAGGATGGAAATATATGAAATTCAGGGGTATTGCATTATGTAAAAAACACTATAGCACTGTGCATTTCTTTTTTTTTTTAATAAAATTTGCTGCTATTAAAATATAACAGCCTATAATGTAGGATAATAGCATCATGTTTATAGCCCAACAGAGTATGCATCCATCTTGTCTGGTGCCAGATTTTGGTAGCTTTGCTGTTTACAATGGCTTCAGTGTGATGGTTATATGCATAAGACAAATGTGAATGTTAAAAATCAAGACCTTGAGAAACTCTTATCCAACTGGCACCAGTTCTTAGAGCAATGGCAGTTCTAGGGCCTGAAAGTAGCAAATATTTACTTCTAAATATTGTTTCTATATATTTCATTATTTTTAGTATTAGTAAATGAGAAAGTCTTTCTGAGTGGTTTTATGGATTAGAGATGATGGCACCGGGTACAGGGTGTGCATAGACAGGGGCTGTTCCTCTCTGGTACAAGATGGTACCTTGTATGAAGGGGAGATCTGTGATATGGCTTAGGAGAGGGTGGTTCCAAAAAGCCTTGTCCTTTGCTGTTGCTACATGAATTAGCACTTACTGCATAGCATCTCGTCAGTAAACAGCAATTGCTAGCATGCACATCTAATACTGGAAAGGATGCATCAGTTTTAGCTTCTTGATACACATTTTAGCCGCTGGAATTGGGGCTGTAATGGGAACACCAAGGAGTGTTAAGAGCTAGCCACCACCCCAGGGTTTACTCCAGGAGTATGGCTTCTCCATTAATCACAGTCTGGGCACATTTTGTTCTACACTGATTAAAAATGCTTTATTTCCCCTCTAAATCTCACTTGCTCTTGCAAGGTTAAGACCTTTCTGAAAGGGCTGATGCTTAACAATGATGAGATGGGGATGAGTAGAAAAAATGAGCTTGTCAATCTTCATGCTTTTAGATTTATAATCAGGTTGATGAAGAATTAAGATTTTTTTTTATTATTATTATTTTTTATTTTTTTTTTTTTTTAGAAAAACGATTGTAGTCTGTGTATTTTTGGTAGTGCCTGGACATTCCTGAAGGGCTCTTAGTGGAGTTTGTTACAGTACAAGAGACAGTTGATTGAGTCAAAAACTGTTGTCAGTTAGCATGGATAGCTCCATCAAAGTCTGAGGAGTAGGGTTAGTTTATACCTGCTGACATCCTGGTTCAGTGTTTCAAAGGTTGTAGTCAAACTTGGTTTGGCTAAAAATAAGTGTACTGCTTTCTCATATTTGCTTTTTTAAACCGTGTGTTTGAATTGCAGAAATCTCATCAAGTTACTTTCATTTATAGTTAAATTATGCAGAAACAAGACTGAGTCAATTGGAAGACTGTCATTGTGAGAAGACTTGTCAAGTAAATGGATTGATCTATAGAGACAAAGACTCATGGGTTGAAGATGATCACTGCAGGAACTGCACATGCAAAGTAAGAATTTCTAAAGAGTTTAAGGAGTAGGACCTAATTAAAATGTGAAAACGGTCCTTGAATACATAATGTTAACTCTGACAATTATTATGTTTTCAGTATGCATCTAGTGGCAGTATGAACAATAGGGAGGGAAACTGGTAAAATAAATAAAAATTTGACATTGGTTATGTGCAAGCTTCATAAATAAATTCTACTTTCCCTTGGCAGTGCTTTCTTATTTGTTCTAATTATATCTGTGAGGACTTAACGGTTTTGGGGTGAAAGTGTGGCATTGTCTGTGTTTGGTTTGGAATTGTTTTCACTGCAGTAATTTTTTCAAAAAGGAAGCATTATCTTAATAGTATTCATAGATGCTTAGTTGCATCTTGCATGGTAACAACATGCAGATTCTGTTTTCAGTGTTTATCACACTGAAAAACCAAGGAACAGAAGAGAATTAGTATGTAAATCTTGTCCCGTTGAAATTATTTGATAAATATCTGAAGAGAGTCTTTGTTTGCTCAAGAAAATAGAAAACTGATTGTTAAAAATCTCAAAGATGATTGGCACAGCCTACAGAAAGTGGTGCTTATGTTCTTGTAAATATGGGCTTATGTTTTCCACTTAACATGCTTTGCTCAGGGAAAGTGGGGTAAAACCAGTAATATCTATCCAAATGGGGTGGTTTACCTTCAGATGCATTTTGATTCAAGTTTGTAGTTGGACAGGATTAAACTTCTTACTGAAGGATGGCTCTGTAATCCACAATGCTTTTTTCATTTACTTAATTTATTCTATGTTTTGTATAAAATACTCACTAATAGCAACAGTTGTAGTTGAATTTTGTGTTAAAAACCTTTGCTTAGAGTGGCGTTGTGGAGTGCCGAAGGATGTCCTGTCCCCCTCTTGATTGTCCTCCTGATGCTCTCCCAGTGCATGTGGAAAGCCAGTGCTGCAAAATATGCAAGGGTAAGTACATCACATGCTCCTTTTAGTTTCACCCTCTAAGCAGTGTTAAACTTGTCCTGAAAGCAAGAGCATTTTATGACTTCCATAGGTCCTGGTAATTCAGGTAACATGAGTCACAGTGACAAGGTTGATTTAAGAAGGAAATAAATAACTGCTGAGAAATGAACAAGCATTGCAAATTTCTAACATTCTCTTTTCACCTATCATCAGTGTAAAATTATTCATGTACTTGTTTGGCGCTGTGAAGCCTTACTTGGCTTCAGCTTGTATCTCCTGTTGATGTTGAGGAGAATCAGGCCCATGGTCCAAACTTCTGTAGTGATGGGTAATAAACTGAGCTGTTGTCTTTTTGAATATCTTTTATTTTGGGTTGGAAGGTGTTGTTCTTTAGAATAAACATGACAGAATTTCAGACTGTGAGTTGGTATCACTATGTGGAATGATAGTTTGCTGTAATTAATTTCAAAATAAATTCATGAGAGGAAAGACAAAAAAGTTTATTTCATGATCAGTGCTAGTGTCAGCTTTCTGTTTCTTCTGGAAATAAAAGCTGTACGTAACATTTCTGGAAGGAATATTCAGTATTTGTTGCCTTAATAGTAGTACAAAGGACAAAGACAATTCATATACAGAAATTTTAGCTGAATACTGATGCCAATCTTACCTTAAGGAGCACAAATTACTTTTTCTTTTTTTCCTCTTGTGTTCTTGGAGACTAGTAAACTTCATGCATAGTTTTTCAATCATTCATTAAGACAGGGATGTTGAATTATTTTAAGATTTATTAGGAAAATAACAACACTTTTTCTAGCATTCAGTCGTCACCCTTCTTCAGTCATTGAATTATTAGTCCCATGCACAGATGTCCTTTAGCTGTCATCTTGCACTTGCTCTTGTTTACTCATGTCATCTCATCTTTCTCAGCTGTATGTTGGCATGTGTATTTTGCTTACTAAAAGATGTTTGTGAACAGAGTAATTGGGTGGTAAAATGGCCACATTGGCCTGTGTTTTTTGCCTTAGAACGTTTTTACTTGTAACATTCAGAGTCTAGAAAGTTCTTCCACAAAGATGGATGCTTCTCTTGACACTCCTTTGCTGACATGCATGTATGTACAGTGGTCAAAATCTGACACAAAGGAATTGTAAGCACAAAATTGTAGTTTCAACGTACATCCCCATGAGTAAGCTGTGTTCCTGTTATTTGTAATGGGAAGATGAACAATCAAACTTGCCTTTTGTCAGTGATTGGCACAAACTTGACTCGTTATACTGACAAGAACTCAGTGTGTCAGTCAATGGGAAGAGATGTATGAAGGTTGATTGAAATTGATTGTAAATGCCAGCTCCTTGACAGAATGATGCGCTAGGGCCACAGTCAGTGACTTTTGGGTAGATAGGAATAATTGTGGAGGCTTTCCAAAGAGCTTCACCACAGGTGTTAATTTCTCTATGCTTTTCCTATTTAGCTCTGATAGAATCATCAGTTATAATTTGCTGTCCCTAGGGATTATTGAATGGCTGGATTATTGAACAGTTTCCTGTTTTAGCTGAGGGTTAACGAACAAAGTAGCTCTAACGTCTGATATGTTAAGGGTTTTAAAATTAAGGCTGTTCTGTTTTGATCCCTGCCATCTTGTGTTAGCCTTTCAGCTAATATATGACAAAAGGCTGTAATTTTGTTTTAAAATCTCATTATTGTTCTCATTTGTATGTTAACTTGCTTTCTGGTATGTCCTTTCTTTTGTTAAAAGCAGTCATGTCAGGCAAAGAAACAGAAAGGAAAAGGAATTTCTCCAATTCATCTTCTCCCAGAAATAGTTACTGGGATTCCTAATTTAAACAAAGCTTCCTGATCTGAAGTTTTCTTCGTAAGTGAGATCACAACAACTCAGGCATAAAAACTAGGGCAGCTTTAGAAGAGTGAAGAAAACTAGGATACCAAAAGGAAGAAGCCTGTTTTTACAATGCAGTGTTGATAAAGAAAACTGAGTACTTCTGAGAACTCTGAGCATTCTTTTTTTCTTATTACAAAAATTGAGCATTTTCAGGAGTGAAAGTTTAAACAAAAAGTCCTTAGAAGCAAATTTATGACTGAAAACTAATGAAAATTGATCTATTAGTCTTTTATGTTTAAAACTGGGTAATCGGGGTCTATGACAGTTGCTGCTGTGGAATACTACCCCTGTGGGTATCACCCGTAAGGGATACACGCATGCACCTGTAAGTGCCTGTTTCCTTTACCTGGATATTCAGGAGAGAAATTGAGGTGAAACAGTTACTAGATACCTGTGACTTTTTTTGAGAACCGAGTACTTTGAACTTCACTCTGCATTAGCCTTGACTCAGGAGACTTCTAAAGCTTTGCTCAGTTGCAACATAGGATTCATATGTTTTAGATATCCTTTGAGCGTCATGGGTCAAACTGTTCGTGGTTGAGTGCAGAGAGCTGGAACGTCACAACAAAAAGTTATTTTACCAGTGTTTAGCATTGATCTTGTTAGTAATGTAGAGTGCCTTTTTGATGGATGTTGGATTTGTGTAAGATCATAATAGTCCAACTATTCTCTTTAATTAATGCATTTACTATCCTCCTCTGGAATTAAAATTCAGACATCTAGTTCCAGGAGGACTGTGATAGTTATGGTAATACTTGACTGAGCAGTCTGCTACTGTGGCCTTGCTGGAGGTGACCTCCTTCACGGTGGCAGTAGTCCTAAACTTAAGCTAGTTGACTTTGCCATGAAATGAATGAGGAGTGCTCATGTGTTCTAGTCGGTTGGTTTGGTTGTGCAGCTGCTCATCTTTAGAAGAAGGATGAAAACTTCAGACAAGATTTTTTTTTTTTAGTAGGAGCTTTCAGTTTCACTGGGAAATCTGCTTATTTAATTTGTGCTTTAAGAATATTTTTCTGAAATAGTTTTTTACAGTTTGTTGATTCAGTACAGTCATTTGCTGCATCTGATCCATTTTTGCAGTGCTCTAGCAAGTTGAAGAGTTCACCTTTGTGCACACTAAAAATATGAAGGTTTAATTGAAATCTGTGCTTGTATTATTGTCTTGAACAGTATGCTAATACATGTCTCCATTTATGGGAAAACTCTGTAAATGTTCTTGTGCTGAGTCATGAAGATGTCTAGTAACACAAATAGTGTAGCTAATCTACGGAATGTCAGTAATGAAGATATTTTCTGCTGAATACTACTGAATTTGGTCCAGTACATATTGTCTTCTGCTCTCACTCTTTCTCGTTAGTTTGGGTAAAAATACTACTTGCTCTTAAAATGAATTTATTGCTAGCTGTTTTGTTTGTATAATTATATATAATACTGACTTCTAATGAAAGCAAAAGGCAGCGTATTTTTAACGTATTCATATTTTTTTCAGTGTATGTGAATACTGGTTTTACTTTTGTGTTATCCCTTGCATTTGTTTACTACTTAAATAGTGATTTAATGTCTTTATTTTTAATGTCCCTCCTTCTCTCAAATTACAGCAAAGTGTATCTATGGAGGCAAAGTGCTAGCAGAAGGTCAACGAGTATTAACCAAGAGCTGCAGGGAATGCCGAGTAAGTTTCAGTTGTATCAACTTTTCCTGATTTTTAAAAGTATGTGTGGTGTTCAGAAGTGACAGTAAGTTAGTGCATTTCTTTAGGCTTTCTTCATGCAAATGTGACATCTGTTGTCTTGAAAAGGTGACCTTGAAGTCAGTGTAAGCCACAAATATGAAAACAAGGCAGGAATACGACCCTTGCAGGGTAATAAAAACACAGGCAGAATGACTTGGAGGGATGTTTTCCCTTTCATCTCTGCTTTGTTGAGCTCTAGAAAAATGCAACAGCATCTTGAGCCAGTTACTAATTTCATGCAAATTGCTAAAATTTGAAGCAATGTGTTACAGTCTGTGTTAATCTAGATTTTCTCTAGTATTAGACTATATGTAGCCCTGCTAATAATTGAGGTAAATACTAAGTATTGGACTGGAGTCTTTTTTGGCAAGTTCGTTACACTTAGACAACTACGTTCAATATTTATGAACACAGGTAAATGGGGGCTGTAAATGATAGGAACATTCAGGGAGTGGTAGTGAATGTATGGGTGCTTTGTGTTGTGTAAGTGTGGCAGAAATCAGCTGTTGTCAAGACTAGCCTTAGAAGGAGGAGAGAGTAGTAGTAGATGATTACAAAAGGCCCATTGCTTTGCTGAGACATGTATTTGTTGTATGTGTATGCTTTAAATATGATTTATCACTTCAGAAAGGCGCAGCTATTTTAAACATATTTGCTCTCACATGTAATTTTCAAGTATTTTTGGCTTTACATCTTGCTGAATTCGTAGAGGGGGAAGGTGATAAATGGGAGGCTTACAAATGTTATTGACAGATCAGTATGCTAGAACAATTATGAAAAACATTTGGAAAAGATTACAATGATCTAGTTATTGTGCTTGTGGCTGAGTGTACAGAGTAGCAATTTTATGTTCACTAATGGAAATGGACAATAACTGGTTGCAGATGTTGTGAAAGCAGCTTGTTATGCAGAATTACTTTGCTGTTGTTAGTATTTAGCTGTATAGAGGTGCTCAACATTGTATATACAAATATGTGGGCAAGGTCGTTGCCTTGAAGACAGGCTAAGGTGCCTGTTATTTATAATATGACACAGAATGTTTGTTTGGAAAGGAAAGTGCCTGTATCACATAAGATGAGAACAGGAGGATTTTGACATTAAAGTGAAACCAGAGAGAGTGATCTGAATTATGTCTGTGGAACATCTCTGTGCTATAAATAAGAGCTTTCTATTCATTGTTATGAGTATGATAATACATTCATGAAGATTAAAAGCAAATACTGACCATCAAATATCTGTCATATTAGAATTGACTAAAATAATAGTGAAAAGAGCTTTGGCATTTTACTTATTGTTAAGGGAAATTGATATGACAATGCTAATTACAGTAATGTTGCAGTTTGTATTACTTACGTCTTAATGGAGAATATTGATAACTTGAATAATTTGAAACTGCATCTGCGGATGCAATACCATGAAATAAATGGGGGGGGGAAAAAAAGGTATTTCCACAGCTGTGTTTCAAGAAGACATTAAACCTCACTGGCAAAGCTTGTCATTCTGACTTGGGGGAGTTTTTTAAGTGGGTGCTTACCTCTGCTTTTGTGAGATGATGTGTCTCCAGACAAGAAGTTCATTCAGTGTGTCTTCAGCATGACCTCTTAAAGCTGTAAGCAAAACAGCTACTTGTTTACTGCCTCAATTAGGAATTCTCACTAGATGAAGGATGAATGGTGACTAGTCAGACTGTGGCTGTAGTAGTTTTTTATTCAGGGCAGGTCTACTGGTGCACAAGGTGTTGTTTGAATAAAGGGGAAGCATTTGTGCTAGGGAAAGGACTGTAAAAAATTTAATATGGTTTAATTTTCCAGATTTGGAAAACAGACATCAAGTTTCAAAAGTTGTTGATCCACAAAGGAATGCAATAGAGGGTAGACATCAACTGTCAATTTATTAGTGTTGATAAAGTTGACTTAAAAATCTTGAGGAGTAGCTCTTGTGTCTGTAAGGGAGGATGTATTTGTAGGTGGGGTAACGTTAAAAAGATAAAGTTGAAATTTCACATTTTGATTTTTATTTGAAGATAGTTATTTTTTGCATCGGTACTGATCCAAGCTTAAGAGGCTTTTAACTTTTATATTTTTTCCATCTAATGAAAAAATAATAATACTGATGGATCCTGATAGATCAAAGATGTTCTTTATCAGGCTGTGAGCAGGTTTTTTTAATTTCTGAAAACTAATCCAGACTAAAAATGTATTTATGATGCACATCCTCTTAACCATAAGCACAGATGTTACTGATGGACAGCCATTCCCAGCTGGAATCCTGCCCTCAAACACTGTCTAGATTAATCTACAATGACAAAATGACAAAATTAATGCACAGGCGTTTCTAAGAATCACAGAATTGTTACGGTTGGAAGTGACCTCTGGAGGTCATCTTATCTAGCTCCCCTGCTTGACCAGGGCCACCTAGAGCCAGTTGCCCAGAACATGTCCAGAAGCTTTTGAATATCTCCAAGGATGGAGACTTCACAGTCTCCTTGGGCAACCTTTGCTAGTGCTTGGTCACCTTCACACTGAAGAAGTGTTTCCTGGTGTGCAGACAGACCCCCCTGTGTTTCAGTTTGTGCCCATTGCCTCTGGTCCTGTCGCTGGGCACCTCTGAAAAGAGCCTGTCTCTATCTTCTTTGCACCCTCCCTTCAAGTATTTATATGCACTGGTAAGATTCCTCTGAGTGTTCTCCTCTCCAGGCTAAAGAGTCCCAGCTCTCTCAGCCTTTCCTCATATGTGACGTGCTCCAGTCCCTTACGTATCCTCATGGTCCATGGCTGGTCTGTCTCCAGTTGTTCCATCACTCTCACATACTGGGGAGGCCAGAACTGGACCCAGCAGGTGTGGCCTCACCAGCTGTCTGTGGCTTGAGCCCAGAGGTAAACTGAGCACCAACTCAGCTGCTCACTCACCCCTTCCCCCCTCAGGACTGGGAAGGAGCAATAAAGCTGAAGGCTCAGGAATTGAGATAAGGACAGAGTGGGATGACTCACCCATTATGGTCACAGGAAAAAGACTCCTCAGGGTAAGAACAACAACATAATTTAATTCAGATGCTAACAATAACACTTAACAAACAGAGTAGGACAGTGAAAAGCATTAACACATCTTGAAAACACCTTTCCCACCCCTCCCTTCTTCCCAAGCTCAGTTTTATCCCCAGTTTCTCTACCTTCCCACCCAAGTGTTGCAGAGGGGCAAGGGAATGGGAGGTGTGGTCAGTCCTGCTGCTCCTTCCTCCTCAGGGTGGGGACTCCTTGCACTCTTCCCCTACTCCAGAATGGTGTCCCTCTCTCATGGGAGACGGTCCTCGAGGAACTTTCTCTGGCGCGTGTCCTTCACACGTGATGCAACTCTTTCTGAGATGCTGCAGCAGGGGTTCCTCACCCTCTGCATTTTGCAATTCAGCACCAAACTACAACAGTGGGGGCTTCTTCCCATAGAGTCCTGGCCTTTTTCGGGCACCTGCTCTGACATGGGGCCATCCGTGGGCTGCAGGTTGGCATCTGCTCCCCCAGTGACCTCCATGGGGTGCAACCTCACCATGGGCTGCAGGGGGGGTCTCTGCTCCAACGCACCTCCCCCCTTTCCTCCTCTTTTCTTCCACTGACCTCGGTGTTTGTATAACTGTCCTCCCTACAACTCCTCCCCACAACTACAACTCCTCCTCCTAGGTTCTCCTTCTTAAATATGTTATTGCAGAGGTGCAGCCACTGTCACTAAATGGCTTGGCTTTGGCCAGAGGCGGGTCTGAGTTGGAGCTGGGGGAGCTTTGAGAAGCTACTCACAGGGACCACGGCTGTAGCCCCCTTCCCTCCCACCAAAACCCCACTGCACACACACAAACCCAGCACACCAGTGCTGAGCAGAGGGGAAGGATCACCTCCCTTGACCTGCTGGCAATACTTTGCCTAATGCAGCCCAAGTTATATTTAGCTTTTTTTGCTGCAAGGGTACATGGCTGGCTCATCTTCAAGTTGGTGTCTGCCAGGAACCCCAGGTCCTTTTCTGCAAAGCTGCTTTCTAGCTGGGTGACCTCAGCACACACTGGTGCGTGAGGTTGTTCCTCCCCAAGTGCAGGGCTTTGCACTTCTCCTCGTTAAACTCCTTGAGGGTCCTCTTGACCCTTTTTTCCCTCTAAAAAAGGTGTGTTTGTGTTTTAGAAAACTGCACCTTTCTGCATTCAATAAGTGGCTATTTCTGTTTGTGAATTTCGTCAATATGCTGTTGTGGTTTATTTGAGGTCAATGGAAGGAACTCTATAACTTTTGTTGGATTGGGAGTTTACTGCTGATCAGCTGACTTGTGGGTTAATGCCAGCGAATGGCACGATGCCTGTTCATAACCAGAAGATGTGTTCGACAGCAAAGGGTGCAAGAAGAAATTCCTCTTCATTAACACTGGGAGCAGGAAGCTAGAGTGGCATACAAATGCTGGAAAGATGGACAGGGCTCCGTGGACTTTCAGGAAGCTTGACTAAAAAGTTTTTCATAAGGAACAATGTGGTTCCTAGAGTGACAGCTAAGGATGCCATTTGGAACTTTCTTCTGAAAGGCTGATCAGTAACAGTTAAAACAAGAGGGGAAAAAAACCCCACAAACAGCAAAACCCCCCCCAAAATAATCTTATCTGAAATCTTGCCATTATTTTCCAAAGCTGATCATCTGAGATGAGCTGTTTGTGGTTCAGATTTTCACTGCATGTCACTGATTAGGCTTATAGCCAATTCTTTTTTTTATGTACTTACCTTTGTAATTACAAGACATTTAATCATCTTGTAAATGTTTGACTCCACATCTCATTCTTTGTGGGTTTTATGTCACAGTTGGAGCTTGACCTATTTATTTCAGAAGAACATCTTTTTGACATCTATTTTTGTCCACATTCGATGACTACATATGTGAATTGAGTATAAAAAGTTAGTAATTTTTCCAAGGCTGCCTGAAGCAATAATTCTGAAGCGTGAACTGTTCTTACTTATCTTAGTGGATAAAATCTGAAATCTAATGATGATAATTCTTATAATTGGATCTGTACTAGTTTATAACAAACTGATTTTAATCCAAAGAATACTCAACATGGAAGTATTTTAATTGTTTTAAAACTTAATTACAAATATGTTCAATCTTTTTCCAAGATGCAAATTCTGGAGAAAATGGGAAACTTAGGGTAATAAAATCTTACTGTCGTTAAATTAATGGAATTCTGAATTTGTGTTTTTTTAAATCTCTTTATGATTCATTAAAGAAGATGTGAGCTTGAATTGAATTTGTTTTTAGCTTTTTGACTCATCCCTATAACTGTTTTGACTTTCATACAATTTCTTGATTTCTTGCCATCTTTTTGCCCAGTTTTATCATCAGTCAATGCTTTTTGTCCATCTGTTGACATACTGTACCCTTCCTGCTGCAGTTGTCTTGTCTGAGCTTGAATAGGTGATGAGTTATAGTCAGAGATTTTCCAGCTGGTAGCTTGATAATGTGATAGTAAATGACGGCTCAGTGTGTCTGGTTCTTTTATCACCTTTGCTGCTGCAGTGGCACAGGCAACCGTGGGGGATTCCTCCCTTTCACTTACGGAAGTGAGATCAGAAGGAGACCTAATATCTCCATTAACTTCACTGCTCTTGTGTGGGCACTTGCTTCAATGATGCATGCTGTATGTGATGCTGTAGGGAGCTGCTTTTTTTTTTTTTTTTAAAAAAAAAGATGATTGTGGGGTTTTTAATATTATTTTTCATGACAGCAACTGATGTAGCTTGCCACTAAAGACAATTGGGAAATGAAAGAAGAGACTTGTCCCTGCTTAGCTTTAAGATTGCAATCTCAGTGATTGTAGAACGGTCCGTTTTGCATTCTCTGTGTCTGCTGCACTTCTCAATTGTAAGTCCCACTAGGTGCTGGGTGCCTCATGCTTCATGTGCCCCTTGTTGATTCAGCAGGCATTTCCATGTTCATAGCTGTGTGGGGCAGCTTGATGCTCTGTGAGAGCTAATTCTGGAGCCTGAAGCCACACAGCTGAATTAGTGTGGCATGGCTGGTGAGGCTAATTACCAGCACAGAGTTTTACCTCAACTGGTTCTGGCATCTGAGCTAGTCTTTCGGCATGGTGTGGCACAGTGTCCTGTAGGTATGAAAGCAAGATTCTGGCTAGCAGGTGTGTCTCTGTATAGGGGTGTTTGTTCGTACAGGGTAGACACATACATATTTTTAATATCCTCTGTTCAAAGTCATGGATCTGATCACTAAGATTATGAGAATGGTGGCTTTAATAACATATTTTGTCTTTTTTTTTGAGCATTGGTTTTCCTCTGTTTTCTCAGCCCTAGATGTATTTGGACCATATTTTAAAATTTTTCTCTGCAGTCATGATAGTTAGAAAATGTAATTTATGTCTTTGAAGAAAGATAAATTCTTGTTCGATCTTTTTGTTCCACCATCTGAGACATCATGAAAAATATTTTGGGAGGAGTGGGGACTAGATTTATATTAAAAAGGTGTATTCACATAGCAGGCTGCCTGCTTTCTTAGTGGAGTTTCACAGCCCTTTGGAAAATGGGATTACTCAGGTGTGGACAGTCCTGTGTGATAGTTACTGTGGCTCCTACTGAGTGAACATTCTGGTTGTTAATCTGTGGTCCACTGGCCAGTTTGCAGTGATGGCACAGCTGCACAAGGGATGCTGAAGAAGTAAGCTATGGTATGAGGAAGGCTGGAGGGGGACAAGGGAAAAGAGGAAGCTATTTTGGGACAAGATGTTAAGAAACAACTAACTGAAGAGCAAGACAGCTGTTGGAGGGGTGATGAAGCTGGCATCCTAGATGGGAAGAAGATGAAGTAAAACTTGGTGTAAAATTTCCCCAGAAAGGCTCTGCTTTTATTATTTTAGAAAATTTCTGCCAGCATCTAAACCTATACACAGGCTTACTCTAAATCCAGCAGAAATCAAAATCATAGAAATATCTTGACCTTGATCTATGTTTTATATGGCAGTTTCTATATGGATACCTCCAATAGGGGTATAAGATGGAATTTTTGCTTTGCCATACCTTTGAAAGACTTAAATTTTGGAAATTAGGCCATCAGTAATTCATTCTAAAGAACAGACACTTAATTGGACACAGCAGCACAACACATTACACTTGAAAATGTTGGTCTTCTATCTGCTGTGTTTGAGTAATTTGTCAGTGAGTTGTGTAGAATATGAAGAGTAAGTAGGAGAGGAGTAAAGAGGAGTAAAACTCTGACTTGCATAAAGCAGGTAAGACTGTCTTTAGTAAAAACCTGGAGTGAAATGCTTTAACTCTTTCAAATACTTGGAAGGAAAACAACTATACTTGGAAACAAAGTATTTGGAAAAACTGCTATAGAATTTTAGGCTTAAGTGCCTTTTATCTTTTTATTATGTTTTTCCCTTTTTTCTTTTTCTTTTTTCCTTTTTTTTCAGGTGTTTGGTGTTTTCAGTGGTTTGGATTTTTTTGAGGAGGGATGTCTTTTTTGTTTTTTTGTTTTGTTTTTTGGTGTGTCTGTGTCCGTGTGTTTGTTTTCCCTGCTTTGCTTTTCCCCTTTCCCTCAACTCTCGGTGTAGAAATGTCCAAGTAAATTACTTTATGTTTGATGTTATGGTGTTGTAAGGATGTCATGAAGAATGAATTTAACTTGCTGCCTGCTAGTTTACCTGTATTGTTACTAGAGATTACCAGAGTTATAGATTGAAAATTATGTCATCGATGCCATTACACATGGTTTCATCAGTTATTTTTTAAAATGTTGTTTATTTTCAGAATGGAGTTTTAGTAAAAGTAACAGAGACTTGTCCACCATTGAACTGCTCAGAAAAAGATCACGTTCTTCCAGAGAACCAATGCTGCAGTGTTTGTAGAGGTAAGCCAGAGACTGTGCACGTTTGGAAGAAATATAAACTGGTGGTTCAATGGAGGGGATACACTGGAAGGAGCAGTTCCTTTTTAATGAGATATTAGGTACCTCTGTAAACCTTGAGTCTGTAATTAGTGTTCATGTAAAACCAGTTTCTGATATTCCTTTGGGTAGAATACTTACCAGTTACACAGCTGTAATTGCTCTGAATTAGAGAGGGTGAGGGAGAAAAGGAGGAGTTGGGAAAGGGCCCAATATCTCTTAAGAATTCCCATTAGGAAGAAGTTATGTTTGAAAAAGATAATTTATGTTGCTTAAACTTACAACTGCACTGAATGTACAGGGTTTTGAAAAAGCTTTTTCAAGCTCTCTATTTTAAAACCACAATAATAATGTTAAGATTCCAGTATTTGGAGGTTGATTTAGGTCTAAGCTCTCTCAGGACTCATTTATGAATTAAGCTGGGCAATTACAGAATAAAAATGAAAAAATAACCCTAGAGCCTGGAACCCCATTTTTTCTCCTTGCAGTGGGGTGTGGAGATGCAGGTTCCTCTCGCTTGCTCCCTTTCAGCCCTGGTGAATCCTGGTTGCATATTGGACCAGACTGAACAAACTATAGCTGAAATCTTAGTTGAGGAAATCCCCTTAAATGAGGAGAATGCAGGTATTGTAAGACTAGAGAACTTGAACAAGCTTCTTTAAGTGTGTTGTCATCAGTGAGTTGTTGGGTGAATGATGTTAGAATAATTATTCCCTGTGTATTGCATCTCTGTTCCACACTTTTCCCTTGGTGCTGAGTTTCAGCTGAGCTTAAGGGGAGCCTGGTGTCTCAGAGCAGGACTTGAGTGTCAGCCTTTAGCGATGCATTTCAGAAATCTCAAGTGAGAGGTGTGCCAGATGAGCATTAGACATTGCCAGGTTTAGATGGTTATTGGGACCTGCTGGACTACTTGTCTTGCCTGTATGTAAATTCCTCCAGTATCATTGTAGATGCCAATGAAGGGGCTCTGAATCTCTCCCTTAGCCAGTAAATATTAATTACTAAATATGCGTAGTTAAATATTTACTAGGGCCTTGAACTTGCAAGCATATGCATGTGGTTGCAGGGGCCAGCACGTTTGAGACTGCTTGCTTGGATCATGGTCTGAGAATATGCACGTTTATTTTTTTAAACAGTTTCTAGAAACATCTGTAGCTACTTAAGGAAACACTAAATGCTCTTTCTTTGTCCCTCAGAGGGCTCGATGTCTTAATGATACTTCTTAACAGATGGCCCAGTTTGATGTACTGCAGTATGGAAAAAATTGTCTTCATTTCTTGAAAGCGTTAGAAATCTGAAAGCTTCAAAGTTGATGAAAGTTCTGTAATTATTCAGCTCTATATTATTGTTAGTGATAGGTACTCTTTTTAGTTATTAATCCCAAAATTGTTTTTATTATTTATAAAATAGCATGAATATATATACTTATGTGATGGTCTCTAGAAGCAAAAGAAGAAATTGTACTTTCACTTCCTACGAATTCGGATACACAGTGCCTTCAAATGGATACATTAAACTTCCACCTCAGTTCTGCTTTAGCCGACTGCTAAAACAGTACCACCTCCTCTTGTATTTCATCTTTACTTTTTAAAATTCTGTTGAAAATGATGCTTAAAGATATGATTAATTTTGTCAACTTTACAAAGGCATAAATTGAAGTTCATGCTCCTAAATTGCTTTTGATCTCTTGAAGTAGAATATATGCTGCTTGACACTTTTGCTTCAGTTGCACGCAACCCAAAGCGGTAGTGTATAATTTTATCATATGTAGAGTGCTGGTGTTAAAAATAGAAATTTGTTCAGAATTCCATATTAGTATGGGCTTTATCATGCAAACGGGTGCCTTCTGATACAGCAAGCAGGCCATAGTTTCTGGTCCCATCATGTGCCAGTGTGCCCTTTATTGGGAAAGGATAGAGTGCTTCTCCGTTTTGCAATAATGACCTGTTTCAGAGACGTATGCAGCTTCTACTGTTCAAGCAAAAGTAATGAGGAAGAGATATTGTAGTAAATATTGTCCTGAGTAATCAGAGCATTTACTGGAAGCCCACATGGCTCATTTGCACATCACGTGCAAATTTCACATTGTATGTATGATGGTACAGCTAATTCTTTGCATTAGCCTTTAGCTAGGCCTTTAGTTAGTCAACAAGGTGATTAGTAAGCATTTACTAATAATGTTAAATGAGAACAATAATTCTATGTAACGTTTATCAGTGCTTACTAGTGACTGGTAGGTTCTGGTTTTGTATCTGTCTGTGCTTTCTTTAGTATCTAGCTGTGGAAACAGAAAACTTCCACTGACTTCCATGTTTTGTAGAATTATAGAATACCTTCTGATGAACTGGGTAAGGGTAGGAGGTTTGCAGCTTGTGCTTTTCTAGCTGCAGCAAAGGAATTTGCATTTAATAAAAGGATAAATGTGGGGGATCAACAGAAGGAAAAAAGTCAGAGAAATATGGAAACTTCATGGTGCTGTGGTATGAGATTGTACCCTCTTCAGGGATCTCTGTAATACCTACCACAATAATAGATAAGTGCCTAAAATAAAATAGGGTATGCAAGGCAAAAAATAAATCTGTGGTGTTTATGGTCATGGAAATTGTGAGTCAGCAAAGGACCAAGTTGAACACTGTAATGTACACAGCTGGTGGGCTTCCTAGATAGTCATTATTGCTTATAAATGGTTACAAAAGTAAGGACAGTAAACAGTACCTTTTCTTCTTCAAGTTTGCTATGTGAGTTTATAGTATAGCAAAAGGTAATATATTGCTAAAATCCAATTTCAAGATTTCAGTAGAATGATTGTATAAGGTGTACAGCAAGGCAGGCATAGTATGGAAGAACTCTGCTGTACAATGACAGCTATTTTTGTGATTTGTTGTTGCTGAATGCAAAAATGGACCTCATCAGATCTGTATATAGGATCTATCCCTGAATGTCATATAGAGTATACCTACTTTTTCCCTTAATCTGTGTGCTTCAGTACAAATTTCTGCTTAAACTATGTGCTATTTCGTACTTTTCAGCAGGACAATATGGTATAATTAAGCTGACTTTTTAGGCTTATAGAAATTCTGGTTAATTTTACAATTTTACAAAGAATCATTGTGTAATAAAATGTATTTTTTAGTATTTTTTTTGAGACTCACTCATTTTTCTTACAGCATGCCTGTTACAT
This sequence comes from Athene noctua, assembly GCF_965140245.1. Taxonomy (NCBI): domain Eukaryota; kingdom Metazoa; phylum Chordata; class Aves; order Strigiformes; family Strigidae; genus Athene; species Athene noctua. The sequence goes on along the minus strand of NC_134050.1, from coordinate 7,518,881 downwards.
ATTTTATAGCCCAGGGACAAATCTAATATCAAAAAACAGTGTCATAAAAGTGTTTTATTGTTCCCTTTAGCTGTTTTTCTCCTTGCCAAAGACAGTGTATAATTTTGAAAGTGTGAATTTTTTCTCTTTTGAATGAGCGATTCAAATAAAGTTTCATGAGAGAATTTTTATGTTGTTGTGCTCACAATTTTAGTATGTAAGAATAGCCTTAACAGCCCTAGCAGTTTCAGTCATGCTCTCCTTAAAAGAGAGAGTGTGAGAAAATAATGAAGTAGTGAGCACTGTTTGGTTTCTGGAGAAAGTATAGTTTTTATTTGCTGTCCTGTAATATGGTTTGCCTGATGGATTTAGATTGGCTGGTGATGCTGGTTAGCAGGAAGCGGAGAATCCTACTGATGAGCTGAAGCGTGTGTTTTATGGCAGGGAACATCATTGAAGTCTAAAAATGGGGCTTTTGACACCCTTATTTGTATTGCTTTGCTTTGTTTTAAGGAGTTTTTTATTCTTTTAATTAGAGGATGAGAAGGCTCTTCAGTTAGCGTGTTCCTCATCTCTCCCTGTCTAGCTGTGAAACTGAGTTTTGCTTTTTCAGAAATTGAATGTTCCTCATTCACTGCTGTGAGGTATGAGTTATTTCAAGGTTTTAGATATATTAAGATGTAATGGAGGTTCATAAATATGAATCAGTTTATTTCTAAACATAGTCATAATGTTACTTACGATTTAGAAGAGCTTTATATCTAAAAAAAAAAAAGCTTATTTGGTTGTGCAATACCATTATTCTAATGTGCACAAATAAGCAGTATGTAATAAGGTGTACATTGGTATAGCAGCTTGAAAGAATTTATGAAGTTACTGAGTTTTATGTCAGACCACTGAGTTCTGGGACCAGAGTCTCTGAAGGCGTAAAAGCTGCTGTTCAAAGTGCTTCATTGCTCATGACTCATTAAAAACAGATTCAGATCACAAAAGGGCGTAATTGCTGGTGCAAATTTTATGACTTTTCCTATGACTTGTCCCCCAGATTTACTTTACACATTTATGTAGTAACTGTGGGGTTAAATCATAACAATAGTAAAGACTTTGAGGTTGAAATTACCTTGGACCTTTTGAACATTGCTAATGCTATTAATGGAAGCACCGTCAGCGTTCTTTTTAGGAGCCTCTGAAATATGAAATGTGGATTGCTGAAGGGTAGCTTCTGGAACAGCAAGAGTACAGGGGTTTTACAGTTTTGAAGGGAACAGCTAGGAATATTGTAAGTAGTACAGAAGGCATTACAGATGTTAGGAGGAAACCCTCAGAAAAATGAGGCACATCAGTGTTGGCCGTAAAAAAAGTAGAAGAGATATGGATATAAGATATCTTGATTCCAGCTGTAGTCTTGAATGAGTTCTTATATTCTTCAGTCAATAATTAAGCAAATTTACCAAATATATTAGGTGCTTAAGAAACTAGGTGACAGCACAAATTAGCTTAGCATGCTGCTTTGGAAAAGTGGATCCTGGGAACTGGAACCTGAAGATGTCAAGAAGCTTAGAAAAATAAGAGCAATATTCAGGTGTCCCAAAATGGAATAAATATTTAATTTTAGATAATCTGACTTGAGACCACTAAGCCCTACCCAGTTGCGCAGTTCCCGATGCTGCAGAAGTGATAGTTTTATGTCTGCTAGCATGAAATCTGATCTTTTTCATAATTGCTTTAGTACATTTATTAATGGTCATTCTACAGTCAGAAGAAAGAAGTAAAAAGATACAAATATGTTCTTAAGAAAAATTGGAACAAATGTTTCAGCAGCCTTGATAAAGGGAGAGAGTAATGTTATCAGAAATGTTTGGGGAAGGAGCAGAGGTCATCAGGCCCATCAAAAATCTAAACACACTCTTCAAGATTTAATTCCCCTGTTGGTAGTACTGAATTGTATCTTGAACACCTTGAATGACTTGGAAGGGCTGTTGTGCACATTTATGGCTATGTGTGTATGTGTGGGGAAAATGGTTTCTGACATCTGTTCTGAATGTGTTTATCTGTAATTTTAATTCATGCTCACTTGCCTTGTCATCTGTGTTGGCCTGAAATTAGTTTAGATTATCAGAACTATTTAAGATTTTGTGTGCTTCTGTCAAATCCTCTCCAATTGCCTGCTTGCTCAGATGTGATGATTCTATTTTAAGCCATTTCTTATATTTAGAGAAGAGCTGACTGTCTCAGATAAGACTTTGCTGAATATTCTGAAGTCTCAGTAATTCAGTTATTTTTCACCTGGGCAATCAGAATGTATGCCCTCTACTCGCTGCCACCCATGGTTGAGATTCAGAGATCCCGCTGCAGTATCAATGGGTGGTTTTGCCGTCTGTGGAGGTATTTTAAAGGAACCCTATAATCCATTTCACACCAAAGAATTAATAAAAATCAGATGTTTGCATTTTTTTCCATTCTGCTTGCTTGGGGATAAGCAGTTGCTCCCATGACTAGATCGATGTTTAAGTCAGTGCTGAAGTCTGTCCGTGTTTAGTCAGGAACATAAGCATGATTGTTGCAGTCATTGGCCCTGTGTGTATTCCTGACTGTTCTGCTGAATAGGAATGAATGAAAATACTTAGCTAAATTAGGTGTTGAATTGGGATTATTAAATGTGCAAAGAATGCAGCTAGCTTATTTCTTCATGTTACAGTCCTAATATGAGGTGGCCTTTTATTTGCCAGAAGAGCCGGAGAAGCCCTCAGACCCAATAAGAGCTAAGATAGAATAGATAGCATTTTGTTCCTTTCTTGCCTCTGAAACTGCAGCTGGGGAAAGGCAGACCAGGGTCTAAGAAATGCAAGAGCCACCCTTCCTTGGTATGCACCTCTTGGCTCTTTTGAAGTGCTAAATGTGCATCTTCACTGCAAAAGCAAAGTATTCGGTAAAGCCTCTGATCCAATCAATGGTATGTCTACTCTGGCAGAGGCACAGTGAGCCCTTACTCTTCTATACCATCAAATATGTGTTTTGGTTTGTTTTGTATTTTTTTTCCTGCTGGTTAATCTTGAATTATATTTGTTTTGTAAAAGCTTGGTGACATACCGTGTCGTAGCACCATGCATGGTCTTAACAGGAATGGCTTCTGCTTTCCACTTAGAGAGGTATTGAACAAGTTTTCTGAAATTGAAGTTGGGTAACTTTTAGTCAGCATTTTTAAAAGGCAGGAAACAGTGTTTCACAGGTCTTATAATAATAAATGCCAAGGCAGTCTAGAGATGTAGTAGGTGTTCTATCATTGTGTATTCCTAATGAGAGAAGAACAATGAAAAGTTCTTTAGAGCCTCTAATTATGCAAGTTACAGAACTGGAGCGTTACTTATTTTCTTCTATGTTCTTTTAACAGCCTTCAAGCTTGAAAACATAAGAAAGAATCTGATTCTGAATGGCGACAGTTCATATTTGAGATGATAACAAGGGAACAAAAGCAGTTTTTTTCCAGAGATTCTTTTTAAAAAAGGTGACAGCTCTAGCAGTACAAAATGGATAGTTAGGGTAGTGATCATATCTACTGATGATTTCTGAGGTGGGAAATAGTGAAAAATTTGTAGGGCTATGGTGTGATATTGAAAACTAATCAGCAGCTTGTGCTTGGGAGAAAGTACTATTAGAGAAGAGTGGTTGATCTGGGACTTGGGACTTATGATGAAAGTTAACCATGAGAAGCCATCCCTTTGGCTAAGTGTAAGTGTTAAATTTGCCGTGAACTGATCACAAGGTAAAATGTTGACTCCCTGGGATAAAAAGAGCTTAGGAACAAAGTTTTTTGATGTAAAATATTATATAAGGACTATTGTAACTAAAAACATGGTGAGAAAGATTAAATGTTTTTTACAGGTTTGGATGCAAGAGAAACATAAATAAATAAATTTAAAAAATATCCTAAGACAGTAGTAACAATTCACACTATAAAAATACTACATTTTAATGTGGTACCTAGCTTAATACACTGGTATGTTACATGGGTTCTGAGTAGTAGTATCTACCAATAATAATCAAAGATAAAATTAATACTGTGTGTGAGTTCAAAGGAGAATTATTATTATAAAGAAGCATTCTAGACTAGGATGTCATAGTCTTAGGGGAAACAGTGACAAAGAAAGTGTTAGAAGACTTGTCTCTTGGGTATTATCTAGAATGCCAACAGAATAGTAATCCTGCTTGGGGAGTGTAAATTAGATGCTGAATGGGTAAGTCTGGGGAGACGGGTTCCAGTGTTCAGCTTTGATTATAATTACAAAGGCAAAAATGATAAGTCAAATACTGTGATTGCATAAATGGCTAAAGGAATGTAACTGAGCCCTTTTTTACTGGTATAAAATGTACCCAGGCTTGACAAGGTTGTATCTGGGATACTTGAGTGATTTTTACCAGACTGTGAAATGAATGAAGACTAGAAGGGATATCTGAAATTTTCATTAGTGGAGTTGGTTCTTTTTCGCAAGCTGGACTGCAATGAAAGAATGAGCCAGCTGAGCACAAGGAAGATACCTTGGTTGTTAATAAAATTAATCTGAAGTTTAAGTGTAGAGTTGGACGTTGACACTGAGAAAGTGTCCTCCTTGCTAACAAGAGTCATATTTTTTAAAAAATGACCTCACAACCCAATGTTAGATGATCAGATTCATGAAGTTGGAGTGCACTAAAACCACAAAGCCCGAGTTTTAAATTACTAGATGACTGAAGTGCATGTTTATAAACAAATAAAAAAACTTCTCTGTGAAAAGCTTCAGGATAGCCCTGTGAAAATTTGCTTACTGTAGATGAAAACTGTATTTAATATAAGCTAAAGCCTTCCAAAGTTCCTTAAAGAATAGCAAAGCAAGGGATATGAACAAAGATCTGAATCTGACATTTAGATCTTAGAAGTCCAGGTCGTCTTTTTCTTAGCTGTCTTTAGGGGATGTCAAGTCTAAGTTTAGAATTAGTGAACTAGAACTTTTAGTTTGCTCCTTTATGACTGGGCAGAATTGTCAGAAACTGTTCTTGTATTCATGTAAGTGCAAGTTGGAATACAAGTAGCTGATGGCATGTCTGGATTTCATTGGTTTCCCCCCTTCTAGGAAAGAAAATCCAGAAGAAGATAAGAATTACCAAAATGACTGTTTATGTTTCTCAGGCAAATAGAAATTGATTCCTGGATATTAATACATCAAAAATACACCAATGGGGGGGAAATAAATTCCCAGTTGTCAGATTCTGGAAGGTATTTAGTTATTTCCTACAGTATTCCCAGTGTTCCAGAGTGCCTTTAAAGAGATAAAGTTGCAATTACTTTGACTTTAGACTTTAGCAGAGAGAGATTTTGACACATCTTTGAGAAATACTGAAAATCAGGAAGAAAGAACTTCAGCCAGTTGTGCCTTTATAGAAGACAGTGGAAAAGTTCGTCATATTTGTAGAAATGACTTTGTATGGAATAAAAGAAACTGTTCACAAAGAAGCTACTCAGAATTTGTGTCAAGGAAAAAGGAGAGATTAGTAAAAACTCTCCCTTACAAAACACGATGCATGGATTAATTATAAACTGTAGAAACAATCCAGCTAGTTTTTGATGACAGAATTACAAAGCAGTGCATGAGGCTGTTTTGACTACAGCAAAGTTTTGTGTTCTAATGCATCATGTCATTTTTGCTTTTTCAAAAGCATGCTTGATGATGCATAATAAGAGAACTGTGAAGGATTTTTCTTTTTTTATATTAAACTTTGTTATCCTTTTAGTGTAAGTTAGGATTACACTTATTGGCAATTGGAGATAAGGTGGCATCGTATCCTACGTGGGTTCAGTAGAAGACTAATGTATTGTCGTGGCTTCCTGCTTTGGAGCTGGCTTTTCTCCTGACTGCAACTAGTCATACAAATACATTTTTGAACAAAATGGTTTTACTGAGAACGGATTCATGGAGGAATCCGAAAAGCCTGTGTGCACCAGCTAGGTTTGTAGAGAGAATTTCTGGAATGTATCATGCCAGAGTTTTTCAGAGTAATACAGTCAATGTAAATATTAAACTTGAATATCTGAAATGAAGATGTTCTAATACCAGGTTGCATGTTCCTTGTATTTCAGGCCATAACTTCTGTGCAGAGGGACACAGATGTGGTGAAAATTCAGAGTGCAAAAACTGGAACACAAAAGCTACTTGTGAGTGCAAGAATGGTTATCTGTCTGTCCAAGGGGACTCTGCGTATTGTGAAGGTAAACAAAAGATTCAAAGACCTGTCCCATTAACAACCTACTCAGAAACATAGTATGAAATAAATGTTTGATGAATTTCATTGCAAAGTTCAGTTTTGTGATGGTGAACGTCACAAGGGCCCTTTTTTCATTCATAAATATGGATTGAAGATTACAAGGAGTGCTGGACCATTCAGATTACCTATCTGTGGGCATGCTTCATTGTTGAAGTTGTGCCTTGCCACACCATGGTCATACTGTCGTTAAAATGTTTAAAATATCATTTTTCACACAGTAGCACCTTCCTTCTAAAATGTTTTACGGAGAACAACGTTTTTATAAGATGCATTAATTTAGTAAGTGGGAATTCTGCTGACATTTGTGAGAAAGGTAAGTATGGAGGTGGGCTGAGGCTTGAATATAGAAATGATGATCCACAGTCCTTCCTGAAGTACTTCTGTGGGCAAGGTATTTTACAGAAATGGTTTTCCTATGATACAAGAGAGACCTATTTCTTAGAAGAGTGTAGCTGAGGTACTTCTGTTGATGTATTATTCCATCACAGGAATGAATGCAATGGGGCATTATTCTCCTTTTTGCTCCTCAGTGCTTCCTGGAGCTTGCTATTATTTGTACCCATGATGTACTTATTAAAAACTAAATTGATGAATCAACATACACCACATTCCTTCCTGCCTTTGCATTGTGGGTGTGGTTTTTTTTTTTTTTATAATGCCTTTGTACGTCAGGGTGCAATATTTAATCTTCTGGCCATTGTAGGAAGTTTTGGAACTACTTTGTAAAAAATATTTCCCTAGATTCTCTTTCCAGTAGTACTGGTGATGGAAAGGAGGTGGCATTTTTGACAAGCTGTTAAAATATACTGTAAGAATTGGAAGACAGGATGAAAGAATAAAAAGACATGCATGGACTGGGCTTAAATGATCTCGCTTTCATAAAAAAACTTTTTAGTGTATGTGAACAGAACTGCTTTAAATAGCAGTTTATAAAGCTGTTCAGTAAATTGCAACTATAAATCCTATGTCAGTTGTCTACAAACAAAAACTTGAGTCATCCTATATATGCACTTTCAATGACTGGGAAAATACACATTTCTTAAAGGTTAGGCAGCAGATATACTGTATATAGAGAAATATGTGTACAAAATAACTGTGAGAAGAGCTGCTTTGTAGGTACTGCAAGGAATACTCAGAAATCAGAAGACAGTACAAGGCTCTATCAGCTACGATACAGAATCCAGTATTTGTTCTTTTTTGCTATTTTAAATAAAATAAGTGCTTAGTCTTTTTATTCACCTAGTAGCAGACTGTCCTTTTTTTCCTCTATAGGAAAAATTTAAAGATCTTGACTCAAATAGTTTTGGAGATGTTGGCAGGGCATTACCGATAGTGGTGGAAAAAGAACTATCTTTTTGAAGAAATTACTAGGAATTGCAGCATACCTGGTCTGTGTTGCATTAGAGGGCAAATCAAATCCCTGACTTTTGCGCATGCGGGTGAAACACGAGGGAACAGAACACAACTGCTTTTGCTGCCTGGGACCATGGGATAGATGAGAGCCGTGCTTTCTGTGTGTTGTGAAATTATTAATTTCCTAGATGGAGAGTAGTTATGAGTAGGGAAGAGAAGACCCTTTAGCAGGGAACTGCAGACTGACAAATCAATTAGCTGACTCCTTTCAGCCCTGTGAAGAGCTTCCTTTTGCTCCTCAAGAACAGCTTTCTGCAGAATTTCTTTCTATGCCTCTCTAAATTCATTTCTCTCATCTATGTGTTTAATCTGCTAAAAAGAAACATTTCATAGTTGGCTGTATAATATTCTCAAATGCATGGTGAAGCTGTGATTTAAATAAATTATGTCAAAGGCATGTATCTGAAGGTACAATTTGGCAGGATGTTGGTACAGTATGGGGCGGATTTTTTTTTTTTTTGGTGGAGTTTTTGGATTTCTGTGTGTACTGTGTAAGAGTTAAATCAGCAAAACACCTGAACAGCAAGTGATAAACTTACAAAACATCTATAGAAGCAAGGGAGATACTGTTCTCAGCTATGGTTCTGAATTTGTCTTCTCATTCCTAAGCCTTTAAACTTAAAAGACACGTAAGATTACCATTTCCTCTGAGATGCCAAGGTTAAACTATTTCATACTCGTGACATGTGCTGGTAAGTGGCACCTTAGTTCAGAGTGCTCCAGATCATTAACTTGGAGCTTTCCAGATTTCTCATGTCTTCCAGTGTATTTGAAGGACTTGTGTGTGTGAATTCTAATGGATGGTATTATTTTACCTTACTTATGTTTTTGCTGTTATTTCTGCTCATTCTTATTCATGCAGTTTTATCTTGCTGGACCTTATGGCATCATTTTGATCTTGTAAGATCTTTGAAGAATTGTGTTTTCATCTGCTTTGCTTTTTTGTGTCTTTTTTTAAAAGAATTTTTTAAGAATTCATATTCACATTTGCAGTATGGTGGAAAAAAATGATAAAGATTCTAACTGTTAGAGAGTTGGCATCAGCACATTTGTAAAATAAATAAAATCTGAGAGGCTTTTACTATTCATTCTCAGTAACTACTTTTCAAGTAGTTAGCAGCTCCTCATGTCAAAATATACATACAGGATAACCACTCACTATATGTGTTCCATTTTTGAAATAACATAGATGTGTTTAGGAAAGACAGTTTCAGAAAACAAACAAGTAAATGAAGCTTGTCATGAATAAAGGAGATATGTGGAGGTTCTCTGTGTTCTGTAAAAGCTTTGTTTTCACTTAAAACCAGAAAAGTTAGGGTTGTTTTTTTGACATCTGCCTACTTGTCTTGCACATATGAGACATAATTAGAGCATTCATCATTTGCAGAGATACATGCAGAGATATTTCTGTTAATCGTGTTGACTGAGATTTAACTACTGATGGGGATACTTGGGCACAAGTGTTGAACCAGTGTCCATTTGTCTATGTCATGTATGCATGGATAAATTCTGGGAACTGCACAAGTAGCTAGCAAGTGCCAGTGTCTGAAGGATGCAAGCGTTCAAGTTGTAGCAGCGGGTACACGCTTGCAGCTATGACTGTTTAACACATGACATGTGAGCATTTATGTAGAGGGCTGAAATTTGCATGCGTGAGAGTTAGAAATGACTCAGGAGTTCAGTGGCAAAACCAGGGCCAAAATGGGGATTTCATTTGAGTCTCATGCTGATTCTTCCAGACGTGTTATGTGATGCGTACGACAGACCTGCACATACTCTGTGCTTCTTCGAAGACTGAAAACTCCACAGTCTGTGACTACTTCACAAATACTAATAGGACAGTCTGCATAATGTAAACTAAGAGATAGGAAAGTGTCAGCAAATGGAGAGTCTGAGGCTCAGAGATGAAGTAGGAAAAATCACTCCAAATCAGCTGGAAGTCAGGCTTGTTGCTAGCATGATTATCACTGCTTTCTAGATGCTAACAGGCAGAGAGCCATCTCTTCTGAAAAAAAAAATAAAAAATTGGTGCTATATATTTTATACACAGAATTTTCTGCTGTATATTTCATGGTGAAGAGAAAAAGCAGAATCATTTTTTCCTGCCACATTTCAGTTCTGAATTCTTTATTACCTTCTTAGCTTGAAACATTAACAGCCCTTTTCTACCTGTAAAGTTATGTTGACGCAAAAGTAGTCATTACCTAATTGTTGTCGCTCTCTGATTCATTGTGAGAGCTGTTTAAATCTGAACCTCACAGATAGGATAAATGTGTGCCTCTTCTCCACTGACACGAGTGCACGAAACGAGAACATTACTGTTAACCTTCAGTCCTTGGTACACAACTACTTTACGCCCCCAAGTAACATCTTGTAAAAGTGATACAGTAGCATACCACAAGATGTCTTGTCGTGTTACACAGCATGTGCTTAACTAGTGTCACCAGAGAATGTTCCTGTGATAATGTGGACCAAGGATCCATTGTCTAAAGTGGACCTACAAGATTAATATTCTCATTGTATGATGTGCTTTCCATATATACCTAATTAGGATGACACCTGCTCTCTAGGATGTCTTCCAGCTCTTGATGTAGACTGTAAACAGGCTGTGTGAACCTGAGTTTGTCTTTTAGGAACAGGTAACAAAATAAAGCTATTTTACGAGAATATAAAAAACCAAAACACCTTCTCTAGCAGAAGCAGTCTGTTAGGCATTGGTTAGGACAGGGTATCTTGGGCGTGTCTGCTTTGCTCTCAAAGAGGCCAGATGTTCTGAGGCCAGTTGGAGTGTTGAGAATGCCTCATATCGCCTTTTTTTTTTTTTTTTTTTTCCCTTTTCTCTCCTTTACTGGTAAAGTTGCTTGAGTTAATAGTGACAGGAGAAGATGTGCAAAGAATATATTTCTGAGATTAATTCAGGCAGTAGAGTTAGCTTTCTTACAAAACCTGACCATTGAGGTCACCTTAGTTCTGTTACCCCGACTTAAAGATTTAATGAATTAAATGTTTTAATATTTGTGAAAGATATTCCCATTTCTTGTCCTGGTAGAATGCTCCAGAGCCGCTTGTGACTTTCATTCAGAAGGAACTTGACTAAGTCACTCCTTCCCTTCTGTGCTCCAAACATGTTATTTTAATTTGTTGTTAACAAATTACTGTTCATTTCAAAAAATGTCACGTAAGCTATGAAATACTAGCCAAATTCAGACAACCTGCTCCTTTTATAGCATGAGGAAGAGTTAAGATGATTTTACTGTGTTGACAGATTTTGGGGAGATGGCGTGAAGATGAATGAAAGCTGTGGGAGAAAACAAGAGTGCTCATTTGCCCCTGAGCATGGCCCCAAGCATGCAGCGTGGCCAAAACAGGCCAGCTGTCTGCTTGGTGTGCCGTACCACCGTACCATGGTGTGCTGTACCACCCTGCCGTGCTCTCCTGTACCTTCTGCTCCCTTGCCAGGCATCCAGTCTCCCATCTCCAACAGCCTGCTACTGCAGGTGGCACCAGGAGAGCTGCAGGCAGGCGGTGGGTGCCCTTAGGTTAGAGACATCTCCAGGACAGACTGGGAGCTCTGCTTTCAGGCCAAGACCTCTGAAGACAGACTAGATAAAGCTTTGTATCTCACTCACCTGACACTAAAATTCAAAGGCTAATATCTTTCTTCCTCCTCTTTTTTTTTTTTTTTTTTGTCTTTTATGTGTTTTGATTTAGAGCTCTGCAGGTTATTTGTCTCAGTATTTGAGCTTGTGAAGCAAGAGATCCCATTCTTACTTATCTTAGATCTGTAGAACAATATTATTTCCCAACACAGGAGTGTTGGTTAACTTATGTACATAAGGCTGTCAAGCTCTCAAGCTGAGAGAGAGTAAGCTTGGAACCTCACGATTCTGCTGCTAGTTATTTTAAAACTAAAATCATGTTTTATTTCCTTCTAATTTGTATGTTCCAGGCACATACAAATTAGTGGCCTTTACTGCTTTCTGTTTCTTTTCCTTTGAACTTGATGATGTCACATGCAGTCAGGAAATTCTTTACTGAAAGATAGGTACATAAATATGTTGAAAAATTCTGTTCTGAGGATACGTTAATGTAGATTTAGTCAGAAAATGTTTTCTGAAAGTCACGTAGAAAAAAGTAATTGCAAAATTGCAGAGGAAAAAAGGTGTTTTTTCCATTATATTAGAAATCAGGAAAAATTAGCCTTTTAAGATGAATAATTTAGTTCCAAATGCAAAGACCTTGCTATCAGCATGCTTTCACGAAAAAACAACAATAAAAGTTTACTTCTGTTGCAAAACACAGAGGAACAAGAATATTTTTCATCATACAGTGTGGCTTCTGTTATGGTTCTGAAGATGAGAGCGCTTCATAAATCTTACCTCTAATGTTTAATCCTTTGACTCATCACATCCCGTATGTAAATAGCTGTTTAGTGTGCAGAGCCTTTCAGAAGCAGTTTAAACAGAAAAAGAATAAACCCAGTCTTGCATATGGCCTTCAGAGTAAAAATCTGTTGGCAGTCCACTGAGTTTCCACAGCTGATGTTTTTCTTGCTGTGTAAAGTAAGTTGAATTTTGTTGAATTTTTCCCTCCTCCTCTGTAGTGATTTCATTGCAGCTGTTCTAATTTCACTGCGTTGTGGCTTGGGAGGCGACATTAACATTATGTGGTATCGTATAAACCTTCTGTGTGGCAGTGATGTATGCCTGTGGTTTTGGCTGGTGTCCGTTGACTTGACTTCTGGGTCAACTTTTAATGATAATCCTTCTGTTCTCGAAAAACCAGCCTCACAAGTTGTCCTTATTTCCTGCAGTCAGTACTGTGTACTGTAACAAACATGTTTTGTGCTGCACAGGTGTACATATATGCATACCGGGTACTTCATGAAATTACCTAAAGGTAAGAAAATGGGACAAATGTTGATGGCAAATGACTTTCAAATGCACTGAATATTTCTCTATGCTGAAACCATAGTAAAAAGGAGGGCAGGAGAAGAATCTGAAAATGTTACAGTCAAGATCATCATGTCTGCTGCAAAGACTACCTCACTGGCAGCGTTTCAGTTGGAACCAAGTCTTCACATGAAGACTTCCCCCCCCCCCCCCCCCCCCAAAAAAAAAAAACCAACAGGGAAAAACCCCAACCCACCTCCTATGCCAAAAAACCCAAATGAACAACTCCCCCACCCCCTTCTAATAAACACTTGACTTGATGCCAGGTTGTTTTTTTTTTTTTTTTAAAGTTCACAGTTTCTTTGAAACACGCTACCTTTTAAGACTTCAGTTACCTGACAGTGTCAATTTTAAACTTCCACTGATGTATGTAATCCTATTTATCAGTGGAAGTCCCTTCTGTTGGTAATTATAATGCAAACAGTACATTTGTTCTCCTTGCTGTTTTCATAGAGAAAGTCTTCGTATTTTAAATTGCTACCTTAACCATTACATGAACTCTGTTTCATAGTCACAAGGCAGGCACTTGTCAGTCTCCTGCATTTTGTGAGTTTATGGACTTTAATAAATGAGACTGCACTTTCCTTGTGCTGTGAGCTGCTAGTGGAGGGGACTGAATTAAAACCAAAATAGTACCTTCCTCTTGCCATGTAAGTGCATACATGAAAAGGCAGAGATGATATACTTGCTAGTGGACAGAAAATTGTCAAACAAAATGTTAAAATTTTTATACTAAGAAGATTGAGGAGCTTGTTGGAAAATGATGTTTATGCCTTATATGGCTCTAGATGTATTATCTGTGTATCAAAACTGCTTTATATTTACAAGTATATTAGTTTAAATTCATATTCCAACTACCAAACCCTGGAAAGTGAAATAATGTGCCATCCCCTGGAGTAACTTTAATTCTTTTGGTGTAATGTCATGCTGAGATTTATATGAAAATAGATTTTAATTTCTAATAAGGTAACCATATGTTTTGGAGTTGTTGTAATAAGGTGTCATAAATAATTATGGCTCCAAAGAAATTCAGCCTTGCAACTGTCAGTTCTTATGTTGGTAACTTGCATTTGAATAGTTTATAATCGCTGCTATTAAAGGAAAAGAACCTCTTCGCCCCTTCAGAATGGCAATGAAAATCCTGCTCTAAGGCTGTTGAGATTTTCATACACATGGAGGGATTGGAGATGCTGTCTCCCCTTCAACAAATGCTCTTAAATGTTGGGGTTGCATTCTTCAGAATTGTGTTGGAGATAATTTGATATCTCACATATAAAGCATTGCTTTTTACCTTTTGTCATTTACCAGGAAGAGACTGATCATTTCTAACACAAAACGAGACAATACTGGCCTAGTTCACCATCTGTCTTTAAGCACTTCACTGTCTCTCCAATCTGTATTTGTGCTCAGCCTCCATGATCTTGAGAACGGTCAGTGTTAGGTTTATGATGGGACTAGATAATCTTCAAGGTCTTTTCCAACCTAAATGATTCTGTGATTCTGAGTCTTTGTGTCCACATTCCAGATTTGGGGGCAGGGTGCACTTGTGTATTTTTGACTTTGTGGAGGAGGGGTGGGTAGGAGCAGAAATGGAACAGACTGCCTCTCTTTAGGCCAGCCTTTCTATGACGTGGCTTAGAGTTTATGAGTGCCTCCTAAACTACACTTTCCACTCCAAACTACTTTTTTAAAATAGAACTTTGTCTCATTTTTAGATGGGTTAAAAAAAAGCCCAGTGACATGTTGTTGGCTACTAATTGTGGCAGAATCTGAATAGAAGCTAACCTGTAGTAAGAAAAATCACTGTATGTTCTTTCTGGGTCAGCATCTTATCACAGATACCATTATCTTTACACTACAGCAACCCTTACAGCAAATTGTTCCCACTGCATGTTTCAGCACTGAAAGAGGGAGAAATCCATTCAATAAATGGTGACATGATATGTATGTGCTACTCCTTGGGAGCAGAAAGAGCTCTTGCTGCTCTTTACTCATTAAGCCCTTATATTGATCCTGATATTGCCAAAATTTTCCTCAAGTTATGACACAGTATAGCTCCTGTCACATTTCTGCTGACATCAATGAAGAGGAGAAAAATTTGGAACAGTTTTTATTGGAGTTGCGGCAGTTTAGATCAGGGAAGTGTTTGCTTCAAACACTTGGTAGCAAAGCAAAGAAAAAAAAACTTTTGTTCTTGCAGTGATGATCAGAAGTTTGCTTGTGGTTGAGCTGGACTGTAAAATGCTGAGAAATATTTGCATATAATGAGGAAGTTTTGATTGGACTTGAGTGAAAGCCACTTACCAGTGCTTTTATAGATGTTGCTAAAAATTGCACACTTAGCTCTTAGCACTTAGAGGTTGAGGTGTTGAGGTTTTGCCATTTTCAAAATCTGGAGCCTAACTAGAATTGTTCTAAAAATGACATATGTCTGTGTACGTATATATGCAAAATGGTGTTTTCCTGCTGCAGCATAAAAGCCTTTAGTTATCCAGGATCTGACACAATAGCAACTTTCTCGAGGGCCTGTGAAGTTTAAAAGCAGTTTGGAATGTAAAATCTCCAGAGGTAACTGCCAACCTAAGTTTTTTTAATGATTCTGTTATCTCTTATCCTGTACTGTGTTTTGCATTGAGAGCGCTGGAGGGACATTAGGTATTGTTGGTTCTCTGTGGCTGCCTTTTGCAGTGCTTGGGAATGCAGAGATGGCAACTGTTTTAAATAGTTATAAGTCTTGAAATGAGAAAAAGGTAATGTCTTTTAAATGCTGGTACTTGTAAACATTTTTTCAGCTACTTGAAAGAAACGATGTGTGGTTTTGATGCTCAAGTTGCCTCTCCATTGCTGTTAAAGAATGACTTTGGGGGCACGGAATCCCTTGTCCAAATGGAAGTTCTTGGATAACTTCCAGTTATCTAAGTTTTTGGATAACATGTTGGATTTGGCTTCACTGTGACTATGTGAAAATGCATGTTGTAGATGATGTCATCTACTTGCTTCAATGTCTGTGCTGGCAATGTGCTAATAGAACAGCAGATCCATGTTCCAGGCTGTCTAAATGTAAGTATAAGGTTGTGATGGGCAGGTCAGAAGAGGGAAAGATGTGCACTTGTCCTACAGCAAGATCTATTACAAACTGAAATGAACATCCCCTATCCCCCCATCAATTTTGGGAACACAGGAAAAGTCTTGATTCACTAGAGGACCCATGTCTCAGCCTAGTGAGGTAATGGACACAGTGAAGTATGTGTAGAAATTAATTTTGTTCAGGTTTGTGTATAAATGTTAGAGATTTTGGAAAAAAATAGCATTGAACACATCAGGAACTGTTCTCATTGCTGTGGTGTGTCAAAGAAATTAAAAAAAAAAAATTAAATTGTTTTTTAACCCTTTAAGTAGCTTCAGCTGCTTCTGTACAAGTGGGTCTCAGGCTCTGGTGCCTCTTGACCAGATGCTGAGCTCTAAGCATGTAGAGAATCCTGCAGGACACAGTGGCACTTTGCCTGGCCACAAAGCTTCAGCACTGCATCCTGGGAGAAGGTAACAGAGATGAATGCTGCTACAAAGATGGTAAAAATGAAAGTCTTTGGGGAGCCAGGAAACTTTTGGTGCCCAGAGTCCATAATAGAGGCCACAAATACAGCAGCTTTGCTGCATCCAGAGAAGGACATCTGGCAGATGTTTTGTGTTGACCATGTGTATGATTAAGATTAAAGGCTTTGCTCTACCTAAAGTTAGTTGTGAAATAAAAACAAAAAAAGGGCAACAAACCAAATAACTATCCCCTTCTCCCCACAACTGTTATTTTTTTTTGGAAACTACTCAATGAAATTAAGTTTTTATCCTTCAGTCAAAAAAAAACCCCAACCTAAATGGAAAGATCATCTGCTTTCTCATAAAAATATTTATTTTTTACTATTTTAATAGAAAATGTGTTTCGCCCTTGGTCATAGCATAACTGGGGGCTGTTCCATTAAATATTATCTATTGCCTTTTTCCTTACGTGAATATATTTTGTTTGCAGTAGATGGAAAAACAAAATTGGTTCTAAAAGTACAAGATTCTCTAAATCCATGGCAAATGTCAGTTTATATTGACACATTTTTTCCCGCAAGATTTAGTAAGCGACTTACTGATATGGTTCTGGGTATTCAAAGTAATGTGCATATAAAAACCAAGTACAAAAGTTAAGAAATAATTGGGAAAGACATTACTGCTAACCTAGGACTTTGCTATATGGTTAACTCTCTACTTTCTTTTTACGGTTTCAGCATGCATATTTTGCATCTTTTTCTGGCATTTCTCCTTATGGTTTCTGTTCAGATTAATTTGGAATTGAGTTGTACATCGCTTGTACAGGGTGTGTCTGTATTAAGTGCTATCTATTCTGAATTTATTAAGAGGCATTGAGTTTCTGACGTTATCCAGATGTAGTAGGGTTACACAGGCATATAGAAATTTTAATATATCTCTTTCTGCTCACAACTGAAATAGACACATACTTGTTTTATGTATTTGTATTAAGTTTTATTTTCAAATAATAAATCAATTCCCTGTTTTTTTCAATGCAATTCATTTATGGAAACACATTTATAAATTTAATTAAGAAAAAGAGCAATATATTATTCTTTTATTGTACTGCACGAGGAGCTGTAGTTGAAATGAAACTAAAAATGAGACTGCTTTCTCCAACTGCACTGTCCCAGTTAGAAAAGGAGCTTTACCTTGGGCCTTCATGGATGTAGGACCCATATGTTTCCTGGTCTATATCTGTGCAGGTTTCTCTGTTTTGGTTTGCTGTCTGGAAACTGGAATGATAGTGTTAACAAAATCCTTTGTTGTCTTGCTGGGGTATTGTGAGATTTATTGGGTGAAGGTAATTGGAAAGGGACAGCACGATAATACTGCAAAACTGGCTGAAGTATGTGAAGAGAACGAAGAAAACTGCTTATATAGCAGAAATAAGTTTTCTTTTTTTCCTTTTTTTTTTTTTTACTAAATATTATTGACAACTGAGGAAAGCCATTCTATAAAATATTCATGTACATATTTAATTTTTAGAAAGATAATTCCTCTTAGTCTGTAAGATTTTTGACAGACAAATCAATTTCATTTAGGTGGGTAGCTACCTCTAAAAAAAAAAAATCTCTCAAAAAGTGCATTTTTCTAAGACATCTACCTCTATTTAGTAATCTGCTGCTTCATACCTGTATTTTTGTGGAGGCTGAAGAAAACAGTGAAAAAAAGTTAGAAAAAGACTTTGATTAAAGTAATTGAAAATAGTAGAAAAGCATGGACAGCATCTATAAAGATAACTCTTACACTGATGTTAATTTCCTGTTGATTTGCTGACTCTTACAGTATTTTTAGGATTCCAGATTTTTTCCAGAAAGTTACCTTACGATTTTTCCAGTTAGTGTATCTGTTCTTTATCTCTAAAGAGTAAATTTTTGGGTGTTGTAGAAATTTTTTCACTGTCTGTTCTTCTTAGCACTTTCTTTTAATTTCTTCCTTTCATTTCTAGATTAGACATCTCAGTTTTCCTTTTCACTATTGATAGTTTCTGATTAATTGAGTTTTATTAACCTATTTTTTTTTTTAATTGGTTGTGTTGAAGATGTTGCTGTGTTTATATCTTGTCCTGAACTCCCTCACTGAAGCTGTCTGTGCCTCATACCACTTGTCCCTGTAGGGATAACTGTGCTTCAGTAGTAGAAAATTATTTTCTCTCTACTTACAGGCTTAAGAAAGTGCTTGAAAATGATTAGGATGAAATTGGCAATGCAAAAATTCCTTTTTATCTCTCATCTTCCTTAGGATTGTTTACCTCTCATCTTCATTTTCATTATTTTGTTTCCCTAATTCTTATGACTCATATTTTCCCTTCAAGCTTTCACCAGAGAATGCGTCTGTGCGTAGTGGTAGCTATTAGTGCTGAGATAATTATATGAATACACAGTAGCATCTTCAGACATGAATGTGAGTTAGTGTTAGCTCAGAGACATGCTGTGTTTTGCAAAAAGAGAGAAGATCTAATTTGCAAAGAGTTTGCACTGAAAAATTGCTGCTTGCCTCAGGGCTGGCTCGAGGCATAGGCAGTGGAGGCAGTTTCCCAAGGCAGCAGACCTCCATCATGACAGGTTGACCATGCTCTTACTCTTTGTTTTCTATGTGTTAGAGCCAAGACACAGGACTTAGTGGTGTTTCTGCTGCCCAGGGAAGAGATTATAAAGTAGGGCCTGTCACTGTGGCGGATGTTCAAGAAGTAGCTGTTGCCTTTTCCACTTTTTCTGTTTCCTCGGTAGCAGATCACTCAGGCCTGTCTTTCCTTGCTTTCCAGTCCGCCATCCATAAGGCAGTAAAAATCAGTTTTGTGCAGAATTGATTCAGTGCTTCGTGATGTCATGACCACGCTGGTAGTTGGCTTACATAGGATGCTATGGCAGCTTGAAATTGCTGCTGATGCATTCCCATTTCCAGGAGTAGGAACAACCCTGATTATTTTCTCTCCCTGATGCTCTTCCTTACCACATAGAATATGGGTTTTGGTTTCCATTGTGAGTTTCTTAGGCAAAAAGAATTTTGCAGTACTTACATGGATTTGTATCTTTCCTTAAATGACAAAAAGGAAAATTGGGCAAGCACGAGTGGATTGAGAGCAGCCCTGCAGACAAGAACTTGGGGATGTTGGTGACTATGAGCCAGCAACATGCCCTTGCAGCTCAGAAAGCCAACTGTATCCTGGGCTGCACCCAGAGCAGTGTGGGCAGCAGGGCGAGGGAGGGGATTCTCCCCCTCTGCTCTGCTCTCGTGAGACCCCCCTGCAGTGCTGTGTCCAGCTCTGGGGGCACCGACATCAGAAGGACACGGACCTGCTCGAGTGGGTCCAGTTGAGGACACAAAGATGGTTGGGGGATTGGAGCACCCCCCTCTGAGGACAGGCTGGGAGAGTTGGGGGTGTTCAGCCTGGAGAAGAGAAGGCTTCGGAGGGACCTTAAAGGAACCTTCATGGACTTAAAGGAAACTTGGGGAGGGACTCTATCAGGGAATGTAGTGATGAGACAAGGGGTAACAGTTTTAAACTGAAAGACAGTAGATTTAGATTAGATGTAAGGGAGAAATTCTTCCCTGTGAGGGTGGTGAGACACTGGCACAGGCTGCCCAGAGCAGCTGTGGCTGCCCCCTCCCTGGAAGGGTTCCAGACCAGGTTGGACGGGGCTTTGGGCAACCTGGGCTGGTGGAAGGTGTCCCTGCCCAGGGCAGGGGGGCTGGAACAAGATGATCTTTAAGGTTCCTTCTAGCCCAAACCATTCTGTGATTCTATTTAAGAACCACTATGTTGGTAATGAAATGTTTCCTCCATTTGCTTGGGCACAAGTGACATTAACCTTTGCAGGTCAGGCCTTTTGCTCTGTTCTGGAGCTTGATTTAACCTGTTACCCCTTAGGTGACTTTATTTGCTTTTTGCCTTTCAGTCTAGCTAGCTGAATCAGTGCTATTGTGAAAAGGTCAGCAGCAATCTGAAGTGCATTCAGTTTGTGAAAGAATGTGAGGCACCATTTCCAGTCTTTCTGTTCTACGAGAATCAATTCAGAGCCTGGCACTGCCACTATGTGTGATTTTCATCTAATGATTTTTCTGTACAAACAGTAATATCAAATTGGGCTAAAACATGACACACCTTTGTGACTGGTGGGGCAGCTGATGCTTGACAACACAACAGCTGCAGTGCAGCAACATACCTTTTAGTAATTAGCACCTTGCTGCTTTTACTGTCAGTGCTGTCCTAACTAAAAGGCTGCAAAACATTGGAGTTATAAAGACATACAGCTTTTGACATACACTGTTGTGGTTGCCAGGAGTACTTGGTTTTATGTCGTGGGTACATGGGGAAGGTGGCAATGAAGTCTGAGTGCTAACAGATTCTGTCAGTTTTTTCTTTGTTAGTATTGGCATTATTGGATATTCATTAATGTGCAACAGATGATGAATGTGGAGGTGGACCGAACTATCCTCTCTCATTAAACATTTGGAAACAAATGAATTTCTGGTTCAGGTGAGCAGAATTCTTTTTTTCTTAGTTAACATGATATAAATAGCTGGAGCTCAGTTCCATCTATTTTGCAGTTCACCTAAACGTTGAAATGAACTAATGAGGGACATGGAAAATAGAACTGTATTTTGGACTACATGGGAATCTGATCAATACGAATTCCCCTGAGCTATATCTGTTTTGTGCTAGATTCCCATTGATTTTGTAAACATTTTAGCATTAGTCATAATCCCTTTTGCATATAAATCATTCCCCAGTAGTTTTTCCTGTATTTTAATTAATTCTAAAGTGACTGACTTGAGAACTCTTTGTTTAATGGTACTACCAGAACAGAGAACTTCTCCCTCATTTTTTTCACAGCCTTAATCTGACCCCTGTGAAATCAGTAGGCATATTGAATTCTCAGGAATTGGTGATGCTGAGAAAACTTGAGGCAGACAGAAAGTGTCAAAGTTAGAAACCGCAAGAAAATCAGAGATCTTGAGGGAAAATCAACCCATTTGTAGTATTTTCTTTTTTTAACTTGCATGAGTTTCTGTTACTGTTGATAACTCCCCATCCTTCAGAGAAAAGACTTAAAGGAGACTGAGATGATTCTTCTGGGACTGGAGAGTTGGGATGCGAGTATTACACCATCATTCTGATTTAAGGATACAGGGGGCATGAGCTGTCTATTCCCTTTCAAATTGCATTAGTTGAAAAAAATCTGCTGAATCTATAACCTCACTGATTGGTGCAATTTCTTTGACTTAAGTCTTGGAAAAGAATATTAAGTTGAAGAGAAGATACTGATTTTTTTCTGTTGTGACATCAAAATAAGTATCCAACAAGTAGCATAAAGCTGGCACTGTTATTCCTTGAAAAATATATCTAGCAGTAAGGAGATATTTTGGCCTATAAGACAAAAAGACTATATCATCTATTAAACTGTTTGGAGCTAGAGGGGATAAAGTGAGTTAGGGCTGTCTTAACTGCAGCAGCATCAGATGCTATTCTGATATTCCTGATTGGGGATGAGTTTAAACCCTAGGGGAATTTTGTTTGAACCTATGTCAGTTGTATGACTTATCACAGGTCGGTTTTATGTAGTGGGGCATATTAGATTGTTGCTTGGCTGTGTCAAGAAAAAAATGCTTCTTGAAAAAATTGAGAATATACTTTTGTTGCAGGTGTTTAACCAACAGCAGGACTGAACTGCTGTGTAATGCTTAGCCGAATTGTAGGAATAATATGATGTTATGGTAGGCATATATACCTACCGTATCTCCTGTAGGTGTATATGTCTACCATATACCTACAGGATATAGCCTGTGTATGTATATAAGTATATATATAATGAAGTTAAACTGAATCAGTGTGCTTGTGGTGTGCCACTAAAGTCTCCGTGTTTTGTTTTTTTCTAGTTTTATAGTTAGCCTTCCTTAAGAGATGTCACTGCAGTTTTAAGGTAGCTGTAGGATGCCATTGTAGTCTTGGGATCTTTTTCTTACTCATGATTAGATATATCAGTAAGTGAGTGTATATATCACATGGCATGGGAAGATCTAAAGATAGAGGAGTTACATATGCTTATAACTGCTTTTATTTCTACAGTGTCTGGGACTTATGTTTCTGGATACAGTCTATCACTGTGATAGGTGTTATTCAGATGTATGATAAAAATAGGATTCATTTTCCAGGAGGCTTTATAACCTAAGTGTAAGACAAGAGACCGTGTTTTAAGTGGGAGGAAAAAAATGTGGGAATGTGGTTTGAAGCTGAAGTCCTAGAACAGCTTCCTTTTTGCTCAAGTAAAATCCTGCTTTTTTTAAGTGGATGCTTTTGGCTTTAAAATTTATTTTTGTAAACCTAGAATAATTCTGTTGACACGCATTGGTTGTGGTGATGAAAGTAAGGCTGAGGCATATCTCTCTGAAAAGTAGGAAGTTTCAGTAAGTTCTTAATTCATCGAGAGCTGTCAGCCTCTACAGAAGACTTTGCTCCCAAGTGAGGAAGTCTGGGATGCCCAGGTTAAGATGAGGTCTCAGCAGGGATTTTCCCTCTGCCCTGCTCCACAGGGCCGGCTCCCTCCTCACCCGAGGGAGAGCTGCAGTGTGGCATAGTGCCCCGTGTCAAACACTGTCAGGAGATAACAACAGCAAATCAGAGACGGCTGAAAAAATGCAAAAATGTGGAACTCATTGCAGTACACCTTGAGCTGAACCATTTGTCAGGGCTTTTAGGCATCACGAAAAAGGATTATTCCAAGGAGGTTTTGAAGGGAATGTTATGCTTGGGGTGATACTGTTAATGCAAAACTAATCTCGAGTGCAATGGGAGAGACTAAGTGACTCTGCTTGGTTTTTGTTTTGTTTTTTTTTTTTTTTTTGTAATGGATTGTCAAAGGTGACTGTCATGATTTAATTCTAGTTAGGAATCAACCTCTTGGCACCAAATGAGTGATTATAGGTAAAATAGGAAGAGTACATGATAGCCCTTGAAGACAAACTTGGTAGAAAATGGCAGATCAGTCAAGGAAAGTATAGAGAAGGTATGATTAAATCTGCTGTTGAATCTAAATAATGTGAACTTGGACTCGCACATTGACTTTTGTGGCTTCATGTGATAGAACTGAAAAAATTGCTGCGTAGGGCTGCTAAGTACAGTTTGGTATGTCCTTTCCGTGTGTTGGTTTTGCCTGGTTGGCTACTGAGGAAGAAGCTAGAGCTGAAAGCCGTTCCCTGTTACACTTCTGGTGACTCTTCTGATCTGAGAAGCACCGTTGGTTCGATTTGGGATGACTCCTCTGCAGCACCCAGCTTCTTGCTTTCTCTAACGTTTTTGGGCTCTGGTGTTCAGCTCGGTAGTCAGTATGCTGGTTAACTTTTTTGCTTGTGAGCTGGCTTGTGATTGTGTGCTGACATGATAGTATATGCATGGATGAAGTATGATTTATTAAAAGTTTTAGGAGCTTTTTCCTGTGAGTATCTAGCACTGTAGTGCAAGAGAACCCCAGAGCAGAGTCAATACATAGGCAGGGATTATGCTTGGGTTACAGCTGTGAAGTATTGAACTGAACATTGCCTAAAGAGTTCAGATGAATTCTGTCTTAAATGCAGTGTTCTGTTCTTATGTTCCTCTGCATTTAGAAGCCAACTTTTTAAATATTTCGCCATCATGGTTGGCTTGAATGATATGTGAATAGTGAGATGTAAGCATGAGGATAAATGTTAGTGTATGATCAAATCATTATGTTCTTCACAGTTTGTGTTGTGCGTTTCCGTTTAATGACTGCAAGTACCTCACACCAAGTTTCCTGCATTTCCCTCCATCACCTTTTTTACCCCTGTAAAAGAGCGAGTGATGTTTGTTCATTACCTCAAAGTCACTTTGTTGTGATGAGGAGCAGTCTTCAAGGATGTTAATACACTAAATGTGAAGGTACTAGAAAAAGTGTTCTAAGCTTTCATTATGTGAGTTGCTGATTTATGAAAAGATGCATCGTCCATAGCTGCATGCATGCTCATACATATTTATACACTAGTATATTTTAGATGTTAGCTACATCTGTACCTTTAGGCTGTTGTATCGTCTGTTGTAATCATGTTGCAATAATTAAAACATCAGAGAAACAAACAAACAAAACCTCATTTTAGTGTAATAGACCTTATGATGCCTGACAGATAGAAGTAATTAATTTTTGCATGAAAAGCTTACAATGGGAATGCTGTCAGAACTGCACTAGCCAAACTGTGTGTCGAGGAGGCATTAAGTACACTTGAACTGCATGGAACTTACTGATACAGGACACATTTGGATTTCCTTGTTTGCTCCTTTCCAGTATTTTATTGTACTGAGAATCTGTGGTTTCACATTTGAGCAAAGCCTTGTTACTCACCACCTGCTTTCATTGCATTGTTTACTAAATTGTCATTTACTATAAATGAATATCTTTCCTTTCAAAAGGTGCCAGTCATGGTTTTTTCAACATCTCTCATCAAACTTGATGCAAATCCCAGACTCTTACTGTTGTTTGGACAGGTTAGCTGCGTAAACTCTCCATCAGTTAATATTTTTCTGATACGCTTCATGATTTTAGCTGAGATTTCTGAGAACTTTGCTGTATCCTGTGATCAGCATCTATTTTCTCTAAAGCGTGCAGTTTTAGTCACTGGCCCTAGAACTAGAAGAGAATAGTTAAACATTCTGCTTTTAACTGTGCTTGCCTTACTGTCTCTAGGTGGGCATGGTGTGAGAATTGAAGAGCTATTTACAAGTGGTTTAAGCAGAATACAAATACTTTTCCAAGCCTTTTATCATGATTTTTTTCCATCATCTGTGCACTGACATTTTACTAATGTCTTATTTTTCAAAGTTACTGAAAAGTCTTCCTAGTCTCTCCATGGGCTCCTTAAATTCCACTTCTAGTGGTACCAGAGCTCAGTGTGGTCCCACAAAAGCAGCAGCTGATTGCTGGGGCCCAGCATTGTTGTGTTGCCACAGTTCCCTACATGCTGGATCCCAAGAACGCGTCTCCCAGGGTACCTGGAGCCGACTTCACAAAGCAGTAATGATACAGCAACTTGCCGATTGCCATAGGGACAGAAGCAGTGCTCGCAGCCAACATATTTAAAAAAAAAAATAATCCCTTCTCTCCTGTTGACAAAGCAGATGAAAAAGTGCAGTATGTGCAGAATAAATGATACTTTCTTATAAAAGAAAACTATACTTATGAGTATAATTGGTCACTGTATTTTTTTCTCCTGACAAAAAATTAGGTAAACACTCGATGAGCTATTTGGTATGATGTTGTGGTTTTGGCTGGGATAGTTAATTTTTCTTCTTAGCAGCTAGAATAGTGCTGTGTTTTGAATTCAGTGTGAGATTTGGTACCAGAAGAATGTTGATAACATGCTGATGTTTCCAGCTGTTGCTAAGAGATCAAGGACTTGCCAACTCCCCGTGTCCTGCCGGTGTGCAGGTGCACGTGAAACTGGGAGGGAGCATGGCCAGAGCACCAGACCCAAACTGGCTGATGAAATATTCTGTATCATGTAATATCATGCTCAGTACATAAAGGAGGGGCAGCCAAGAAGGGGAAGGGGTTCTCTGTTGCTTCCAGGATGGCAGTTTCAGGACCTTGGTATTTCAGGATCACTGGCTGGGAATGGGCTGGGTATCAGTCAGTGGATGGTGAGCAGTCGCACTGTGCATTACCTATTTGTACTTTCTGTTATTGTTTTATTTTATTTCAATTTTTGAATAGTTTTTATCTCAATCTATGAGTTTCCCTTCACCCCTCCAACCCCTTCCCCCGGACGGGGGGGTGAGTGGTTGCGGGGTGTTTGGCTGCCAGCTGGGTTCAAACCATGACAGACCTTTCTGGCACCCAACACGGAGCTCGAGAAATGTGACAAGGTAATAATTGGGAGAGGTAACAGGTGAAACATGGACCAAACCCTTTTAGCAGAATGATCCTGGGAATTTCTGTTGTAATTTTGGTGGAGGCATGAGGGTGGATTTTGTGGATTGTGCTTTGTATTTTGATAATGTTATTTTTATGTTGTTGTGGGGAAGTTGTTTTTGTGTTGATGTGAGTGAAGTTTGTGAATATTGTCTTGTGTAATGAATGTGAATTTTAAGGACAGTTCTTAAATATGTGATTTGCAGAGACAGCGGGTGGAATGTGTTCAGTTCGTGTGTGTGTGGTGGGGTTTTTGGTAGTGGGGGAGGGAGCTACAGCTGTGGCCCCTGCGAGAAGCTTCTTGAAACTCCTCTGGCTCCAAGTCAGACCCACCTCTGCACCAAGGCTGAGCCAGTTAGCGATGGTGCAGCACCTCTGTGATGACATATTGAAGAAGGGGAACCTGAGAGTTGAAGTTGGAGTTGTGGGGAGGTTGCAAGGAGGACAGCTATGTGAACACTGAGGTCAGTGGAAGAAAAGAGGAGGGAATGGGGGAGGTGCGTTGGAGCAGAGACCCCCCCTGCAGCCTGTAGTGAGAGGACAGGCTGTGTCCTTGCAGCCTATGGAGGTCCAAGGTGGAGCAAATGCCAATCTGCAGCCCGTGGAGGGCCCCATGCCGGAGAAGGTGGCTGTGCCCGAAGGAGGCCGGGATCTGAGGGAAGCCCCCACTGTTGTAGTTCAGCACTGGGAGGATTGCAGCATGCGTGAGGGACCCACACTGGAGCAGCTCAGGAAGAGTTGCATCCTGTGGGAAAGACTCATGTTGGACAGAGAATGTTCGTGGAGGACTGTCTCCCATGAGAGGGACACCATGCTAGAGCAGGGGAATAGCACGAGGAGTCCACCCCTGAGGAGGAAAAAGCAGTGGATTGACCATAACCCACCCCATTACCTGCCCCCTGCGCTGATGGTGGAGGAGGGGGTAGAGATATGAGGAGCAAAACTGATCCCTGGAAGGAGGGAGGGGTGGGGGAAGGTGTTATTAAGATGTGGTAATGCTTCTCACTGTCCTGCTCTGTCTGTTGAGTGGTGGTGGTGTTAGTGTCTGAGTTAAATTGATGTTCTTTTTCTTCCCCTAAGGAATCTGTCTTTTTTCCTCTGACCATAATGGGTGTGTCATCCCACCCTGTCCTTGTCCTGATTCCTCAGCCTTTTGCTTTATTCTCTCCTTCCCAGTCCTGAGGAGGGAAGGGATGAACAAGTGGCTGTGTGGTGCTCAGTTTCCCTCCAGGCTCAAAACACGACACATGATTAAAACACCCAAGCATGGCTCTTTTGAGTCCGTAAGGCAGACTTGAATCAAGTTGTCTAAGATTTATTATGACACTTCAAATGACAGTAATTTGCATATCTCAGGTGACAGCCTGGGTCATTGAATGTTAGTTTGACTGAACTTAAAAGTCACATGAAATACTGCTTTAAGGTCAGCAAATTAGGTTTTTGTGGGAATGCAATATATAGTAATCAACTATTATTAAAATCAGAACAGGACTTGTCTACTGAGAGTTCCGTGATGTGGCTGTTGGAATGAAGTCTTTCTCATTTTGTTAATGTTTCTTTCTCTCATCATGAGTGTGTTATTCTGGTGTTTTGAAACATGTGGGTGTAGATTGAACAAAAAAAAGTATACAAAAGGTTTTTTTAGGTTCCTCAGCTAAGCAATGCCTCTATGTTTGTTTCTGCAAGGGATGAAAGGTCTCACAGCCTTCTTAGGACCAAACTTTTTGTATCCAGTAAATGCTGTGGTGCAGTTAAATAAGAATATGCTATATGAGGAGGAGAAAATAGTTGAGTTTTTCTTGTGTACAAATAGTGCACCTGTTACAGCATGTGATGAAAACGAGTGCAGTGTAAAGAAAATGTACAATTCTCACGTTAGAGACCAGCTGTCAGTCCTTTTCCCTTGCCTTGGTAAGTGCCCTGACCATTGGCCTTAGCAGGGAAATTTCACTCTCTCCTGATGAATCTTTTTATGAGCAAACATAAACCCAGTTCGAACTTCACCTGCAGACAAGTTTGCTCTGATTGTTGGGATGGTGGCCAGGGAAATGGCAGTGTGAATCCTCTAAAGTGGAGGAGTGACCTGGATGCTCAGTGTGTCTGAACGCATTTAATGGTTGGGCTGTTACACAAAGGGAAGAAGCTGCTTTTTTCTCCCCTGTATATTGGAGGGAAAAAAAAAAAAAAAAAGAGAAAAAGAAAGTTGTCGCCTTTTGAGAGAGAGAAACAGAGAGGATCAATCCCTAAAGATGCTTCAGCTCTTAATCTTCAATTTAAATCCTTAAATTCTCATGACTTTAATGGGTGTTTTAAGTGCTTAAGTAGGAATTAGGAGCCTACACACTTTGTCCCATTGTGCCTATGTTCTTGGGAAAACGTGAGGTGGAGGTAAGTGTCTCCCTGGTGAATGGAGTGAGGACTCTAAGCCCACCTCTAAGGTGGGATTTGGGCTAAACCCTTGCAATTACATTTTTTTCATCAACTAACATGGGCAGCTTCCTGCTCAGCAGGCTCACTGAGGTGATTCCTATGCTGTGAACTGCCCTACTTTTATACATGGACCCTGGGTATCTACCTCAGGGTTACAGATTTTGGTCTAGAAACCAGACACCTATACATCTTAGGGAGCTGGTGATAGTTACATGGGAGTGGTGACTTCTAAAACAGCAGTTTGGACCCAAGCATTCTCTGTGTCTACCTCTATGTTATTTGACTAAATAATTATAATATTTGGAAAGATTGGGTGCATAAGAGATGAATTGTCCTTATTAATAGCCTAAGGAATAAACATTTGCAGTAATTATTTAAGGATAGCACAGTGTAGTACTCCTTTTGGCCAGCTCAGCACAAAGAACAAAATGTGGGCACTAGTTTAGGAAGGTGAATCAGTGTCTATATCCTTAAAGATGAGGAAACTAAGATGAAGCAGCCAAGCCTTTTATGAGACAAGTTGTCTATTGAACAGGTCACTCAATCCAGCAGAAAGAGTTCATTAACATACATATCAATAAGTAAATTCAATAGATGTGATTTATGTTTGTGCTCATATTATGAACTGATGCACAGACAGTTTTCTCCGCATGAGAGACAAATCTACCTTGAGAATAGTTCTGGTTTAAGATCTTAATTTAGGTGCACAACAGACGATCATGACATTCTAAAAGTTAAAGCAAAATTTTTTGGAGAATTTGTTGTAACGTTTGGAGAAATTTTAAGGACAGGTGGGCGACCTCCAGATTATATTTGAGTGATGAATCACTTAGATGAATGTGGTGACCAACTGAAAGATTGCTCATGTGCTTGCCAGCTTAATTTTTGATGCCTGTAGTAACATCCTTGAAAACTTTGTAACCCATCATCTCTACTGATATTAGTGAAAGAAGAAGGTAATAAGAAATGAGTACACGAAGACCAGGTGCTTTCTGTGTGCAGAAGTTAAGGAAATGCCCTGTGCAATACTTGACTACTGTCCTTAATCTTTGGATTTAAATATTCACAAGTGAGGCCCCACCCAGACAAAGGAGAAAAACCACATGACTGAGAACTAGAAATTTGCATCTGTGGGTGCCCTGGCGTTGCTTGTATGAAAAGGCAATGTTGTAATTACCTGTGTTGATAGTACAATCGTGGGTAGATGATTGGTGGTATTAGAACCAGCAAAACCCAGAAAGTAGAAACTTCATGTTGAAACAGAAGACACTGGAATGTGGTGTTATGTTAGAAAGAAAGAATTTTAATTTCATCAGACCTATAATATTCAGCTGTTTTATGGCTCATGCTTCATTTACTGTCTTCGTTAAAGGCTGAGTAACTTTATATCCTAACTTGAAAAAAATTCAAAAAAAGGAAAATTGAAAATTGTTTGGCTCGTAGTGTTTATAAGCTTGGTCGTTTGAGTTCTTTTATTTCCTTTGAGAACAGAATACTCTTTTCTTAATGCCAAGTTTCAAGAGCTGGATTTAAAAGTGCTATTCTTTACCACCTACAGAGATCCAAGGTCTTTTAGAAGTCCTTCCAGATTTTTGTGAATCATATGTAATAGAATATTAGGGACAATTTCACAGCACAGAGTTGTTGTCTATACCATGTTTTACCCATTAGAACAATGTCTAAGCAGAATCCACACCAGTACCTGAGATTTTGTACCTGTTTTCACAAATTAGCACCTACTCCACTACTTGTGTGGCCTCACCTCTGTAATGAGATCTAAGAGTTGTAAAAATACCAGTAGATGTTCCACCCATACATCAAAGATGTCTTGGTGTTGAAGTCAGGTCCTGAGGAACTGAATACAGTTCCTCATAATTTCTTGTAATTATTACCTCAAAAGGCTATTTGTGGATCTTCTTCACAGGGAATTTAAAGAGAGAATTTTGTGTGGAAGGGAAAAAAGACTGTCAGTACTTTATCTTCTGAAACGCACTTTTTCAGGTCCATGCCGCTACTTCCCTTTTTGCTTATCCTTTAGTATGTTCAGCTTAAACTTTCATGAGTTGTACAAGATTTCAAGAGCTGATTGTGAGTATGATCATCCCCTGTTTAGGCTGAGAATGCTCAGATGCGCTGGCAGAGCTTTGTAGCTGTGAGAGTGAACAATAACAGTAGTTGGTTTCACTTGTAATTTCCTTCCTATATTTTTGTATCTCCACTTATGCTTTTACAGGGAAAGCCAGTGCTGAAAGATAGGAAACTGGTGTGGGAGATCAGTATGGTACAGTTTGGTTGCTCAGCAATGGATTAGTTTAACAAAAACAGTTCCTGGCAGATATTTGCCTGACCTTGTCTTAAAAAACCCTCTAGAGATGGCAACTCTACAGCTTCCACTTAGAAATCTTATGCGTTGGTGCTCTTACCGTTAGAAGACCTTTTCTAATCCTTACTTTGTGCTGCAGTCTCAATCCTAATTTAATAGGATAGTTCAAAGCAGATAAAAGAAGGAGGGTCTAAAAGAGTCAGTGTTACATCTGAGGGTCCAATGAGTCAGTATCATACTGTTGCAAAATTAGGCAAGTTCCACCATGAAAGAAGTACAAAACATAATAAATCTTTTTGCTCCCCTCAGCGCTGTCACACATCACTTGGAGCATTTCCTCCAGATTTGGACACTGCATGTCAGATTTGGATTTACTGGAAGAAGTCTACAGAATAAGCAGATGTTAAGCTAACATAGTTTTTCACTGAAAGAGCTGGTGGTGGTAGGCTATTAATGAGGACACATCGTAACAACCTTCAAATACATAAAAGGCTGCTGCAGTGAAGTACAGAATAGTCCTTTTTAACCCTTGTGTATGTTGTGAGGGTTTTTTATTTGTTCTGTCAGATGTTTTGCTGGAAAAATAATCAGTCTCATTTGTTGCTCCCACCCAGTATCAGTGTAGTTTATTATCTCTGTGTAGGTGTATTCTATTTTTAAAAAAATTATTTCTCCATTTTGTCAAGGCAGCTTTGAATTCTTATGTCCACCAACATTCTTGTAATTCCTGCCAGGTTAACACTGTTGGCAAATGTTGTCTGTATACTTTTTATTTCATCATCCCCGTGAAAGCACTGAATAATCTGAGAGTCAGGATGAACCCTGTGGAAACAGTGCTTAATAATATTGAGTTTGATTAGTAAAACAAACACAGGCTTCACACACAGTTCAGAATTTCTTTTAGAACATGATGTATGTCACAAGAAATCCTTAGAGTGTTAGCTAATCTGTTAGTGTCTTGAAATAACTCTAGAGTCTTTAGTGACAAATGAAAGAGGAGCAGGGCTAAAACGCCCCACATCCCGTCATGACTAAAATAACTACCGTGCTAGGACTTCCAGATAATTGTTCATACTCACCTCAGAATATATTTTGTATTAACTGTGTCCATTGCTGTGTAAATGTCCAGGTGATCACTGCATTCTTTGGGGGAGTTATGAAGGTGGATGCTCAGCCAATGTAACTGAGTCATTGCTTCAGCATCTGACTCCAGTGTCCCAGTTCAGCCAGCTAAGTCAGCCTTGGATTAGCTTTTTATCTTGTCAGTAGTCCCATTGAGTTAGCTGGAACTACTCAGGTGCTTAAAGTTGAAAACATGAAGTGCTTCACCAGCCTGTACCTTTGCACTTTATGACCGTTAAACACTTTGAAGATGTTTCTGTTGAATGAGGATATTATCTTCAAAATTTTCAGCTTTGTGGGATCTTGACTTTCTGAACTTCAGCATTAGAAAACTCTTTTGTACGTGAAACTTAGAATAGCTTGCAACTCCTACTAGCTGCTGTAGCTCTTACTATAAAACCTTCTTTTTAGTGATGCAGAGAAAATTGGAGCCATCTTTATACTATGAAGAAGCTGTATCTTAATTTACTTCCCTTGCGCCCTTTCAGTTATTGTTGAACAACGTTGTATTTGTCATCAGCATCATCAGTTCTTAACTTAAGTTCACACCTCTGAGCAGTTTGGAATTTTAAGCATTGTGTCTAAGAGGAATTAAAGTAGATTAACTCAAGATACTGGTGAAGATGGGTAAAGATCCTTCTGCATATTGAAGACTGACTGGACTCAGTTGTGACTGTCAGTCTTGGAGCTTTGCTGCACTGCATTGTTAAAATAAAATAAAAAAAATCTTACGTCTTCTATGTAAGCAAGTGCTATTGATTGTAGATGCCACACACTTTTAATAACGTGTGAGGTAGATAGCACAGTTGCAAGTTAAACAGAAGTTGCATGTGTGAAAATATATTGAAATATATATGTGAAAAAAATAATCTTTGTTCAGAATGCCTAAAAACCAGTTGATTTAAATATCGGGTTTTTGCACCAGTTCAGTGTTCACCGCTGTATGTGGCTTAAGCTTTTTTCATTTATAAATTAAATAAAAAATTCAAAGCCCCGATGAACGCTTGATTCAAGAATTGCATACTAAAATATGGTTGAAAGAAAACATTTTATTTAATTGTAGGTGTCTGACACAGTGATAAGAGGTTCAGTCAACACAGTAATTGTACATATTAATCATCTTTCATGTATGGTACCTGCTAATAGCAAGTGTCTAATAGTATGTAAAACTGTGGTTTTAAAGGAACTTGAAGACCTAGGGAAGAAAAAAACCTGAGAAATATTTTACCCATTATAAATAAATGTTATTCCTGAATGCATAGTTAGAACAAATTATTGTTTCACATTTTCAAAACAAACTCCTCATAAAATAAAGTGGAAGGTGGGGATCACTAATAATGTTTCATCTGTTGTGTTCCAGACTGTTATTAATGGCATCAGCCTGCACAGTGATTCCAGGCAAGGTTTAAAAGTTAAGGTGAAAGAGGGGGAAAAGAAAAAAAGAAGCTTAATAAAATGTTAGCATGACAATAAGTGAGTCTGCTAGAAACACAAAAGTTGAATGTCAGTCAGTGACATTCATAAATTGCAAGTTAAAAGCACTGGAAGCTTCTCTGGTACCAGAAAAAGAATGTAATTGGTGTCTCTCATTGTCAGCAGTATTATTTATCTTCAGTATTTTCCCTTTTGTTGCTTGAGATGATCTGTGTAATTTCTTTCTCCTTTAGCCTTGAGAACGGAGAATAGAAGGGAAGCCAGGAAAAGGAAGGGAAGGGAAGCTGTCTTACAGTGATGGGTTTCACCACTCCGCCCTCCTCCCCTGCCAGTGGTGGTGTATGATAATATAATAAGTCTTTTAAAAATGAGAGTTGAGATAGAATGCACTCAAAAATAATGCATTACATAAAGTTAGTTTCAGAATTTTGAATTGCTTTTTTTTCCACAAGTTGTTGACTTAATCACTACACGGAGTCTGCTGTGGAAAAGAGCTGAGCTAAGGCATGTGCAGTGTTAGTCAACTTGACCTCAAAAGCAGTATTTTCAGTCTTTTTATTTTTTCCATTGTGTGAAAATATTATTACATGCACAGAGATCTGTAGCTTGTATTTTGCTTTTTATTTTCCTTCATCTGTCCCTTGATAATTAGATTGGGCTAGGCTATTTCAGGGGATGATATTTTAAATTGCAGAAAGAAGTCTTGGTACCAGTTCACATTTTTCGGTTTAAGCTACGTTTGCAGTTAGGAAGTGAGACACATGCCCTCTCCTGGCTATTTTTTTTAAAGGAGTGTTAACCTCAGTGCCTTGGCTAGAAACTGGTTTTGACCATTTCATTGTGGCCCATTTTAACTCTGCTTTTGAAACAAACGGCATCTAGTATTACTGACTACTTTTCAAAAAGCACTGGATTGTCCTACAGTTGTGCCATCCTAAATAAAATTAGATATAGAAGTGGAGAATGACTAGTATATGTTTAAAACATGTGTTCTGCTGTGGTGTATAATCGCAGCTGGGCTTAATATGGATGTTGTTGGGTGAAGAAATAGAGTTGATGGGAGCCTGATTTTGGAGTTCAGTGACTGCAGTCACTGAAGTTACTATCTTGTTTGAAAATTACTTTTTGGTTGCACCTTTGCAAAATTATTTTATTTCTCAGGAGAAGATATTTTGTTTTTCAGGAGAATGCTGTACCCCAGGTGCTACTGTGGTTGCCATGGTAGTTTGCTAGCAAGCAGCCTCTTAAATATGTTACTATTGGTGAAGAAATGGTGTCTTTTTGATCACTTTGACAGATGCTCGTTTTATGGAATATTCTACACTGAATGGTTTGATTTTTGGGTTAAAATGTCCCTTTTATTTTTTTTTTTTCCTGAAACATCATTACTTTTGAATAAATAAGTTTCTGATTTAGCTTCACTTTTTTTAGTCAATAATATATAAACTCCCATCCCATCTCCCCCAGTCTTCCTCCTTTTTAGAAGCTGTTCTGTTAACTGGTATGGAAGTGTGAGTGAGCCAAGCTGGCTTTGCTTACATAATCTTACTAAGAAATGAATTTTCGGACATGTGATTTGCTTGTTGAGAATACCTGCTTTAATTTTGTTTGCAATCTGTCCTTTTTCCCTTGTTAAGTTCTGGGATGTAAAGCAGAAGAACAGCCTGTGAGTGCACACGTGTGTGTGTATGTGGGGAGAAGTGGGTAGGAGGATGAGTGAGCTACTTGCTGTTTAATAAATGAGTCATTTTTTTTTTTCTTTATATCTTCTGAGCTGCCTGAAAAAAAGTTTTGTTTTGTCTTGGTGTTTTTTTCCTAAAAACCAAAGGGCATTTTCTTCAAACACGAGTCTTGGTTAGTATTGTACCTTAATAAAGGAGAAGATGTGGGGGTTTCTTCTGAAGATGAAGATATTGGTATTCCTCACACTTAAGCATCCAAGGTAATGGAATTAAAATGAAAGGACTTAAGGCTAAACTGCACCTTTTGACACTTGTCTGAACAAGAAGTGCTGCTTAAACTTGAATAGCTAAGGATTATCACAGAAGGTGGTGTGGCCCAGGAACCTCTCTCCCCCTGAGACCTCGCTCCTGTGTTGCAGGATTTTGCAAGCAGCAGGGAAGTGGTGACACACCTGCAGCAAATGGTGAGGGCTGGGCTGCTCCTCTCTGGAAAGCTGGGGAAGGGGGATATTGTCTCTCTGCATTCTCCCCATTTCTAGTCCACCTGCTCTGGGTGGGAAGGTGTTGACATGTGCTGCAAGAGTGGATTTATTATGACATACAGCATAAGTTGAAGTCACAGTCAAGCCCTTAAGCAAGGTTTGATTTAGCTGCTCACAATTTTTTATGAAGACTGTAGTGAAACTTATTCAGAAGGTTATTCTAATGCTGTTCCACAATATGAAAATAAAAGTGTAATTTAAAACAAATGACTTGCCAGACATTGAATGCCTAGTGAGCTTGTGCTAGTCCCTAGTGCAGAGGGTCATCAAATCAAATATTGTGGCTGAATTTTTGAAGTGCTTGGATAATTTTATGACCAGCAGTAGCATTTGTAGTTATGAAAGGTAAGATAAAGATCATCAGCTCTCGTGCTTCAAGGCATAAGGTAATCACTGCAGTGTTACAGGAAGGATATTTCCCCACTGAGCAGCATTACACAGTTGGTTATGTGCATTATGAGGTGTGTTCTTTCCTTTGATCTAAACCATTAGCCAAAGGGGTGACACTTGATGGGTGAACAGGTTACTATGACAAATCTCATATTAGCCATAGAAGGGATATATGTTTCTATGTGAAAGGATTTTGTTGCATCACATAATCCATGCTGTTGCTTACAGGAATGTTGATTTGCTAAAAATCCTATAGAGGTGAGTGGTTCCCATTTTGAATTCAGTAACTCTTCAGCTGCTGCGAGATGCTTATTATTACTATGGGTATATATGAATGATTGTTGTTTGCTTTGTTGGTGCTCTCTCCTGCCTTGCTACCACTTGGAACCAGCTTTAGACCACAGTTTGCAGGTGTGCGTTTCTTGATTTCACGGTAGTTGCAGGTAAACACTTGGGCTCAAGGGTAAAAACTAGGTCCTGACTCTGTGTGCAGTCCGGGTTGTCAGGCACTTATGGGTCCTGTCTGGGTCTCCTCTGCCCTAATGGATCAGACTTAGCTTCTATATGGCTATTTAATACTTTTCTATTCTGTCTATATTTAGAGCTAGCCACGAGAAAAATCTAAGCATAGTAAGCTTATATATAGTAGCAATAATAATAATAAAATGTAATTATATATTTTCTCAGTCTTTGTTTAACTAGGCTGAAAGGGCCAAGATTTCCTTACTTCTTTTCATGAAGTTTATTTTCCCATTCTCTTAATCCCCGTAGAAACCCTTTTTTGGACACACGTGCAGGTAGTGTTTTGAAAACAGGTGGTCAGGAATCTCCACACTATTTCGTCTGAGATCTGACTAGTCCTTCTGTGAGTCAACTGAAAACGTCTTACACATCTCAGAAATTTGTTAGACCTTTGTGCAGCTGCAAGATGTTGATACCTCATAATCATTCTATCGACCAGCTTTCTTCTCTTCCATTTCTTACAATTGATGAACATCCAGTTTGAAGCAGAAATCCTTGTCATTAGTTTGTCTTGTCATGATGTTGCACTTTTTGCTTTTAAATTTCATCCCGTACAGTTTTCTGACTCACAAGGTCATCTCATTCTTCCTGTGTGACAATCTTGTCCTCTTCCATGCTGATAACTGTGTCATCTTTGCATTTCATAATCTAGTCCTTGAACCAAGGTTGCTAATGAATATATTAAGCAGAATAAATCCCAAGAGTGGTTCCTGAGAAATACTAATACATTTCTCCATCTTGAGGCCTGCTTTTTTTTCAGTATAGACTCTTGTAGCACCTCCCATAAACAGTTTTCTATCCATATTATAATGTATTGTCATATTATTCCTAATTGTCTGCCTTTTAAATAACAGTTTCCTATAGGACATTATCAGGTGCTCAGTTTAAATCTAGATCTATACTTACACTATATTGTCTTTGTCTAAGTAGTCAGCTATCTTAGTAAGAAAACACATTTTGCTCAAGTGATCTACTAGTAATGAGAATATATTTCTTTTTATCCCACTTGAAGTCTACCTCCATGCCCTTGATTACTGCCTCTTCCAAAGTCTGCTGTATTCGGTGTCAAAATCACATGAATATGTGTTCATCGCTTCTTTCTTGAAAGAAAGGTCCTATATTTGGTATTCTCCAGTGTTATTTTTGCTTTAGCAATGATGATCTGGGGTGCACAGAGAACAAAGTTTTCAGTTAAAGATTTATGAAACTAACTGGTATAATGGGAAAACTTTCGTTCCCATTAATTTATAGGTTTCATTAAAAAAAACCTGCCACTGAATTTGTCTTTTTATCTTCTGGTTCTTTCAGTATGCTGGAAATGCTCCTGTCTGCATGTCATTATTCTTATAAGAAAACGGGACGTTTGCCCAGGTTTAGGGCTACTCAGAGTTAGCTTTTCATTGAATCTGTATAAGAATAAGAGAATCCATAACTAGTCATTCTCTTTCTTTTTCACCTAAGCAGAAGAGAATGAGGAAAATAGCCTTTCACTATTCATTCTGTTTTCCTTTGAAGATTGAGCTCAGGTACTATTTCTACTGTGTGCCTAAATTAGGAGACATGGCTTACCTTGTTAATCAGTCTCTTTCCATCCTTCTAAGTTTTTTGCTGACTCCTGATATCTTCTTTGAAGTGCTTCTTATCACACACAGTTGCTGTGTTTCTCCCACTTTCATTCCAAGTAGTTTCAACCTTTTATTTAAAGTTATTTCTCTATACTGTTGAGCTCAGTGGAGTCCTATCAGTTGTGTGAACTTTCTTAGGCATTCAGAGCTGACCCTGTTAAATCCCAAACCTTCTTTGTAGACTTATTTTTATATATCCTATTATATATCAATTAACTTGTCAAAAGATGAGTCAGTACACAATCATTTGATCCACTTCTTCCTTTAGCCACCTTTTCTATAGGATTATTGCTGCTTTTAAATTCTTCACCCTCGATGTTGTCCCCAATGAGGCTCAACTGTGATTAGAGGTAAAGCACAAGCCTGAAGACTTCACATTGTGGGTCAGCAAAAAAATCACTAAAAAAAAGATCATGTTTTCAGTCTATACTTGTCTTTTGATTTTTTTCTCAGTCAATAGGAACTGATGACAGGATTACTCCCAGCTTCACATACATTGTGTAGTTTTTTCTACTCTTAATTTCTGGAGATTGTTGAATATCTCTGAAATAGGTATCAGAAAATAGATCTGAAGTTATTACTCTTCAAGTTACTCTACAGAATCAGTAGCAAACATTTCAAAATGTTACTGAGTAATTAACAAGTGTTAGGATGTTAAGACATGTATAGAAATGGGATGAACAATTGTAGATGTTGGGGGAGTGTTTTAAAACAACAACAAAAATCCTGAGAGAGTAAATTCAGCACCCCAAACAGGAAGGCCTTTTGGATATGGCCTCTATGCTTCTCCAAACTGGTTGGGATGGTCTCCTGGTGAGAGAGACGCTTGTTCAAACTCTTCTGTGTGTGGCACTTGTTCCCTTGCGAGTCTGAAAGATGTTATTTCAGAAACGTCACACTCTCCAAAAAAGTATTTTATTTGCATTACTAAGCTCTGCTTTGTTAATTTGTGCAAAATTCATGAATGCTTTCTGGTAAGCTGCAACTGTATTTTTGACATGTGACCCATTTATTAAAAATAAAAATAAGTCATCCATCTCTGCTAAATACCTCCCCAACCCCCAATAAATAATTTCTAGTACTGGACTGTTGGAGAACGGCTTGCAGAGCAAG
Organism: Athene noctua; assembly: GCF_965140245.1. Taxonomy (NCBI): domain Eukaryota; kingdom Metazoa; phylum Chordata; class Aves; order Strigiformes; family Strigidae; genus Athene; species Athene noctua. The sequence goes on along the minus strand of NC_134050.1, from coordinate 7,479,561 downwards.
GCCATGGGTCTGTGCAGGAGCTGATTGCAGCCATCTGAGGTAAACAAAGGAAAAAAACCAGGGTACAGTTATGCTAACAAAGGACTGTTATGCTAACAAAGAGAGAAACTGAGGTACAGAGTGGCCTTGATTATAATGGAAAACAGCTTTGGGAAAAAAAAAACAAGCCAGAAGAAGGAGGATGTTGTGACATACCTGAAATGCCACAAGGGGTTGGGTTAAGGTAAGCTTTTAGATGTATCCAATAGATTTGTGAGTAGTATGCATGATTATAGTTAGTGCTTATATAAGGGGTGATTTCTTTCAATGAAGTTGAAGCTTGCTTTATCATTCACATTGAATCAACTGCTTGCTTCCTCTGTCCACCGCACTGGACTTATTTACGCTTTTTGATTTGTGAGAGAGTAATTCGGATTCTGTGAGCTCTGTCTTCCTGAAAAGTTGCCTATTCTGCATTCCCCATAAAGACTATTTTTATCCCCTGCTTGTTCTTGTACCAAATTTGTCTGCTTCCTTTTCTCAGGGAGAAACTCCAGGTTGTGTCTGTGGTCTTTGGAAAGCTCTCTAAAATATTTAGGAGTCTGAAAATGACTGACAGTCTCTCTGTTCCTAACAGTACAAACTGGGGATATCAGGTTGGTAATGAATAAATAGAATGCTTTTCCCCTGTGCCTGTATTTGGTCTGTACATATTTTTATTCTTTTTAATGGGTACTTTTGGCATAACTAGCTGGTAAGGAGAAATAGATCTAGTATAATGATAATTTCACACTTGCACCAGCTAGAACAACACACACTATGGTATACTATGAACTTTACAACCCCTGGAAAAAAGCTGTGGAAATACACAGCTGGAGAAGTAAAGCAAGGTATTACTGCTGCCTTGCAGTAAGTGTCGTCGTAATATGTGAATAGTGGCATTTATGTCAAAAAAATGGAGCCTGATTAATAACCAAGTGTAAATCAGCATTTTTAACACAAATGGCTATCATCTGGAAACTTTGAGAGCCAGCTGTGAAAAGTGTCGTGTCCTGCCCCTGCCCCCACCTTTGCCCACTGAGAAAAAAGCAGTGGGACAGTGAATGAGCGTGAAGGACTGGACAATGTTGAATCTTTTAGTCTTGACTTCCCCCTTTTTCTAGAAAATGAGCAAGTTTTCCTTCAGAGGCTTAAGGGGAAATGGCATCTGAACACTGAGGCGAATACACTTTACCGAAGGACTGTTCACTGCATGGGAAATAGCTTCACAGTGTAAAAACCATTTGTTGATGCACTTTCAGAAGTTGCCATTTCCTTTGAGAGATCGCAGGGAGTGTATCTCTTTGAGCTCCAGGTTAGGGACACAGGGATGGTGACAGACTTATTTTAAAAACTGCTTTTAGAATCCATGTGTCGATGGGCTAGGCTGTTGTCAGAAATCAGGGAAGACTTATGAACTGATTTCCTGAAGCAACTATATGATTATGTGTAGGTTGCCTTTTCTCTTTCTCCGATTTGGAAGGAGTTAGCCTGATTTTCTCCTGAATTGGGTGAGGCACTGCATTAACTTGGGCTGGTCCTGGTAGTTTGTTTCCAAAGGAAACAATAGTCTGCAGCCTCCTGCCGTTGTGACCCCAGTGCTCTTCAGTGCTGAGAAAATAAGGATGTGGCTGATGTGAGGAATGTGAAAGGGCAGATATGGCCATGTTCCTCCTCTGCTTTCAGGCTGAATAGAACATCACAGGCAACTTCTGCTGGTGAAACCCACTGAGTTCGGATCCAGCCTGTCACCACATGTCTGGTAGTCTAGGCACTCTGTCTGATCCGTATTTAGGAAGGCCTCTACTGTGTGAATTACAGAAGTCCTTTGCACAAAAACTTCATTGCAATTTGCCATGCTGAAATGCATTGAAATAGCATATGATCCTGTGTCTCTGCACTGCAGTGACCAGCCTAGGAAGCGATGGCAGTCAGATTGACAGCTCCCTTATTTATTGTGGGAATGTGGTTGTTGACTCTTGTGTGTTAGTTATTACACCCTCATCTTATGTTCCCTTGGTTTTTTTCTCTTTGGGACAAACGGTAGGCTCGTAGCAGGGAACCAAATAATATTTGAATTGTGTGATATTTTTTTTTTTTATTTTTTTTTTTTTTTCCCCCTCTAAGTGCAATGAGAAGATTTTATGTTTAATAGCACAACTAAGATATCAAAGCCCAGACTCTGGACATCAGGACTTCCCTTGTTCTGTGTACTACACTGTAGAGGATAGTTGTCCAGGTACAATGCCATCTGTAGTTGGATGGATAGTCTAGTCCAACTGAATGGAAGATGCCAGGCTGGAGAGTCTGTGTCTTTCTGAAGGATGGCATAGCTTTGGTCTGCAGCTGTCTGTGTAGCCTCGCCATGGCAGACTTGATTTCTTTGCTCCCTGCTCTTCTTTTTACCTGCACAGACAAAAATGCTTGCAATTATCTCCACTGAAATTAATAGAATTATAGCTGTCCAAAAGTGCTTTTGAGTTCAGAAATGTGTCTTCTGTGGCTTATGGTTAATTCACAAGCCTAGCAGTGAAAGAGACTATTGTTTTAAGCCATAATACATGTTTCTTCATATTGTACATCAATTTGCATCAATAGCTATTGTCAAACTAATTCCTTTATGACTTCAAGATGTCTGGGCATTTTGAGTTGGTTTTAAGACATCAACTATCAATATTTATTTACACAGACACTAGATAAAACGGTAGGTTAAAGTAAGATTGATAAACTGCAGCACTGCAAAAATATAAATCCGTGAGATCTGTACTCAAAAATAGGAACAGTTTTCCCATCAGAGAAAAGAGCAAGAGAACTCAAAAAAAGAAGAGTGACAATTGAGAGATGCAGAAATGCTGTGAAAAGAGAAAGAATTTATTTTTTCAAGGTTGCCTATACCTAAGTGAAATTTGGTAAGGAGTATGATTCACTTTGGTCACCTCGGAAACAAGATGTTAATCTGTGAGTAGATATATGAATTATTGTTAAAGTATTTTATGATTATTATATCAACAACATGGCTACTCAGATGTTTTAATATGTGATACTACAACAAATTAATTTACTGACATAGAACCAAATATGGATTTTAGCATATGGGTAATACTCTGGATGTCCTCTTAGTATTTACTAGCCAAGTCTTAAAACTCTCTGTGACTGTATGAAGATGGACGGTTTGGGATTTTTATCTACTTTGTATTAGTGCTTATCTTTTTTTACTGATTCCTGAACAAATTTGAGTATGTGGTGTCTTTTTAATTATATGCCTGTGCTTAGGATATTGGGATATACTTCAGGGTTTTCAAGTGTGAAAGGTTGCCTTTATTTAAGATGAACACAAGGAACATAGCTCCTCTTGTGTCTGCCTGGGGGAACTGAGGATTGTTTTAATTCACATATTTGTGAATATGTGTGTGTATGCTATTTTTTTTAATAGTACACGTCAGCTATCTGGTTTTTTAATAAGTTGAAGATTTGATGTGCAGACATTCTAGTGCACCTCATGACCTGAGTCTTGTCCTTGAGCCAAAGAGAGCATCCTCTACGTGTCATCCTTGGGATGATGTGTCTTCCTTGTATTTTCAGTATTAGCAAATTTATGGGGGATTTATCAGAGTACAAGAATCAAGTACCTAGTTAGAAAACAGCAAAGTTTGTATAACCTAGAATCAGTGCAAATTACATGCTATGTAACTGTATTTATAAGAAATTCAAATCAGTTTCCCTTTGGTTAGGAGGTCTTTATGCTACTGTGTACACCTTGAAATAATTTAACCACTGTGATTTCACTGTTCCTGTATAATTTTTTTTCTTCATGTTTTCTCTAAAACTGTTTTAACAGAATCTGGTTCTGGTATAATTTTCCAAGATCAAAGCAGCATAGGATTTTTACCCTTCCAAAATCTTTGTGAAGATTTGGAAGCAGACTTTAGAACATGTGACACATTGAGGCAAATGGTACATGCAGTTAGATAATTTAAAATTAATAAATAGAAAGCTATTCAGAACGGATTGTAAAAATGATGAAGGGGTTGTAGGAACTGATTTATGAGGCAAGACCAGAAGTGTTAGATACGTATAGCTTGGTTGAAGGGATGGAATGAAGATAACTGCCCTCAAATATATGCATGAACAGTCAGAGAGCAACTTTTTGTGAATTCAGGATTGTGGACTAGGCAAAGTGTTTTACAGCTGCCAAGATAATGGGAAGGTAGATCTAAGGAGCAGAGTTGTTAAGATTTCTGAAAAACTGTAAGGTAAATAGAAACTGATTGTTGAGGAGAAATTTATATATATATATATATATTCAGCTTTGATAGACCATAGGATTGATCAGTCTATTGTGTTAATAGATTATTTCACTTATTTATATTTGGGTTTGTGAAAGCACTGCAGGAGGACAAGAAGCTGTTCTTTAGTGGAAGAAGGTGGATGACTTTAAAAAAAAAAAAGAAAACTATCTTTTATCTTGAGTGTCAATGTTTTGTGAGAAAGCAGCATGTGCTCTGTGTACAAATCTTGTTATTGTGCATTACTTATTTTTCCTTGACATTTATTATACCCAGAAATATGGATGCAGTCTAGATACAGTAGTCACACCTTTACTTTTATTTAATAGAATGTCAAGTGAATTGCCTTAAAAAGGCTGGCAGTTGTGTTAAATGATGGTTTTATGACTCAGTAAAATTTCAGTATATCACTCACCTTAATGAAAAACAATACCTAACTGATTAAAATTGCATCTATCAGGTGTTACAATTACAGTTATTAGCATCGTACTTATAGAACTTAAGTAGAGTGGCAACTTGAAAAATCTTGATTTTGCCTTTCTGTCTTAAATGGGTCTCTGATTCTTCATTCTTTAAGAGATACCAAACATGGTGATATAATTGCTTAGATCATTTTTTAAACTGGAAATAAGGAAATAAAATTATTGGTTTAAAATGATAAGTAAGTGAAGTGGGTTGACCGTACCTATCTGTCAGGTGCCTACTGAACTGCTCTATCACTCCTCCTTCTCAACAACACAGGAGGAAAAAATACAATGAAAAACTTGTGGGTCAAAATAAGGACAGGGAGATCACATACCAGTTACCATGGTGGGCAAAACAGACTCAATTTGAGGAAATTAATTTAATTTATTGCCGAGAAATAAGAACAAATCTTAAAAAAACACCTTCCCTCTGTCCCTCCCATCTTCCCAGGTTCAACTTCACTCATGATTCTTCTGCATCCTCCCCCCCCCAGCAGGCAGGGGCATGGGGCAGGGGGGGTTATGGTCAGTTCATAATGTGTTGTCTCTGCTGCTCCTTCCTCCTCCCACGCTTCCCCTGCTCCAGCGTGGGGTCCCTCCCAGGGGACACAGTCCTCCACAAACGTCTCCAGTGTGAGTCCTTCCCACGGGCTGCAGCTCTTCACAACCTGCTCCAGGCTGGGTCCCCCGCGGGGTCACCAGTCCTGCCAGCAAACCTGCTCCAGCCCGGGCTCCTCTCTCCGTGGGTCCTCAGGTCCTGCCAGGAGCCTGCTCAGCGCAGGCTTCCCGCAGGGTCACAGCCTCCTTGGGGCATCCCCCCGCTCTGGCGTGGGGTCCCCCCGGGCTGCAGGTGGGTCTCTGCTCCCCCGTGGGGCTCCCTGGGTGCAGGGCACAGCTGCCTCCCCAGGGGCTGCCCCAGGGGCTGCGGGGAACCTCTGCCCCGGGCCTGGAGCACCTCCTGCCCTCCTTCCTCACTGATGCAGAGCTGTTGCTCTCACATATCTTGTTTTCCCAGTTGCTGTTGCACAGAGTTTTTTTTCCCCCTTCTCAAATACATTATCCCAGAGGTGCTGCCACTGTCACTGATGGGCTCGGCCTTGGCCTGCGGCGGGTCTGTCAGGCACGGAGGCAGCTTGTGGCATCTCACAGGAGCCACGCCTGCAGTCCCCTTCTACCAAAACCTTGCCACGCCAACCCAATACAGTAAAATAAGATGGTTTCTTTTCTGCACAATGTCAGGTGGTCTAAGTGATCATAACATAATTTGTTAAATTATTCTCTTTTTACACTTTCTCAGCAGAACGAGCTGTTCTAATTATGGTACTGAGGAGGAAGACCACCGCAGTATCACCTTGTGATATGAGGGCTTTGACTGTTGTGGAAATGGAATGTTTTGTGTTTGTCTCCTTTCAGCTATACAGCCCTCTCAGTCTTGTTTTACAGCCCATCACTGGAAGCTTTAGCCTGTCCGTTTTGTTCCTAAACTGTTTTCACACATGTCCTCCTTGGACTTGTTATCCTAACATTTAGAATCAATCTTACCCCTCTAGCTCAGTTTCATCTCTTTTTTTTGGTTTTTTTTTTTTTTTCCTTTTGTCTTTTCCCAAACATTAAGGAAATTTCTCCTTTTGCATTGATATTGTTACTCTGGACCTGTTTTGAGATGCTCCCTCTGTTTTCCATCAAAGGGATGGAAATACAGACAGTGGCTTCTCCCTTCACTTCTCTTTACACCAATCCTCTAAGTGCTGTTATTCCTCTTGTGAGTAAAAAGGGGTTTTCATGGTCTCATGGTCTTTGCCTTCATGGAGGCTGTTCTGTGCTGCGATGCAGGAATGCATGTGTGGTAGAGGTGGTGTTCTCCTGTGCCTGCCTTTCTGCTCAGTTTTTGCTAGATGTTAGAATTAATCAGGTGTCAGTCTGTTTACCCTTTTACTGAAGGCTCATTGTGTGTATAGGTTCTCCTGTAGCTGGTAAGAGGTATTTTTTGATGGCCATTATCCTAGCAATAGCAGCTAGACAAGATGGCAGCTTAGGAGAGCAGAGGATACCCAGAATAGGGACACGTGAACAGAGCATGGATAGTGGAACAGCATACCTTAACCCAGGAACTTGCTAAGGTAAAAAGTGTGATTTTTTTTTTTTTTTTTTTTTTTTTTTGTCTTTAACACTTTTTATGCAGAAATCAAGATTCATGCAGTAATCTGCAGCAGCAAGGCCTATTGGGGGAGCAAATCCCACCGTTGCCTCCTAGCTTTCTTCTCCATTCTTGGTATTCCCTATGACACACTGGTATGGACGTGTTGATTTGCACTGACGTGGGCTTTGTATTTTCAGAAATGAGTTTTCAATCACAAAAATGAGAAACTTGTGTTAAGAAAACAAATCTCAGAGACACTTCAAAGTAGGGTCTTTATCATCTCATCAGTTCTATGTGGGGTAGCTTTACTTTGACAATCACCACATTTTATGGTTTTAGAAGTCTCTAGCAATGGTGGTATGTTTTCAAAAAGCAGATAGTGTCCTGTCTGGCTGTGCTATGTGGGTGACTTCATGCTGTGTGTTACAGTGTGACAAGGTTACTTTGCTGTTAATAAAAAAAAGAACAATAGCTTGAAATGACTGTGGAGGGAATAGAAATATTGGAAACCATTGGAGATGAGGATTCTTTTGCACTGATTTTTGATACTGACTTTTCTATTCACAGCTTGTCTTGTTCTGCTGTCTTTATTTTTTTCATCATTTAGTTACAACTAATGCAGAATGACCAATCAGGCTATAATTTTGCTTCTTAATAGAGATGGTGAAAATTAATTTTAGATATCTGTAGAAGGTCTTCATCCTTGTATTGTTTTCATAATGGTTTTCTCCAGGGGCTAAAAACATGAAGTTTTCACCAACAGCAATCTAAGAGTTACTGTTTTGCTTTTAAATAAAACTTGATCTAGCTTAAAAAAATTGAGATAGAGCACAGCATTTGAAACCAGTAATGCTGGTTCAACTGTCCTTTTCTTTCTCCTCATTCAGTGTAAAATCTTTATTGATTCATCTCCCTCTGCAGTGTGCAAATGTGTGTGTACACGCATATGCATACATATACACACACTATTCCGTAGATTGATTGAAAGCCCATTGAACTCATAGCGTCTTTCTCTTAACTTTCGCAAGGATTACTTTAACCTGATGTATGCTTTTGCCACTGCTTTGCTGTGCAGTCCTGTATTTCACAGAGAATTTTCCTGCGTTTTGAGAGAACAGCTTATAGTTGGTAAAAGCCTGTGTTGCTCATGCTAGAATTGGAGCTTACTGCTGATAACGTGCTCTGAAACGTACATAATGGTACTGGTAATAAAATAGTAATTTAGTATCACGAATAACAACATAATGCTGCCTCTGTTCCTGACCTCCACTCCAGAAGGTCAGGGTGCTCTGTACGACGAATTAAAATCCTGCTTCTGGAAGAGTCTCAGAAAGCTTGTTTGCAGTAAGGCTCTTTGCAGGAGGGCATGTGCCCATTCAAGATCTTCCATTAAAACTTCAACCGAACAACTGATATACTTGCAATTAGCTTTCATGACCGGGGAGGATTGGGTCAGCATCTCTCTGCTCCCTCCGTTCTTTGTACTCTGACCACTGATCTTGGTGGAACTTGAGGGAATCGGTGTGAGTGGATTGCTCAGTTGCTGATATTCATAAAGGAAATGTGAGTAAAGACATCATTATGTCTACTATCATCATAGTAGAGTAATTCAGATGCAGAGATATTAGAAATGAAATAGTAAGCACCCATGTGTCCTAATTTATTTTTTTTCAAACTGCAGCTAAACTTGGACTGTGTTATCAAAGGAGAAAGCTTTAAATCACTGGTTCAATTTCATAGCCAAAAGCAAAGCAATTAAAATAGGATTTCATACTAAGTGTTGAGGCAGGAATTAGGGTTTCAGGTAAAGAATATTTATATGACTGATCTGTTGGATTCCCCCCCCCCCTTTTTTTACGGTTTCTCTTATTTAGCTCACCTCAGGTTATGCCTAAGGAATGCAGCATTGTTGCAATCTCCAAACCAGAAATGCATCTTTTAGTAACTAGTGTTATAAATCACACCTGATTACCATATTTGCTTGGATGAGAAATACATCTTGCACTTTTCAGTTATGTCAATTAAGGGAAAAATATTTATAATATCTAAAATTAGACATTTTTCTTCTGCTGATGTTTGCTTATTTATTTATTTTTTCAGTATAGACTAAATCGTGTTTTAAAAGGCACAAGCAATAAGACTAGATTGTGTAGCAAGGGTGTAGAACAAAGAAAGGTGTTTAGCATGACCTGGAGGGTTACTAGGAAAGGAACTGTTTTGCAGTGATCTATAATTTTCTTACCCGAATAAGATGTTTGTCTCTAACCCTCTGTGGAACCTGATTAACAGGGTATAGTTTGGTCTCATGAAAAAAAAATCAGTAAATCCTCTATCATGTGAAACCACCTGCTTTGGCTTGTGTGGCATTGAAGAGGCATAGTTGTCAACTTAGCAATGGTGATGAGTCTGCAACTTTAAGTTCAATGTTTCCACGTGGATTTTTCAGCAGAATTGGATAGAGGAACAAGATGTGATGGGAGCAGATGAATAATGAATGGTTGAGAAGATGTTAAGAGAGAACATTTGGGAAAATGCAAATAGTGTTATCAAGGCCATAAATAGTGAAGATAGGGCACAAAGGGTGTTTACCAGCATGGGACAGAATTTTTCCATTATCTGTGTTCTGCTTTGCACTGCAGAAATGGCCATTGAGTGAAGAAATTACTTCACTGTGAAAATGGTGGAGTATTAATTTTGCATGATTTTTTTGCTACTAACATATCATGTCTCATTTATTCTAACAGTATATGTTAAAAATCATTATAAAACACAAGACCAGTAGTTTTCCAGGGACTATAGGGTTTTTTTAGACATGGTAAAGACACCATCCCCCAAAACCCCCTAAAAAACCATACAGTTTTCATCAGCAATTAATTTTTCAGAGAGATACAATGTCCTTCAAAATGCCACAGTAAAAGGTTGCCGTGGGCACAGGGATTCTAGATCAATTATATGGGTAGCCTTCTACAATTTATCATTTGAAGATAGCATCTGTGAGGATTTGAAAGAGTAAGCCAGTCAATATCGCAGGACATAGATAGAAGGAGACAAACTGGGTAAGAGTATTAGGGATAAAAATAGAACAGTGAAGCAAAAATTGTGGACGATGGTATAAGACAAGTGCTGATGGAACCAGGTATTTAATGTAATTGCTCTCAATATAGCAGCATGAAGAAAGAATTGTTCATTTTGATACAGTAATCCACTGTTCACCCTTACTCATTAGTAAAATCAGATAGAAGGGATTGAAAAGGTAAGGTATTAACTGAATGAAAATGGATAGAGTTATTTCAATGTCTCATATTGCTTGGCTAATGTAGGTGAATGGAAGATGAGAGAAAAAAACACTCCTCTCACCTCATCCCTTCCCCTCTTCCACCCATATAAGCATCCACTGGTATCTCTAAGAATGTTTAGAAAGATTAAAAAAATAACGATAAATAAGGAGGTGAATCTATTACAGAAATCTGACATTCCTTTTCCAGCAGCAGTATTTATTTCATCAGTGCTTACTGAGATCCAAAAGGAGTTTCTTTCATAAGTGAAATAAAAGCCAAAGCAAGCAGGGCTTTGGGAGTACATTTATGTCATCAGTAAACTAGAGACAATCTTTCTAGGGAACAGAGCTATTTTTGTAAGAATGAGGTGATTATATTGCTCTGTTTTCTAATGGGCTGTAATGTATTTGGTAGCAGGAGTAGCACAACCTTTTATTTGTTGTAGACTTATGTAATAGTAACTCTAACAGCCAAGCATGAAGTAGTTAGATTTAGAATGAATTCTCATGCATTAAGAGCCTTTGAAGAAGAAAAATGGGTGAAAGAGTGGTACTAAATACTGAGGGAGACTAGTCCAGTAAGATTTATTTTATATAATTCTTCCTATTCCTGCCCCTGTAGTAATTTGTTGAGGTTTCTGTCATGGGTTCTAGCCAGGGGAAAGTGGTTAACTCCCTCTGTGTCCCAGAATGGGCAAATTGTATCACACTGATGAGCACCATTTATGTAAGGGAATAGACTTTACAGATATTCACATTTTTGTAGATCTGTACGGATTCATTGGAGGAGCATGGCGCAGATCATTGTCATTGTACTCCAGGTTTTAGTAAGTGAGTAATGGAGAACAATGTCAAATTGCTGATTCCAAACTTTAAAGCTTGCAGTTGCCTGGAGATGTGCTGTGCTGAAGAGTGTGACGGTATAGCTCACAATTTACTGTGTGGCTTATCAAATCATCTTTGGTGGCAAGAATTTGTCCCGCATATGCCTTGTGATGAGCCTCGGTTTTTCACCGTCTTCCCCTCAAGAGCTAGGAGATTCCCAAAACATCTCCTGCTTTAGGGAAAGATATATAGGATGCCTAGGGAGGAATGTCATCATTTTTTCACAGTCTGTTGCCTGCTGCAGGATGGAAAGAGCCAGTGGCTTTTCATGTTTTGTGTAGTGTTTCATTTCAGATGAACTGCCAAACATGATTACTGTGGGGAAGTTAAGCAATGTTTTCTTTACTGGATTACGTGTTGCTATACCCATGCAGACATTTCTTACGTTTACAAGGATGAACTTTGGGTACCCCAATGTTTTACTTATCACATCTGCAGGAATTTTTATTTATTCCAGAATTAACATTTGGAGTGAAGCTTTAAGAACTTTTCTGAGAAAAGTAGCATGTACAAATATGGTTATTTCCTAACTTTGAATAAGTATGGGTAATGGATGAAAGAATTTATAATGGGAACTACTGAACACACCACCTCTAAAAAAAGAATATTAAAAAAGAACACCAAACCATTTCTGAGCTGTTTTTAAGACAAAACTAATATGAAAGAACAAGCTAACACCATCACGGGACCTAGAGCTCCATGGGCTTATTTCTAATTTCATGTTTTTATAAGAGAAGATTTCAAAATGCATTATATTTGAATTGCATTCTTTTTCTGAGTTAATCTTTTATCTTTCTCTGAATTTCTCTCTCACTTATTGCATTGTCCTTGGCAATATTGTCAAGAATATTACTCTGGCTATAGATAGAGATAGCACAGATCTCTGCTGGATCATTATGTTGTCCTGTTCTCGGGAGATACAGCGACAGTTCTCTAACCCATGAAATTCCCTGTCAGCCAAAGAGTGGACAACTTCTCCTCTTGTAGCCTTGCTCCTGCAGAATTCTGAGAGGCAATAACTCCTGTAGGCCAGCACCAGTTTATTTGGAATTAACTCATTTTAGTTGAACTGGTCTCATTCTAATCATCAGCAGCCACATCTTACTCTACTCCTCAGAGGGCATAATAGAGCACAAAAGGACATAAAAGTGTTTGTTTTTTTCTCATAGATACCAAGTCATTTCTCTGAAATATAGAATTATTTCTTGAAGTAGCTGCTGTTATTCCCAAGTCTGTTAAAATACCTGGGAGTGACAAGTAACCTCTCTGCCATAATGTCCATGAGAGGATGTAATGAATGTTCCTCAGAATCCATAAATAGTAGAGTGTCCTCAAAGACATAGATCTGCTTTGATTGAGTCCAAGAGGTCAGAGAGTAGCTGGAGAGCAGGTATGGTGGCACTGACTTGGGTAAAAACTGAATTCTGCTGGCCAGACAGACTCTGAAACGGAAATGTAGCTTGCTTGATACGTAGCTTCTCATAAGCCACTTAGTGGAAGAGCAAATTAAGAAGCATCTTTAAAGAAAAGTCTTTACACCCACTCAGGCACACCACTTAGTAGCCTATTCTTCTGCCATGCATTCAAAATACAAATATCAGTATATTTTCAAAGAATAATTAGAAAGAAAAAATTAAAAGGCTTGAGTAATCCTGGATAAAACAATCTTTCTTAACTAACTTCAGTTAAGTTCTAAACATCATAGCATCTGCTATTATACAAGAATCTTGTCTTGTTTTTGCTAGTTGCTTTGGCATGTTTGAGCAAATGACTGAGCTGCTGCTGTTAGCCAAAACCTGTTCCCCCAGTGTTTCATTCTGCTTTTTGTGATTATTTTTAATCTGTGTTCTCTAAGCTGCATTATCATATGTGAATTCTGGCTGCGTATTTTTTAAAATAACTTATTTGCAACTGTCAGAGATACCTTATAAATAAGTTATCAACCATCCCTAAGAGCTATAGCTGCAAACATTTTTTAAAAAAGTAATATTTATAAGTCTGTGAACATTTTCTATTAATGTATTTATCAAATGAACGCAGTCATTCACTTAGGGTGAAGGAAACAGCTCTTTTCCGTTATAAGCAATGCCATGTTACTTGTCTTTTCTTTAATGCTGACATGTCAGTGGCAGCTTACTAACTAACTTAAATGATCTTTTACAAAAAGTGTCATTTCAATAAACTGTTTTATCCTAAGAGTTCTTAAGGCTCTGGAGGACCATCCCCCCAAACCAACAACACAGACATTTAATAATGCATCTAAATTGCCAGCATAATGATGGAAAGCACAAGGGAGAGTGGAACTGCAAATTGAGTTTTCCTTTGAGAGGAGTAGAATTTAGTAGAATAATAAAAGGAAAACCGTCTCACTTAGAGGGACACTAGATAGTCTGGTCAGCAAGCTTTAAAGAGTCTGGTGCATGGTCCATGATCGGATTGTGATATTTTGAGGAACGATGACCGAAATGACCGTAGCTGAAATATCCTAACTCCAAAGAGTTGGTCAGATCATTGAAGACTCAGGTCATGAAAAGCTCTGGTTTTTAATTTTAATTTTTTTAAGGCAAAAAATCATAAGCTCAAGTAAAGAGACTGATTTATGTATTGTGTTAACAGGGATGGAGAAGGGGAGCTCATCTTCTACCTAGGCAATATTTTAATGTCTAATGCTGGATTTGTCCAGAGCAGATTTTAGGAAGCAACCACTTTCCTGTATGACTGCTGGGTGGACTGTTTAATGTAGCTGAGAAATAGGTAGCAAAATGGTGCTAATTTGTGATCTTTTTTTGAGAATGGCCAGTTGCTTTCCGGAGTGACTGGAGAAAGAATTTAAGCTTAACAGTATTGAAGTAAGGAGGAAGAAGGTATCTTCAATTGAATTTTTATCTTTGTTCTTCTCAGGAATGTTACATTAGTTTGGGCCTGGTCTGCACTGGAAAGTGTGACTGTTGAAGTAATGATTTGCATGTGAGTGTGTGTTTTTAAATATTTATTTGTTTGTTTGTTTAACCTGATAGTTATACGGTTGTCATCCCTAGAGGGGGCAGTTAAATTGATGGAAAGCATATTTGGAATATTGATACTCTTGTCCTGACCATAAAGTGTAGGTATATCAATGCAAAGCACTTCTACTCTATGCCCAGAGGAAGAGCCTGCACCATTTTAATGACACTCTAAAAGTCAAAGTGATAATACTTCCTGATGTTATTATATTGATAGTTATGTTACTGCTTATGGATTCCCAGGTGATGCTACACCAGCCCTAATTTATGAAGGCATTTTTAGCTAGTTAGTTACTTAACGACATTAGGGTAATGTTTCTCAGCCTTACTGAAAGGGAAATTTTCCTTTGGCCTATCTGCCTTTGGTTTGCATTTTTTCCCTGCCTCTGACTGGACAGCAGCTCTGTCCCTCAACATCAGAGGAAAGGCGAGGGTTGCCTGTGTTTGCACTGCTGCCCTGCCTTGGAGGAGGTGAATTGCTGTCAAGGAGTCCAAGCTGGTAAACAGTTCTAAGGCTAGCCTAAACATTTGCAGCGAATAATTAGTCTTTTCTTACTCGGGCAACTGGGGGAAGCTGAGCTGCTGCCAGCTCACAGGGAACTGCTGATTCCTGCTGTCTAATGCTTTATGGCTCCCCGAGGGTTATATTGCACAATTTGAGAAACCAGTCCTGTACTAAAGTTAGAAACCAGGTATGGGGTATGTTAGACATAGGTGAAAGAAGACAGGCAGTGGGAGGATTAAAAAAAAGAAATAAATAAAAATTTGGCAAGCAGAGCTGAAGTCATGTGAGGCTGGCAATGAGTAGGAGATAAGAGCAGGAGAGGACAGAATCAGGGAGAATTTGGAGAACAAAAAGTAAATGAAATGAAGAAGGAGCTGCTAAGTCAGTGGAGTGGAAATAGCAAGTGTTAATTTTTGCATAAGCTTAGAGGGACTGAAATTTTTGGATATCTCTTATGCTCCGCTACTGTTGTGCTTCACTGTTTTGAAAACCTTTATATGATTTCATCAGCTTGTGATAATATTTTAAGATTTGATATTATTTAAATAACAACATGAGTTGATTTTATGTTTTTAAAAATCCAGATCATTTAGACCAGGGTTTAATACAGTTCAAATCAAAGCATAGTATTCACTTGAATAAAAAGAGGGAAAGGGAATTTACCCCCCCTAGTAATAATGTTTTTTAGTCGGAAGTCACGAATTAGAGATCAGAGCTTTCTGAAAAGCTGTCCTTTTTTTCCTGTCTTTGATTTTCTGCCTTTTCTTTCTGACAGAGTGCTTGAAAATTAGAATTAAGTTTGGGAAAATATGCTTCCCAACTAGAAAGCACATAATCAGAGATAGCTGCAAATGGAGTAATTGATTCTGATACTTAGCAGACTTCCAAGTACATCATCTGTTGGTGCTCTGGAACACTCAATAGTTTGTTTCGATTTGAATGTTATTGTCTTCCAGTAGTTAAACTATGAAGCCCTAAACAACAGGTGATGATACTGTTAATGTCCAAATGTTTTTTTATACAGATGGTGGCCTGCAATTCCAGAGGCAGAGAGTGCTTATTTTCAAGATTGTTCACTCGTGGTTATTGCAGGACTAACAACTAAAAAATAGTAGATCCATTTCACCTTTTGTGTGAATGGACAAAACTCTCAGTAACAGGAACTGTGCCCTCTTTCCAGCAGAGATTAATTTGGTTTGATGTGACTTGTTGGAGGAGGCAAACAGCAAAAAGATCCTCTAGTTGGGATTTAGTGTCTCATTGTCATCTTGAAATATTGTAAATGTTTAGCAGTAGGATTCCGAGTCAGGCATGAAAAGAGTTAAGTGGTTTGTAAAGTCTGTAAAGTACTTGTGCAGAAGAGAAAACCTCCTTCACCCTTTGTATTGTCTTTCCATCCCATGCTTGGTTGGTTGGTATGAGATGATGAGTGCCTGCTGTGTAGCAAAAAGCATGGTGGGTAGCTCCACTGAGCTACTTCTCTTTTGTTTTGTCCCAGCATACTCATAGCATTGCTGAGTGCACTGGCATAAATGTAAAAGATAATACATGTACGTTTTCTTATAAGTTCAGAAACACTTTAGAGCTGTGAGGGGTAATGGTTATAACTGATTACCTATAGGGTAGGTGAGTACCGCAGTTAAGTATAAGCAGTGAACCCTGTTTAGCTCTTAAGGAAACACTTGAACCGAGTAGAACAGCACTCACCAAACCAACCCACTCTGTAACATGATGGTCCTTACTGAAAAGCTGAAGCCCAAATGTCTTTGTTGTTGCAAAGAGCTAGCTTATGTAGATGGAGGGTGGTGATATGTGAATGATGATTATGCTGTGTCAAGTCTCATTTTAAAGACCATAAGTATACCTTTTTAAAAGAAAAACAAACTACTTCACCAATCTAGAGAGAAACATAAATCATGTATTTTTATCACCTCAAAAGACCACTGGAAGATGAGCTCTAATATTTCAAATGCGACAAGCAATCTATACACATGAATCACAATTTGAGTTCCATTACAACTGAGCTGATATATACCCCTATTTGCTTTATGGATTTTACTCTAGCACTGTTAAGTAAAAACCCAGAGCTTTTTGTGATGAATACCTAACCTTTTACAGGAATTTGTAGAACTGCGGTCCATAACAACAGCTTTAGCGTTGCCCTACAGGTTTTAGTAAGAAAATATTATTGACAGTTTTGACCTCTCAATGTTATTCTCTGTAAAGGAAATGCATGTATTAGTAGAAGGCTAATACTGCAAAGGTAAAAGAAAATGTGAAATACTGAAGGGGTTTACAGAAGATGCACCAAGAAAGATTGAGAAGAAAGTTAAATAAATGAGCAAAGTTTGAAGAGAAGAATCTTTTGTTCCTTCTTCTTTCTTTGTTAGGCCTAGTCTTTTTCTTCCTGGACTCAAGGACTTCTGCAGCAGCCCAGTGTCAGTTGTTCTCAATTCCTCTATTTATAGTCAAGTCATCACTTGAACCCCTTAGTCTCCTTTTGAGAATTTCTCCCACAGTGATGTTTCCACATAGGTTGTGGATTTTCTTTTTATCTCTAGGTATTTGTGTATTTTGTGTTACAGTAATGTGGGCCTTGCTTGCAATGAATCAAAGTTCAAATTCCTTTGCCTTTGGGACTTTTAATCCTCTCGCCTTTGGGGGAAGAAAGAGGAGGAGTGTTGTCCGGTGAATTCAGTGCATTGATGATCGAGGGTAGCACATAAGGTTAATTTTCAGGTGAATTGGTTGCTGTTTTGACATTCTTGCTTTCTTTTCAGACATCTTTTTGTTCCTTTCCCTTTTATGCTAGAAAATTATTAGATATGCAAGAAAGAAACTCCTCAAAGCTACGCTCCAAAAGCCTATTAAAAAGAGGCTGCAAGCAGAACAGTGTGAACACACGTCAACACCTGAGTGTTTCCCAAGTGGCTCTAGCACTCAGTGGTGTGATAACAAGACATGTGGGAGGATTTTTCTTGGTTTTATCTTCCATGTATTGATGCTGCTGACTTTTTAAAATTCATTTCATCAAGTGGCACTGCAAGAGAAACAAGAGAAATGCGGGAATGAGATAGTTCAAGGTGTTTTGCTGTGGTATACAAAGTCTTTTGCCTCCAGGCCATAATTTCTAATTCAGCCCAAATTGGCAGTAGTCAGAAATCACTGCCAACTGACAGCTGTTTGGTGGCCAACACGAAGTGATTTAGCTAGTAGTTTCTACTGGACAGATGTCTGTAGTAGGGAAAGTGTGAGTATAGCTGGCATGTGTTTCATTTTCAGAGGCTGGAAAATGGGGGTGTATCTCAGCTGCAGCTACTTTAGTTTCGAAAGGTTAAATAGGATATCTGAATTTAGGCAACCAAGAACTCAACATGTGCACAGTTAAACCCCACCCTGCCCCCTTCTGGGGTTAAATCCTGATGTTATGGTGCACCTTCCTTGTAGCACTTCCATTGTGTCTCCATAAGCACCATGTGGTGAGGGAGAAGGGAGGCTCTAGCTTGGTCTCTACATACAGGTGGCTGTGCAGAGGGATGTGGTAGGAGGCCACACTGTGGGGTAACAACTCATCTGCACCCCACCATGAGGTGAGGAAGTTCTTCAGCTGTGTTGTCGATTAATACCTTTCTTGTGTGTGAGCAACCAATAACAAGGAGAAAGTACTAGGGGGAAAAAATGAGTCTGATTCATCTTGCTTTGTGTGGACATATGTAACACTAGAATTAATCTTTTGAAAACCATGAATTAACTTCATGTAAAATCTGTGCTGCTAAGCGGAAAATCTATCCTGCTGAGAAAAAAAAATAAAGAGAATTCTTCAGTATAATATCTGGTTTTCTTGGGAAGGAAGGGGGAAGATTTTACAGTGTAGAATATCATAGAGCTTTGGGATATTTAAACAGGCAAGTAAATGATAGGTTTGATTCACTGTTGTGAAAACAGTTTTGGATTTTGGATTTGCAGCAGCAGTAGAGATTGCTCAAGCAAACAGAGATACGGGGTCAAGTTTCTACTCCTCCTTAGTCATCTTTTTTTTTCCACGGGCATGATGTAAAGGCTTAAAATGGGCTTAGGTGACTGGCTTAATCTTCTGCTTGAGCGGGATGTGGAAGTGGCACAGAGCACCGATCAGTAACGCCTGCAGCAGAAGTGTGTTTCAGGGCAGGCTATTGTAAGAGCACTTGGCTGAATCCGCAGGGCTGGAATACACACTGATTGACTCAGGAGTTGAATCTGCTACATTGCCCTGACAAACATTGCCATGTCGTATTGGTCCAGCGCTGGAACTGGTATCATGCTGTACAGAGTCACTATGCTTTCTATCTGAGACAGGATTTTCAGTGTTACTTGCTTCTGAAGCTATTTTTCGTGTTTGAAAACTCTACGTCAGTTTTTGTCTTTTAACATTGTCATAGAAAAAACCCAAATGTGTTACTTTTCCAAAGTTAAAAAAATTTAGGATTTTGTGAAGAACAGTGGACAGAACCTATTACTACGATACAGGAACTTTAGGTCTATTTTAAGGAATACTTTGCTGCTAAATTTGCCTTGTTCTTTAATGCTGGAGTTAAACCAGATTGCCTTTGGAGTTGTAAATGGAGTTTGTCTTCTAATATGTCATGTTATTAATTTTATTAAGCCTGACTGTAACTTTCCGTGTGGTTCTTCCCCTGCAGATATTGATGAGTGCGCTGCCAAGATGCATTATTGCCATGCCAATACTGTGTGTGTTAACTTGCCTGGATCATATCGTTGTGACTGTGTCATGGGATATGTCCGTGTGGATGATTTCTCCTGTACAGGTGAGCTCTTAGGTGTACAGCAATGGTAGTGTGTTATACTGTGCATGTTGCATGTATTACTTAGCTTATAATTAGTCCCTGTGCCATACCAAATGCCTCATACTAGCTGTCCCTCTACTGGCATAAAATTTAGGCACGAGAGAGATGGGTAAATGTGGTATGAGGTGCCTTTCCTGTGTATGGGCCCTTTGGGATGAGCTGGGCAGGTGGCTCAGGAAGCCCTGTGGTGTGCACAGAGAGTGCTGTTGTCAACCCTTCGTGTCCCATGGCTGGCTCGTGTGCGAGGTGCAAAGGCTGAGATCAGATCACACGCATGGTGAGAAGAAATAACGTTTTATTACCTGTGGTTTGAAACTGGTCAGTGCATTGAGAGATGAGAAATTATCCAGGAAGAGAAGCTAGACAGAGATGAGACAAGTAAAAGCAAAACTGAGAATGTAGAAAGTCCTCAAAACCAGTTGTTATTAGGTGGTTTTGAATTTATTAATGCTGAGAATTAGGCTCCAGGACTATGACACATGTTATTTAGAAAAGAGAAGTGTGATAGCATTAGACAATAAATCTAGTGACTAGTGATTTTTTTTTTTAATACCTGTCAGCAAAATGAGCTCTAAAAATTCTTACTGGAAAGTAGGCAGGTCTCATTTCCATCTAGGGGTTTTTAAGGGACTTTCTCTGGCAATCTGGGAAAAATAAGAGAAGCTACTGAAATGCCCGGCCCAGCTGTGCCTAACTGGATAACATCTTTAAGTCACAATGCTGCAGAGAGGCTGATCTCATGACTATTTTGATGGTGCACCTGTCTGGCAAAGGAGAAAAATATCAGGCAGATTTATTGAAATGGAAATAAGTCAGCTTGACACAATACCATGTTTAGCATTGTATTGGGTGAGCTATTTTCTCAAGTGGAAAAGATGGCACAGGAGTATTCAATATGAGAATGATTTGCAGCCCAGAATAATTGCGTTGTAATGCCCATGTTATCTTCAGGGAAGGTCATAGGAAATGTTGACTTGCATGATGACAGCACGTCTTGTAGCCAAGATTATGTCATTTATAAAAACTGTAGGGAAGTCCTGCTCACCTATTGAGAAAGGCTGATACTAAGTAGCTGTCAGGAAACTGATTTTTATTTTGCCCAGAGTCGTTATTTCTATATAATATGTGGTTTTTTGAGTAAACTTTTGAGTTACTCTTGATCATTTACATTCTACCATGTCAGAAAAAGTTTCAGACCTTAAATTGTTCAAAAAGTGTGTGTCGTGCTGAGGTAGTGGCCTTCACAGTGATGGGGAAAGTGCTTTTGATAATCTGATGCTTGTTTTCCATATGCACTACTAATTTCTTAATGTTCCTTTTCTTCTGGCAAGGCACTATCATTAGGCATGCAAATGGTTTAGAAAGCAGGGTATTTGTGATTTACAGAAATAAGTGTGAAGTAGCAAGACACAGTTGCTTGACAGTAATGGGTGAACATTTATTTAAAGTGCACGCACAAAAAAAATCTAGAATGGGTATATGAACAAAATAATAGAATGTGTGAGATAATTATTTCTTGCAGGTTTATTGTCTTGCTACAATGACTTCTTTTTTCATCACAGTTAAAAAGCACAGCAAGTGTGTAACGTAGATGGGGAGAAACTTGGTTCATTGCCTGTTGTATCTAGAAATAATGGTATGTTTTAATAATACATGTATTTAAAGTAAGTATTGTGCCATAGAAGCACTAATCCTGTTTTTGTATCTTGCATTATGTTTTTACAGACTCGTCATCTTATGAATTTAAAAAAAAACCAAACCCACAATAATATAAAAATCAGGCAGCAAATACTTAATAGTTCCTTTCATGCTGGCACCAATGTATAGTAGGCACAAGTGAAACAGATTGTAGCTATTACACCATTTAAAAAATTTATTCCTCTTGATTCCAGCAAAATAAATGAGAAATTATCTTGTTATTGAACCATACAACTGGGGACAAATCTGAAAGCCTGAGATGGGTTGGCATTCTTATTACAACTGAATTTTGTGTATGTGTGGTCAGGCTCTAATGGGTTCAAGACAAGGGTTACAAGTTTCAAATGTAAGTGTTTAAGGCATGTGCACAGCGCTGCATATATTTTATACACTGTTGATCTAAAAGCAAAGTTACTCCGTAGAGAAGGAGGTATCATGTTTTGGGAAGTCTGAGTCTAATTCATCAACGTACAGAGTCATCATCTGCTGTCGGGCAGATTCTGTGTGTTGCCGGGCAGGCATGTACTCGGTGGCCTTGGTGGCTGGCCCCTGTGCTCTGGGGGGGGTCTCAAAAAGTGGAAAGCAGTGATATGCAGATGCCGTAAGTCAGAAACAATTTTTAAGCTTAATGAAATATTTCAATTTGATATTGAAGGGCTTATCTTTATAAAAAGAAGTAGGTATTGAAACGCTAGGTCAATTTGAATTGAGCAAAATTAAATTCATTTGGAAATCGATGAATTTTAAATACGCAGCTTCCAGTGCGTTTTCTTATAACCCTGTATCTTTCTCAAATTAAACTAATTTGTACTGGTTTGGTGTTGATGAAACTTTTTCTCCCAAACCAATTTTTAAATAATTCCCATTTCTGATCATGAGAACTGTGGAGTAGGAACTGCCTGTGGTTATCAGTAGGAAGCTACTGTGTTGGAAGCTGTGCTGATTGCATAGAAAATGCAGTTGCAGAGACAGAGTGACTAAAATAATATTCTGGATGAAGTCTATGATTCTATTAAATTCTGAACTATGATTTAAAATTAACTAGTGACTATTTTAATAAATAATCAATATTCAGTCTCACATAAGCAAAAGACCTGGTGTTCATCCCATGGTATTTTGTGACAGGTTAGTCAGCCTAGCAATAATTTTAGCCTGTGTTTTCCCAAGAAAGGTACATTAGTGTTTTTCTGCTCACTTATTCCTAGAGCTTTGAGCTTGGAATGTTAATTATGTTGTTGAGTGAAAGACAGTTTTATTAAGAAAAGTTACCCTTGAATAGGAAGCTTCTTTCAGTCTCTTCTGTGACACTGACAGGTTGTTTATCTGTTCTCAGGTAAATCACAGTCTTGTCCATTCTGGAAATGGCAGCAAGATTTTCTGCTCCAGATGTTCTTATTTACTAGAATCTACTGATTTAAAGCATTTTATTGACTTCCACGGGTTTCTACCCTGCTTGCTTGTTGAAAAATAAGTTCTCTCGGATTGCTTTCTTCTAACATACCAGTCTGGGAGTGTGTTTCAAAAGAGCATTACTTAATTTCACATTTTTTTTTAGCATTATAAATTACTCAATAAAAATGTCATAATTTTATTTTTGCTGGGCTGCATTTGTTCTTTGGTATGATTTTGCAAATGCATGTATATGATTTTATGTAGTTTAAAACTACAATATATAGTTCTATGTCCCACTGCCGTTCAATCAAGTAAAAAAATGCTGTTTCATCTTAATAGGCTCTGAGTTAACTGTAATAACTACATATATCATGCTGATATGAAGAGGAAACAGTGTAGGTGGGTTTCATCTCTTTTTGCATTGTACTGGCATTTTCTATAGACAATCACAGTGGTCGTGATAGAGATTCCTGGCCTTTAATATCTATGATAACCATTTTAAACAATATCCCTTATTTTGCCATGTTTTCCTTGGGGCTGCATGGGATGCTGAAAACTTCCTAAAATCCTCCAGTTATTCAAAGAATAAGTTGTCTCTTTTTGTGTAGTCACTACTGGGCTTGGATGCTCAATTTTGGGGTTTTAATTTAAAAAAAAAATTCCTACAAATGTTGACTAATTATGTACTAAAGCTTCAAAAAGACCTTTACAAATGTGAGTGCCAAGAGATTATTTCTTTGTCTGCATGTATTACTCATCGCCCTTTTGCAAAATGAAGAAACTGCCTTTGGACTAGAGAATGACTTGGCCCCTTTTGCCCTAGGGGCATCTTTTCAGGAAATAGTATGGAAAGTTATCTGGCCACCCAACATATGTCAGCAGCATGTTCTGCCAAAATGTGGTGTGACCTATATGCAAACATCCTCCTCTTTATGCACCAAGCTGTGCTGACAGCTATTTTTCCTCTGTGAAGGAATCCACCTCCAGATTTTACTGTGGAGTTGTGCAGTTCCGCATGATGTTTGAATACTGGACTGTGCTTTTAACTCTTTTTCAGTCCTCATTTTGTGTGATAATGATCACAGAACTTCTTTTACCTGTGGCTTCTCTAAGCAATAAGCCACTAAAATAATTATAAGTTACTTGCAAAAAGCAAGCCCTTATCTACCACAGAAACAGGGAGTATTTTCAAAATACATCATTCAGTATTTTAATTCGGTGGGAAAATTGATGTTGTATAGAAATATATTATTTAGAATTTAAATGTTAGTCTCTAGTTTGTATGCTAATTTGATTTACAGTATGGGTAGAGAAGAGGCAGTAAGGAAACCTCTGTGGTTTCTGGAAGTAGCATTCAGTTTTGAATCTAATGCACCTTTCAGAACAAGCCCTTCTGCAGCGTGTTATTAGAAAAGTTGTGCCTAAAGCATAGAAAAATGTAGAGTTCTGAGAAATCTCAATTTCAAGGGAGAAAAACAGCATCCCCCTTCTCCTGCTCTTCCCTTCTTCCCCTCCCGTATCTGTGAAAGGCAACTCCACTGCAGAAATTTCCTGCTACGGTTAGAACAAACGTTCAAATTGTTTGCTATCACTAAAATTGATGCCTTTAGAATTTTGTTGCTGGAGCTTACCTGTCAGGTTCAAGGTGGGGTTGTTGACCCCATAATAATACTAATAATGCAGCAGGTTTCACAATGGTGAAGTGACAATCTCAAAGAGCAGGTTACTGGCCGCTCATCCAGAACCATTGTATGTGTTTGAAAAAGACCCGAATAGAAGATTTTAGGCAGCAAATTGATAATACAGTCACTCTTTGGAACAGTGTTATTTCTGTGGTCTAATCTACTGACTGACTTTTCCACCTTTTTGATGAACTAAATTAGCTTTCAAGAAGGCAACATTAATATTTTTGGTGTGGCACTTGAATTTTGGAAGTACTGCACAGGGTCTTGCATGATCCCAGAGGTCGGTAAATGAGGGTTACCTCTGTTCACATAATGGTCTGGAGTTGGTGAACTGATAGACGTGTCTGCTAGCTGGAAACCCGAGGCTGGGTCAGTAAGCAGTGAAAGTACGTCTGTGGTGGAATAGTTTTCAGGTATGTTTTGGGGAAGACCCCTCTTTAGATGTTGCTTTTCTAAAGGATATCGTTATTTCTCTATTTGCATTTATTACTCGTGGCCCAGTCCTACATAATTTTTGAGGAAACATTATGAAAATATTAATTGGGTTGGGGTCGTAGTTATGTCACCATTTACAGATTAGGTAGCAGATGTTCAGCACAGTGGGTATGACGGGGGATAAGGGCCTCAGACAGATCTGGATCCTCCTGATTTTACTTGGCACTAATATATTGATACATGCTGCTCTGAAGCATTCCCGGCTTTGGAGTCCACCCTGTCTGCTACACGCTGAGGACAGCCTGCTGTCCTTCTATGAGCTGCATCTTGATTTGTGTACTTGTCTTCTCACTGCACTGTATTTTCAGGGCAACACTCGGGCGTTTCCAAATGCATTTGCAAATTGGTCTTAAGCCAACCTGAATGGATAACGCTATGCTTGTATTAACTCAGCAGGCACAAAATACTCTTATGCTGGTCTCCGTTTTCCTGAGATCCTTACGTGTCAAATGCTGAAAGGCAGGACAGGACTGAGTTCCTCATATGAAGTAATACTCTTTTGATTTGAACTGCAGTCAATAGCATTTCTGTTCCCAGAACTGTAAAGGGAAATGTTTGGTTCTAGGTGCCTTGAAGTGCAGAAACATTTGTTCCAAGTCCCTCAGTGGGCTGTTGGCCAAGTTCAGCAGCAGGTAATCTACGCACCAGTGGGTATTGCCTGCATCAGAGAGCATTTCTTTGCTCTGCAGGACAAGTCAACAGAAGACAAAAAGAGTATTGAGTCAATCCAGCAGAACAAAAAAGGAGTGATTCCACATCAAATGACTGATACTCATGCAGGTCTTAACTCAAAACCCATTAACTCAGTAGAAGGCTTTGAATAACACTCATTTTGGCTTTACGTAAGTCCCACAGAGAGATAACTAGTGCACTCTTGCCATAGGAAAGCTCTGTTTATAAGACTAAAAAGGATGATTCTTTTGTATTGCCGGAGAATGCTGTACCAGCATGGATGAGGTAGCTTCTCAATGCATCCTTAGAAGGCTGATAAGTATTTAATTGCTGTTTTGGAAAAGGGGAAGCTGAGGCACAGAGAAGTGGAGCATCTTTCCCAAGTTCATGCCAAGACAGTAGCAGCATTTGAGAGTCTAGTAAACAGAGTCAGAAAAATTAGATGCGGAAGAAACGCAGACTTACACCAACAAGGACTCAGTGAACAGAGAGGTTTATTTTTATAGGTATTGGTATTTTCACAAGAAACAATAGCACATTCCTTGAAGCACAGTGTGCATGGGCCCTTCATGTTATAAATCTTCTCCTTCCCCTTTCCAAGCAGTTTTGTAACATCTTTTGTTACTTTGGAGTTGAATTATTCCCCAGTCCTCTAATTTTAAATGCCATGTTACATTCTTTTGTTCCTGACTTAACCTTCATTTACTGGTTTTAACTGCAGTGTTTTTTACATTCCTTCCTTTAAAAAAATGCCGTTGGGAAACTGCATATTATTTGCTGCTAAGTGCTTTCAATCCAAGGAAAAAATGTACTAAAAATGTAATATTTATGGTGATTTAAATTCCTCACTGGTAAATAGTTTAATTAAACATCTTTGTGCTTTCCTGTGCTCTAGGCATGGAAGTGTTGCTAATTTGTCCGGAGCACTTGGTAATCCTTTCAAGTCCTTTTGACACATTGATTTTCTTTAACTTTAGTAATACTAAGATTAATTAAACAGCTGACCACAAATCATGCTGTTAGTTGTATTTCTTGACTTAGGTGTAATTAGCATTTTTACATGATTTCTTAGCTGCAGCCTTTTGTGCTGGTATATATGCTACCCCAAAAATTTAGTACTTCAAATTGCTTTGCATATGTATGTTAATGCTAATGCCCAAACTTAAGCATTAGGGTCATGCTTAAAAATAATAATATTGATGTAATACTCATTCAAGACCCATGAATGAAGCTGTCTATCTAAAAGAACAAACAAGGGCAAGCCTTTCCATGTCACCTGGTCAGCATTTGTCCAGAGGTCTCTTCAGGCAGGATTTCTCCTAGATACCATAGGATTAAATCCATTTTTATGGCCCATGAATTCTCAATTCCTAAATCTAGCAATTAGTTCAAGCAGTCCATGAGGTGAGCGATGGAATGAGAGCCACCACACTAACTTCTTAGTGGGAACATGCTATCTTGAAAACACGCAGCAGCTGCAGGATCAATGGCAGTGGCTGGAAGCAAAAAGCTCTCATGTTTTAGTCATCTGCTTCCACAGTAAGTGTTAATGCCTTCAGGAGTGTAACCTGCTTGTGGGAAACAGTTTACTTGGTCAAGTTGTGATCTTTTTGGAGCTCTAACAGCCGGGGTTTGTCATCATCTTTGTCCAAACAAGCAAAAAATCCCCCATGCTGTATTCTGTTTCTAGAAACCGTTCGTAACAAACAGTTTGTTCTTTAGACACAGAATTGAACTCTCCTACTAAATCATGAAAGTAACTGAATCATGGAGAAGGACATGTGGCTCACCACTCCTCCCCAAGGCGGGATGCATGGATCCTGAAACATCCTTTGTCTTACCTGTTCTTATAAAAACCCCAAACTAAAATGAGGGAAATTTCTTAATCCCCTTTTTGTTCCTGCCCCCCCATACTTAGCCATTTAGAAAGGTTTGCTTAATGGCTACCTTAAATCTTCCTTGCCACAATTTAAGCCTGTCACCTCTTGTCATGTTCTTGATGAACACGGAGAATGCTTTGACCTTTCTATTTGCAGTCCTTTTTAATATTTAAAATCTCTTTTCATGAATATGCTTTATTCTTCTCACATGTAACCCAAAAGCCTTTTTTTTAGGCTTATGGCTGAACAGTACAAAAATATTCTAAGGGGGGTTTCTTCATAGCTTGATGCTTTCCCTTCAGAAAATTCTGTGTGCCCCTAAACTTTCGGTGTCTCACGGAAGTTTTTTTTACATTGAACTGCAGGATTGTTGTGTGTCAAGGAAGATGCTCTAAAGAATGGTCCCAGGTAAGAGGTGCAGTGTGTGTGGGGTCAGCAAGTCAGATGTGGTGTAAACCTCCCATATATTGATTCTCAAAGTCCTGGATTGTGTTCATGTCTGCTGCCAATGGCTGGTTAGCCAGGCACAATGCTGACTGTGCTGGATAGTTCTCTATTTGCCCTGCTATATCCTCTTTTTCTGTCCAAACACATTGTTCTGCTAGACAAAGAAACGTCAGATGGATGACTAATGGCCAGATACAGACTCTCTTAGAGTGTTTGCTTTTGGTGCTTGAATGGGTTATATGGCTTGTCTGATTTCAGTAATAATGAACACGTTACTGTTGGAAAATATCAGGGAAAAAGGCTCAAATTCTCCTCCAGTATGCATGTGTATATCTTGCAGTGTCTGGAGTCTGCCGTGACCAAAATCTGTACAGTGTATGGCACATACATATGCATTTCTTCTAGAGAAATCCCATACAGAGGAAGAGGAGCCCATTCACATTGGAACAGGGGAGTGCCAAATTCCTACCACTTCGATTTAAGGAACGGTGGAAATGATCAAGGATGCAATCACTGGACCTCTAGAAAGGCTGGGAACTTGCAATATATTAACTTGGATTTGACAAGTGTGTAACTTGAGGATTTCCTCCTGAAAGGGGGTGTGTCATGGTGGATGAGACTAGTCTGCCAAGGAACAGTTGACATATCTGTGAAATGTGCAGCACTTTGCTGCTCTGCTCTTGTATCTTTGTATTTGCTGCTTGGATTTAAGGTTTCCAGAGTAAGGACTTTATTTCTGAAACAAAGGAATTTTATAAAGCTTGTTAAGCTCAACAGAAGATTTTCCATAAAGTTCATGGTCTGATGGGCTTTTCTGACGGTGAGAAATATGTATGACAAAAGCTTTAGCGGGTCTTGGTTTTTCCTTTTTTTTTTTAAATCTAAATGTGCATTTTATACACAAGGAAATAATATATTAACATTTCTCACTTTGCTATGATTTCATTTTTATACCTGTGCTGAATATTTCATTGATGTGTGCATATTGATTGGGAGAAAGCTAATATTTTATTAACAGCTATTGATTCTTGAGTATCTATTACTGTATACAAGTGATCAAAGAATTACCTTCTGATCAGTCTAGATACCAAAAAGACCTTAGGACCCTGGTTCAATGATGGGCATCTGTTACTTGTTTGAAGTGGCTGGGGTTTTGTGTAAGCCCTGTTTAGACATGCATTGTAGATCATCAAACTCTTGTTTTGTTGGTTCTGCAGCTTCCCAGATAACTTAAAAATGCTCTTTTCAGCAGAAATGTTGGGGGTCAGAGAAGAGTTTTGTTGCTCTGAAGGTATGGAGTGTGGTTTATCATTTTGGTTGTTCGTTCTCATTCTGGTTTTGGAGGACCTTTATGTTCTGTCTGTGAACAAGAATATTGAGATAGATTATGGGTAATATTTGCAGGTGAATGCTAGTATGTCTGCTAACCTAGTTATCCTAAACTTATTTCTGGATTTGTAAACATCGGTGAATAACCTTAAATCTGGTAGTGTTGCCTTTCTGAAATGTTTGTGAAATAATTTTAAAGGGTGTAGAGGAGCTGCCACTGGCAAGCAGACTTGCTTGGTCCTTGAGAAATGTAGCCTTTGGGAGCAGCTCAGGGAGAGGGAGAAAAAGAGGTGCTTTGATCTATCACTTTGTAGTTAATATTTTCATGCTTTCTACTGTAGGCTTTTTGCCTCCAGTATGAAACTTCCTATTTAGTTACATGATTGCATGTAATAATTGTGCCTCCCAGTATGAAACTTCCTATTTAGTTACATGATTGCATGTAATAATTGTGCCTCCCAGTATGAAACTTCCTATTTAGTTACATGATTGCATGTAATAATTCCTCAAAGTGGGGATTTTTCTGACTCTCCCAGAAATAACTCTTCATTGTCAGAGAAGTGGGACAGAGCTAAGCCAATGAATGACAGAGGCTTGCTAATTGTGCTCTCATTAGAATAGTCTATTGAGATTTTTATGTGCTTAGATTTTTTTTTTTCTTTTTAGCATTTACAAATCAAGTTCAGTTTTAGAAAATACAGTTCATGCTGCTAGACTGAGATAATCAGGTGTTTTGGGGGAGGCTTTCCTGTTATGACAGATGATAGCAGAAGGGGCCAGAAAACAGGGCTGCCAAGCAAAGGATAAGGATGGCCATGCAGAGACAGCTTAATGACCTGTAAGGGTAAAATATATTTTTCCTGTTTGTTTATAGTGAAGAAAAGTTTCCATGTTCTTAGGATCCTAGGGATTTGGTTTTGTCTGCTTTGTGTTTCTTATAATCGAGGGTTAAATTTCACAAAATTTAATGTATAAAAGCTTTCGTGATGCTGAACCATCTACCAACATTTGTCCTTTATGTTAGTTTTTGGCTTGCTTGTTTGTTACTGTTTTTTTGCTTTCAAAATAGCACAAATGTTGAAAGGGCTATTCTGTGGAATATCTGATAGCAAATTCTTCAAACAGTAAATTAAGAACCTGTATATTTAGGCACACATGCAGTCCACAAAGGGGCAAAGGAACCCTCTGATCTTTGGAGACTTGCTTTCAGATAGATGCCTTGGTATCTATCCAGTTCTGAACTGAATCCTGTATTTTAATTAGGCCATAAATGTGGCTTTGCAATAAAGCCAAGACATTCCAAATGTAATCACATTCCACCACAACATAAAATGTTATTGTCTTTTTTGCATGTGCTACTTGTATCTGCTCAGTACAAAGCTAAATAAATGTTCTGTCCTTTTACTTCACTCTTTACATGTTTTTAAGAGTCCCACAAACCCTGCGATGCATTATGCAAAATCATCCATTATAAGTGATTTATGAATAGAAAAGTTAAATTGTTATCTTGCCAGGCTTTACAGTGTCTGGACGTGTTTTCTAACAGAACAGGGAAAAGCAAGAAGGTAGAAGCCATCTAAACTTACTGAGTACTGCAATGGAAACATCTAGCAGGTTTCTGTGACCTAATGGAGCAGGTAGCTGTTTGCTGACTGGCAGCCCTGCATGAGCCCCACTCTGTGAGTGGCAGCATGCTGGACCTGCTCTGGGATGCTTCAGGGCTCACGGAGTATGTCAGATCTTCAGCTGTGGCACAGGGAACTTCACATTTCTGGGACCGTGATGAAATCCCAGAGAAAATAACATTTATGATCTGAGCTTGGACTGGGGTGTGTCTGCTAAGGAACATGGCACTGCGGTGCGGATGTCAGTAGGCAAAATGTTTTTCATTACTGCCATGGCCCTATCCATCTTTGTGTTCAGTCTTAGGCATGGAGGTGAATCCTTTCTCTCAGGGAACAAGGGTGGCTAAACGTATCAAAAGCATATTCAGTTCCCTATTTCTCTGCTTGGTGTGCTAAAATCACTTATTACAATCTTTTGATCAATTCACTCTACACTTAGGAAACTCGTTTTACTCCACTCCTCAGTGAAGATTCAAAATCCACAGTCCAAGTGACTCATCCCTGCCCAGATCTGGGGTGTCTAACTATTGCAAGCTCAAGTAAGATGTATATGGCATGTGATGATGTAGGTTCCTTTGCATTGTTTCTTGTTCCTGCTGTTAGAATTGATAGGCTGACTGGGATTATTAAAATAAAGAAGTTACAGATGAAAATTAAAAAAAAAAAAAAAGTTAAATAGAATTCCTGGCTGATGTGAATGTTTGACAGTACCAGAAATGGCAGATCTTACAGAATTGTTTGCTTAGGGCACCAGGCAGAGTGAAACGTATAAACACACTTGCTGTCTTTCATGGTTGATGCTTTCAGAAGAAACAGCAAGGACTGTCTTTAAGGGCAATAGAGCAGCCTTGTTCCATCTGGATTGCTAAAACTGATGACCAATTTTGAGTGATTGAGTATCTACCGCTGAACATTATTGATGATGCTTGTAAAGACAGCAAGAGGCTGCTTTATGGCACAGAAACTAGAGAAGTTGTATAAAAAGTCAGCTGGAAAGACTTAATCCAAGGCATTAATGGAATTTGGAATGTAACTTTTTTTAAAGGAACTTTGAAAACAGAAAGCTATAACGAGATTGGAGAATTTAACAGCCCTTTAATAGTCTCATATGTAATATATTTGGGCCTCCTTTTCAGGCATGCAGCCTTTTGCATGTATTATATCCATAAATAGTCATATAAGCATTTTTTAGTTGGAACAAACTCAGTTTTGAAAATTAGCAGTGAGGGTGTTTGGTTGTTTTTTGTTTTTTTTTTTCCTTACATGTGACTTCATATAAAAAGTTACATGGCTAAATGCTCAGTCAGGTAACAGTCAACACCAAGGCTGCTAAAAGTGAGGTTACCTACATATCTCTAAAATCCAGAGGCTGGGTTTTAGCTGGTATAAATTAAACTATATATGCATATTTAGCTCTAGTCAAACTGGAATCTGAAAGCTTTTTAGTTGCTGCTGCTTTTGATTTGTTGCTCTGAGATTGTTGATTTATTGAAAATCATCTGTGCCATTACACTGCCTGTCAGGATCCATAAATTGGATCAGGCACCAAGACCAGTTATTACCCTGTGTGGATTTTGGTTTTGTGCTGCAGAAAAGAGGCTAATTAATTTACAGACAAAATAAACTCATGCTTATTTTGAAATAGGAAGCCTTTACCTGATTTTTTTTTTCTGAAGTCTGTAAAGATTATTTTCTTAGATTATTTAAATGGGTTAACTATAGTACAAATTTTTGTTCCAGTGAAAAGCTTAGTGTTCTTAACACAGTTAACTTGAGATGTTGAGTTTAAAACGGATTAGTAAAATACAGAAAACTATAGAAACTAAGGCTGCTTTAATGTTAAGTGTTTATTCTGCTTGGTTAAGTGTTTATTCTGTATGAGTACATTCAGACAGCTCTTGAGGGCCGTTAACAGATCAGTTTTGAATCCTGTGCTGTAGATTGTCCCAGTTATATAGGTTTTCCAGCAACAGATAGTTTAAAGATAAACCACTACCAAAATGAAAAGCTGTTATTCCTGTTTTGTTGGCATGGTGCAAATCTGTGGCAGGACTCCGTACTATATATGTTGTGGACTGCTTTGATGAACTTTTCTGTCTCTCCTTTCTATGTCCTACATGGGAATAGAAATTAATTAAGTTTAGGTAGTAATTGAGGGCGATAGCTCTGTAAACAGCTGGATCTTGAGCTATTATTTTAGTCTTTTAATATCTCAGATTTTTTTTTTTCCTCTAAATGGATTTAAGTTGAGTGTAAGCTACTTTCTGAAGAGAGATTGCTGATAAAAAGAATTCCACATCTCTTTTACAATTTTTTTTTTTTTAAAAAAAGGCAAATTGCTAGCATGGAGGACTTCTCCCGATGATTTCTTTAATGAATCCTGCTTGTGTTTCTCCTTGTTGACAGCTCTACAACCACAATAATTCTGTGCAGAGAAAGGTCTTCTGATCTTATCTTTTCTTTTACATCTTCTGAAAATAACGCTTTGGGTGATCATCTCAGAATAATTTTTTATATAATTCCATTAAGTCTTAGGAATATAAAGATAGACTCTTTTTCTTTCTTTTTCTTTCTTTTCTTTCTTTTCTTTCTTTTTCTTTCTTTTTCTTTTTCTTTCTTTTTCTTTCTTTTTCTTTTTTCTTTTTCTTTCTTTTTCTTTCTTTTTCTTTCTTTTTCTTTCTTTTTCTTTCTTCTCTTTCTTTTTCTTTCTTTTTCTTTCTTTTTCTTTCTTTTTCTTTCTTTTTCTTTCTTTTCTTTCTTTTTCTTTCTTTTTCTTTCTTTTTCCTTTTTTTCTTTCTTTTTCTTTCTTTTTCTTTCTTTTTCTTTCTTTTTCTTTCTTTTTCTTTCTTTTTCTTTCTTTTTCTTTCTTTTTCTTTCTTTTTCTTTCTTTTTCTTTCTTTTCTTTCTTTTTCTTTCTTTTTTTTCTTTCTTTTTCTTCTTTTTCTTTCTCTTTCTTTCTCTTTCTTTCTCTTTCTTTCTCTTTCTTTCTCTTTCTTTCTCTTTCTTTCTCTTTCTTTCTTTTCTCTTTCTTTCTCTTTCTTTCTCTTTCTTTCTCTTTCTTTCTCTTTCTTTCTCTTTCTTTCTCTTTCTTTCTCTTTCTTTCTCTTTCTTTCTCTTTCTTTCTCTTTCTTTCTCTTTCTTTTTCTTTCTTTTTCTTTCTCTTTTTCTTTCTTTTTCTTTCTCTTTTTCTTTCTTTTTCTTTCTCTTTTTCTTTCTCTTTTTCTTTCTCTTTTTCTTTCTCTTTTTCTTTCTCTTTTTCTTTCTCTTTTTCTTTCTCTTTTTCTTTCTCTTTTTCTTTCTCTTTTTCTTTCTCTTTCTCTCTTTCTCTTTCTCTTTCTCTTTCTCTTTCTCTTTCTCTTTCTCTTTCTCTTCTCTTC